>NC_092709.1:70777988-71113467 GCF_047496885.1 Scyliorhinus torazame | reverse complement strand
AACAGCCCAGCCTCTCCCCGGACACCGCCCAGCCTCTCCCCCGACACCGCCCAGCTTCTCCCCGACATCGCCCAGCCTCTCCCCGGACACCGCCCAGCCTCATCACGACACCGCCCAGCCTCTCCCCCGACACCGCCCAGCCTCGCCCCGACACCGCTCAGCCTCTCCCCGGACACCGCCCAGCCTCTCCCCCGACACCGACCAGCCTCGACACGACACCGCCCAGCCTCTCCCCCGGCACGGTCCAGCCTCTCCCCCAATACCGACCTGCCTCTCCCTCGAAACAGCCCAGCCTCTCCCCGGACACCGCCCAGCCTCTCCCTCGAAACCGCCCAGCTTCTCCCCGACATCGCCCAGCCTCTCCCCCGACACCGCCCAGCCTCTCCCCCGACACCGACCAGCCTCGATACGACACCGCCCAGCTTCTCCCCCGACACCACCCAGCCTCCCCCGACACCGCCCAGCCTCTCCCCGACACCGCCCAGCCTCTCCCCCGACACCGCCCAGCCTCTCTCCCGACACCGCCCAGCCTCTCCCCCGACACCGCACAGCCTATCCCCCGACACCGCCCAGCCACTCCCCCGACACCGCCCAGCCTCTCCCCCGACACCGCCCAGCCTCACCCCCCGACACGGTCCAGCCTCTCCCCCGACAATGCCCAGCCTCTCACCCGACACCGCCCAGCCTCTCCCCGACACCGCCCAGCTTCCACCCCGACACCGCCCAGCCATTCCCCCGGCACGGTCCAGCCTCTCCCCCGACACCGACCTGCCTCTCCCCAAAACTGCCCAGCCTCTCCCCGGACACTGCCCAGCCTCTCCCCGACACCGTCCAGCCTCTCCCCGACACCGCCCAGCTTCCCCGCCGACACCGCCCAGCCTCTCCCCCGACACCGCCCTGCCTCTCCCCCGACACCGCCCAGCCTCTCCCCGACACCGCCCAGCCTCTCCCACGACACCGCCCAGCCTCTCCCCGACACCGCCCAGCTTCCCCGCCGACACCGCCCAGCCTCTCCCCCGACACCGCCCAGCCTCTCCCCCGACCAGCCTCGACACGACACCGCCCAGCTTCTCCCCCGACACCGCCCAGCCTCCCCGACACCGCCCCGCCTCTCCCCCGACACAGCCCAGCCTCGACACGACACCGCTCAGACTCAACCCGACACCGCCCAGCCTCTCCCCCGACACCGCCCAGCCTCGACACGACACCGCCCAGCCTCTCCCCCGACACCGCCCAGCCTCTCTCCCGACACCGCCCAGCTACTCCCCCGACACCGCCCAGCCTCTCTCCCGACACCGCCCAGCCTCCCCCCGACACCGCCCAGCCTCTCTCCCGACACCGCCCAGCCTCTCCCCCGACACCGACCAGCCTCGACACGAAACCGCCCAGCTTCTCCCCCGACACCGCCCAGCCTCCCCGACACCGCCCAGCCTCCTCCCGACACCGCCCAGCCTCTCCCCCTACACCGCCCAGCCTCACTCCCGACACCGCTCAGACTCTCCCCCGACACCGCCCAGCCTCTCTCCCGACACCGCTCAGCCTCTCCCCCGACACCGCCCAGCTTCTCCCCCGACACCGCCCAGCCTCTCCCCCGACACCGACCAGCCTCGACACGACACCACCCAGCTTCTCCCCCGACAGCGCCCAGCCTCCCCGACACCGCCCAGCCTCTCCCCCGACACCGCCCCGCCTCTCCCCCGACACCGCCCAGCCTCTCTCCCGACACCGCCCAGCCTCTCCCCCGACACCGCCCAGCCTCTCTCCCGACACCGCCCAGCCTCTCTCCCGACACCGCTCAGCCTCTCCCCCGACACCGCCCAGCTTCTCCCCCGACACCACCCAGCCTCCCCCCGACACCGCCCAGCCTCTCCCCGACACCGCCCAGCGTCTCCCCCGACACCGCCCAGCCTCTCTCCCGACACCGCCCAGCCTCTCCCCCGACACCGCTCAGCCTCTCCCCCGACACCGCCCAGCTTCTCCCCCGACACCGCCCAGCCTCTCCCCCGACACCGACCAGCCTCGACACGACACCACCCAGCTTCTCCCCCGACAGCGCCCAGCCTCCCCGACACCGCCCAGCCTCTCCCCCGACACCGCCCCGCCTCTCCCCCGACACCGCCCAGCCTCTCTCCCGACACCGCCCAGCCTCTCCCCCGACACCGCCCAGCCTCTCTCCCGACACCGCCCAGCCTCTCTCCCGACACCGCTCAGCCTCTCCCCCGACACCGCCCAGCGTCTCCCCCGACACCGACCAGCCTCGACACGAAACCGCCCAGCTTCTCCCCCGACACCGCCCAGCCTCCCCGACACCGCCCAGCCTCCTCCCGACACCGCCCAGCCTCTCCCCCTACACCGCCCAGCCTCACTCCCGACACCGCTCAGACTCTCCCCCGACACCGCCCAGCCTCTCTCCCGACACCGCTCAGCCTCTCCCCCGACACCGCCCAGCTTCTCCCCCGACACCGCCCAGCCTCTCCCCCGACACCGACCAGCCTCGACACGACACCGCCCAGCTTCTCCCCCGACACCACCCAGCCTCCACCCGACACCGCCCAGCCTCTCCCCGACACCGCCCAGCGTCTCCCCCGACACCGCCCAGCCTCTCTCCCGACACCGCCCAGCCTCTCCCCCGACACCGCTCAGCCTCTCCCCCGACACCGCCCAGCTTCTCCCCCGACACCGCCCAGCCTCTCCCCCGACACCGACCAGCCTCGACACGACACCACCCAGCTTCTCCCCCGACAGCGCCCAGCCTCCCCGACACCGCCCCGCCTCTCCCCCGACACCGC
The DNA here is from genome assembly GCF_047496885.1 of Scyliorhinus torazame. NCBI lineage: Eukaryota > Metazoa > Chordata > Chondrichthyes > Carcharhiniformes > Scyliorhinidae > Scyliorhinus > Scyliorhinus torazame. Next base: position 71,110,678 of record NC_092709.1, on the reverse strand, counting down.
CCAGCCTCTCTCCCGACACCGCTCAGCCTCTCCCCCGACACCGCCCAGCTTCTCCCCCGACACCACCCAGCCTCCCCCCGACACCGCCCAGCCTCTCCCCGACACCGCCCAGCCTCGACACGACACCACCCAGCTTCTCCCCCGACAGCGCCCAGCCTCCCCGACACCGCCCAGCCTCTCCCCCGACACCGCCCCGCCTCTCCCCCGACACCGCCCAGCCTCTCTCCCGACACCGCCCAGCCTCTCCCCCGACACCGCCCAGCCTCTCTCCCGACACCGCCCAGCCTCTCTCCCGACACCGCTCAGCCTCTCCCCCGACACCGCCCAGCTTCTCCCCCGACACCACCCAGCCTCCCCCCGACACCGCCCAGCCTCTCCCCGACACCGCCCAGCGTCTCCCCCGACACCGCCCAGCCTCTCTCCCGACACCGCCCAGCCTCTCCCCCGACACCGCTCAGCCTCTCCCCCGACACCGCCCAGCTTCTCCCCCGACACCGCCCAGCCTCTCCCCCGACACCGACCAGCCTCGACACGACACCACCCAGCTTCTCCCCCGACAGCGCCCAGCCTCCCCGACACCGCCCCGCCTCTCCCCCGACACCGCCCAGCCTCTCTCCCGACACCGCTCAGCCTCTCCCCCGACACCGCCCAGCTTCTCCCCCGACACCACCCAGCCTCCCCCCGACACCGCCCAGCCTCTCCCCGACACCGCCCAGCCTCTCCCCCGACACCGCACAGCCTATCCCCCGACACCGCCCAGCCACTCCTCCGACACCGCCCAGCCTCTCCCCCGACACCGCCCAGCCTCTCCCCCGACACCGCCCAGCCACTCCCCCGACACATCCCAGCCTCCTCCCGACACCGCCCAGCCTCTCCCCCGACACAGCCCAGCCTCTCCACCGACACCGCCCAGCTTCTCCCCCGACACCACTCAGCCTACCCCCGACACCGCCCAGCCTCTCCCCGACACCGCCCAGCCTCTCCCCCGACACCGCCCAGCCTCTCCCCCGACACCGCCCAGCCTCTCCCCCGACACCGCCCAGCCACTCCACCGACACCGCCCAGCATCTCCCCCGACACCGCCCAGCCTCTCCCCCGACACCGCCCAGCCTCTCCCCCGACACCGCCCAGCCTCTCCCCCGACACCGCCCAGCCTCTCCCCCGACACCGCCCAGCCTCTCCCGCGACACCGCCCAGCCTCTCCCCGACACCGCCCAGCCACTCCCCCGACGCATCCCAGCCTCGACACGACACCGCCCAGCCTCTCCCCCGACAACGCCCACCTTCCACCCCGACACCGCCCAGCCTCTCCCCCGGCACGGTCCAGCCTCTCCCCCAATACCGACCTGCCTCTCCCTCGAAACAGCCCAGCCTCTCCCCGGACACCGCCCAGCCTCTCCCTCGAAACCGCCCAGCTTCTCCCCGACATCGCCCAGCCTCTCCCCCGACACCGCCCAGCCTCTCCCCCGACACCGACCAGCCTCGATACGACACCGCCCAGCTTCTCCCCCGACACCACCCAGCCTCCCCCGACACCGCCCAGCCTCTCCCCGACACCGCCCAGCCTCTCCCCCGACACCGCCCAGCCTCTCTCCCGACACCGCCCAGCCTCTCCCCCGACACCGCACAGCCTATCCCCCGACACCGCCCAGCCACTCCCCCGACACCGCCCAGCCTCTCCCCCGACACCGCCCAGCCTCTCCCCCGACACCGCCCAGCCTCTCCCCCGACACCGCCCAGCCTCTCCCCCGACACCACCCAGCCTCTCCCCCGGCACCGCCCAGCCTCTCCCCCGACACCGCCCAGCCACTCCCCCGACACATCCCAGCCTCTCCCCCGACACCACCCAGCCTCTCCCCCGGCACCGCCCAGCCTCTCCCTAGACACCGCCCAGCCACTCCCCCGACACCGCCCAGCCACTCCCCCGACACCGCCCAGCCTCTCCCCCGACAACGCCCAGCTTCCACCCCGACACTGCCCAGCCTCTCCCCCGACACCGCACAGCCTCTCACCCGACACCGCCCAGCCTCTCCCCGACACCGCCCAGCCACTCCCCCGACACATCCCAGCCTCGCCGCCGACACCGCCCAGCCTCTCCACGGACACCGCCCAGCCTCTCTCCCGACACCGCCCAGCCTCTCCCCCGACACCGCACAGCCTATCCCCCGACACCGCCCAGCCACTCCCCCGACACCGCCCAGCCTCTCCCCCGACACCGCCCAGCCTCTCCCCCGACACCGCCCAGCCTCTCCCCCGACACCGCCCAGCCTCTCCCCCGACACCACCCAGCCTCTCCCCCGGCACCGCCCAGCCTCTCCCCCGTCACCGCCCAGCCACTCCCCCGACACATCCCAGCCTCTCCCCCGACACCACCCAGCCTCTCCCCCGGCACCGCCCAGCCTCTCCCCCGACACCGCCCAGCCACTCCCCCGACACCGCCCAGCCACTCCCCCGACACCGCCCAGCCTCTCCCCCGACAAAGCCCAGCTTCCACCCCGACACTGCCCAGCCTCTCCCCCGACACCGCCCAGCCTCTCCCCCGACACCGCCCAGCCTCTCCCCGACACCGCCCAGCCACTCCCCCGACACATCCCAGCCTCGCCGCCGACACCGCCCAGCCTCTCCACGGACACCGCCCAGCCTCGACACGACACCGCCCAGCTACTCCCCCGACACCGCCCAGCCTCCCAGAAACCGCCAAGCTCTCCCCCGACACCGCCCAGCCTCTCCCCCGACACCGCCCAGCCTCTCCCCCGACACCGCCCAGCCACTCCCCCGACACATCCCAGCCTCCTCCCGACACCGCCCAGCCTCTCCCCCGACACAGCCCAGCCTCTCCCCCGACACCGCCCAGCTTCTCCCCCGACACCACCCAGCCTCCCCCCGACACCGCCCAGCCTCTCCCCGACACCGCCCAGCCTCTCCCCCGACACCGCCCAGCCTCTCCCCCGGCACCGCCCAGCCTCTCCCCCGACACCGCCCAGCCACTCCCCCGACACATCCCAGCCTCGACACGACACCGCCCAGCCTCTCCCCCGACAACGCCCAGCTTCCACCCCGACACCGCCCAGCCTCTCCCCCGGCACGGTCCAGCCTCTCCCCCGACACCGACCTGCCTCTCCCTCGAAACAGCCCAGCCTCTCCCCGGACACCGCCCAGCCTCTCCCCCGACACCGCCCAGCTTCTCCCCGACATCGCCCAGCCTCTCCCCGGACACCGCCCAGCCTCATCACGACACCGCCCAGCCTCTCCCCCGACACCGCCCAGCCTCGCCCCGACACCGCTCAGCCTCTCCCCGGACACCGCCCAGCCTCTCCCCCGACACCGACCAGCCTCGACACGACACCGCCCAGCCTCTCCCCCGGCACGGTCCAGCCTCTCCCCCAATACCGACCTGCCTCTCCCTCGAAACAGCCCAGCCTCTCCCCGGACACCGCCCAGCCTCTCCCTCGAAACCGCCCAGCTTCTCCCCGACATCGCCCAGCCTCTCCCCCGACACCGCCCAGCCTCTCCCCCGACACCGACCAGCCTCGATACGACACCGCCCAGCTTCTCCCCGACACCACCCAGCCTCCCCCGACACCGCCCAGCCTCTCCCCGACACCGCCCAGCCTCTCCCCCGACACCGCCCAGCCTCTCTCCCGACACCGCCCAGCCTCTCCCCCGACACCGCACAGCCTATCCCCCGACACCGACCAGCCTCGACACGAAACCGCCCAGCTTCTCCCCCGACACCGCCCAGCCTCCCCGACACCGCCCAGCCTCCTCCCGACACCGCCCAGCCTCTCCCCCTACACCGCCCAGCCTCACTCCCGACACCGCTCAGACTCTCCCCCGACACCGCCCAGCCTCTCTCCCGACACCGCTCAGCCTCTCCCCCGACACCGCCCAGCTTCTCCCCCGACACCGCCCAGCCTCTCCCCCGACACCGACCAGCCTCGACACGACACCACCCAGCTTCTCCCCCGACAGCGCCCAGCCTCCCCGACACCGCCCAGCCTCTCCCCCGACACCGCCCCGCCTCTCCCCCGACACCGCCCAGCCTCTCTCCCGACACCGCCCAGCCTCTCCCCCGACACCGCCCAGCCTCTCTCCCGACACCGCCCAGCCTCTCTCCCGACACCGCCCAGCGCCTCTCTCCCGACACCGCCCAGCCTCTCCCCCGACACCGCTCAGCCTCTCCCCCGACACCGCCCAGCTTCTCCCCCGACACCGCCCAGCCTCTCCCCCGACACCGACCAGCCTCGACACGACACCACCCAGCTTCTCCCCCGACAGCGCCCAGCCTCCCCGACACCGCCCCGCCTCTCCCCCGACACCGCCCAGCCTCTCTCCCGACACCGCTCAGCCTCTCCCCCGACACCGCCCAGCTTCTCCCCCGACACCACCCAGCCTCCCCCCGACACCGCCCAGCCTCTCCCCGACACCGCCCAGCCTCTCCCCCGACACCGCCCAGCCTCTCTCCCGACACCGCCCAGCCTCTCCCCCGACACCGCACAGCCTATCCCCCGACACCGCCCAGCCACTCCTCCGACACCGCCCAGCCTCTCCCCCGACACCGCCCAGCCTCTCCCCCGACACCGCCCAGCCACTCCCCCGACACATCGCAGCCTCCTCCCGACACCGCCCAGCCTCTCCCCCGACACAGCCCAGCCTCTCCCCCGACACCGCCCAGCTTCTCCCCCGACACCACTCAGCCTACCCCCGACACCGCCCAGCCTCTCCCCGACACCGCCCAGCCTCTCCCCCGACACCGCCCAGCCTCTCCCCCGACACCGCCCAGCCTCTCCCCCGACACCGCCCAGCCACTCCTCCGACACCGCCCAGCATCTCCCCCGACACCGCCCAGCCTCTCCCCCGACACCGCCCAGCCTCTCCCCCGACACCGCCCAGCCTCTCCCCCGACACCGCCCAGCCTCTCCCCCGACACCGCCCAGCCTCTCCCGCGACACCGCCCAGCCTCTCCCCCGACACCGCCCAGCCACTCCCCCGACGCATCCCAGCCTCGACACGACACCGCCCAGCCTCTCCCCCGACAACGCCCACCTTCCACCCCGACACCGCCCAGCCTCTCCCCCGGCACGGTCCAGCCTCTCCCCCAATACCGACCTGCCTCTCCCTCGAAACAGCCCAGCCTCTCCCCGGACACCGCCCAGCCTCTCCCTCGAAACCGCCCAGCTTCTCCCCGACATCGCCCAGCCTCTCCCCCGACACCGCCCAGCCTCTCCCCCGACACCGACCAGCCTCGATACGACACCGCCCAGCTTCTCCCCCGACACCACCCAGCCTCCCCCGACACCGCCCAGCCTCTCCCCGACACCGCCCAGCCTCTCCCCCGACACCGCCCAGCCTCTCTCCCGACACCGCCCAGCCTCTCCCCCGACACCGCACAGCCTATCCCCCGACACCGCCCAGCCACTCCCCCGACACCGCCCAGCCTCTCCCCCGACACCGCCCAGCCTCTCCCCCGACACCGCCCAGCCACTCCCCCGACACCGCCCAGCCTCTCCCCCGACACCACCCAGCCTCTCCCCCGGCACCGCCCAGCCTCTCTCCCGACACCGCCCAGCCTCTCCCCCGACACCGCACAGCCTATCCCCCGACACCGCCCAGCCACTCCCCCGACACCGCCCAGCCTCTCCCCCGACACCGCCCAGCCTCTCCCCCGACACCGCCCAGCCTCTCCCCCGACACCGCCCAGCCTCTCCCCCGACACCGCCCAGCCTCTCCCCCGACACCGCCCAGCCACTCCTCCGACACCGCCCAGCATCTCCCCCGACACCGCCCAGCCTCTCCCCCGACACCGCCCAGCCTCTCCCCCGACACCGCCCAGCCTCTCCCCCGACACCGCCCAGCCTCTCCCCCGACACCGCCCAGCCTCTCCCGCGACACCGCCCAGCCTCTCCCCCGACACCGCCCAGCCACTCCCCCGACGCATCCCAGCCTCGACACGACACCGCCCAGCCTCTCCCCCGACAACGCCCACCTTCCACCCCGACACCGCCCAGCCTCTCCCCCGGCACGGTCCAGCCTCTCCCCCAATACCGACCTGCCTCTCCCTCGAAACAGCCCAGCCTCTCCCCGGACACCGCCCAGCCTCTCCCTCGAAACCGCCCAGCTTCTCCCCGACATCGCCCAGCCTCTCCCCCGACACCGCCCAGCCTCTCCCCCGACACCGACCAGCCTCGATACGACACCGCCCAGCTTCTCCCCCGACACCACCCAGCCTCCCCCGACACCGCCCAGCCTCTCCCCGACACCGCCCAGCCTCTCCCCCGACACCGCCCAGCCTCTCTCCCGACACCGCCCAGCCTCTCCCCCGACACCGCACAGCCTATCCCCCGACACCGCCCAGCCACTCCCCCGACACCGCCCAGCCTCTCCCCCGACACCGCCCAGCCTCTCCCCCGACACCGCCCAGCCTCTCCCCCGACACCGCCCAGCCTCTCCCCCGACACCACCCAGCCTCTCCCCCGGCACCGCCCAGCCTCTCCCCCGACACCGCCCAGCCACTCCCCCGACACATCCCAGCCTCTCCCCCGACACCACCCAGCCTCTCCCCCGGCACCGCCCAGCCTCTCCCCCGACACCGCCCAGCCACTCCCCCGACACCGCCCAGCCACTCCCCCGACACCGCCCAGCCTCTCCCCCGACAACGCCCAGCTTCCACCCCGACACTGCCCAGCCTCTCCCCCGACACCGCCCAGCCTCTCCCCCGACACCGCCCAGCCTCTCCCCGACACCGCCCAGCCACTCCCCCGACACATCCCAGCCTCGCCGCCGACACCGCCCAGCCTCTCCACGGACACCGCCCAGCCTCTCTCCCGACACCGCCCAGCCTCTCCCCCGACACCGCACAGCCTATCCCCCGACACCGCCCAGCCACTCCCCCGACACCGCCCAGCCTCTCCCCCGACACCGCACAGCCTATCCCCCGACACCGCCCAGCCACTCCCCCGACACCGCCCAGCCTCTCCCCCGACACCGCCCAGCCTCTCCCCCGACACCGCCCAGCCTCTCCCCCGACACCGCCCAGCCTCTCCCCCGACACCACCCAGCCTCTCCCCCGGCACCGCCCAGCCTCTCCCCCGACACCGCCCAGCCACTCCCCCGACACATCCCAGCCTCTCCCCCGACACCACCCAGCCTCTCCCCCGGCACCGCCCAGCCTCTCCCCCGACACCGCCCAGCCACTCCCCCGACACCGCCCAGCCACTCCCCCGACACCGCCCAGCCTCTCCCCCGACAACGCCCAGCTTCCACCCCGACACTGCCCAGCCTCTCCCCCGACACCGCCCAGCCTCTCCCCCGACACCGCCCAGCCTCTCCCCGACACCGCCCAGCCACTCCCCCGACACATCCCAGCCTCGCCGCCGACACCGCCCAGCCTCTCCACGGACACCGCCCAGCCTCTCTCCCGACACCGCCCAGCCTCTCCCCCGACACCGCACAGCCTATCCCCCGACACCGCCCAGCCACTCCCCCGACACCGCCCAGCCTCTCCCCCGACACCGCCCAGCCTCTCCCCCGACACCGCCCAGCCTCTCCCCCGACACCGCCCAGCCTCTCCCCCGACACCACCCAGCCTCTCCCCCGGCACCGCCCAGCCTCTCCCCCGACACCGCCCAGCCACTCCCCCGACACATCCCAGCCTCTCCCCCAACACCACCCAGCCTCTCCCCCGGCACCGCCCAGCCTCTCCCCCGACACCGCCCAGCCACTCCCCCGACACCGCCCAGCCACTCCCCCGACACCGCCCAGCCTCTCCCCCGACAACGCCCAGCTTCCACCCCGACACTGCCCAGCCTCTCCCCCGACACCGCCCAGCCTCTCCCCCGACACCGCCCAGCCTCTCCCCGACACCGCCCAGCCACTCCCCCGACACCGCCCAGCCTCTCCACGGACACCGCCCAGCCTCTCTCCCGACACCGCCCAGCCTCTCCCCCGACACCGCACAGCCTATCCCCCGACACCGCCCAGCCACTCCCCCGACACCGCCCAGCCTCTCCCCCGACACCGCCCAGCCTCTCCCCCGACACCGCCCAGCCTCTCCCCCGACACCGCCCAGCCTCTCCCCCGACACCACCCAGCCTCTCCCCCGGCACCGCCCAGCCTCTCCCCCGACACCGCCCAGCCACTCCCCCGACACATCCCAGCCTCTCCCCCAACACCACCCAGCCTCTCCCCCGGCACCGCCCAGCCTCTCCCCCGACACCGCCCAGCCACTCCCCCGACACCGCCCAGCCACTCCCCCGACACCGCCCAGCCTCTCCCCCGACAACGCCCAGCTTCCACCCCGACACTGCCCAGCCTCTCCCCCGACACCGCCCAGCCTCTCCCCCGACACCGCCCAGCCTCTCCCCGACACCGCCCAGCCACTCCCCCGACACATCCCAGCCTCGCCGCCGACACCGCCCAGCCTCTCCACGGACACCGCCCAGCCTCGACACGACACCGCCCAGCTACTCCCCCGACACCGCCCAGCCTCCCAGAAACCGCCAAGCTCTCCCCCGACACCGCCCAGCCTCTCCCCCGACACCGCCCAACCTCTCCCCCGACACCGCCCAGCCACTCCCCCGACACATCCCAGCCTCCTCCCGACACCGCCCAGCCTCTCCCCCGACACAGCCCAGCCTCTCCCCCGACACCGCCCAGCTTCTCCCCCGACACCACCCAGCCTCCCCCCGACACCGCCCAGCCTCTCCCCGACACCGCCCAGCCTCTCCCCCGACACCGCCCAGCCTCTCCCCCGGCACCGCCCAGCCTCTCCCCCGACACCGCCCAGCCACTCCCCCGACACATCCCAGCCTCGACACGACACCGCCCAGCCTCTCCCCCGACAACGCCCAGCTTCCACCCCGACACCGCCCAGCCTCTCCCCCGGCACGGTCCAGCCTCTCCCCCGACACCGACCTGCCTCTCCCTCGAAACAGCCCAGCCTCTCCCCGGACACCGCCCAGCCTCTCCCCCGACACCGCCCAGCTTCTCCCCGACATCGCCCAGCCTCTCCCCGGACACCGCCCAGCCTCATCACGACACCGCCCAGCCTCTCCCCCGACACCGCCCAGCCTCGCCCCGACACCGCTCAGCCTCTCCCCGGACACCGCCCAGCCTCTCCCCCGACACCGACCAGCCTCGACACGACACCGCCCAGCCTCTCCCCCGGCACGGTCCAGCCTCTCCCCCAATACCGACCTGCCTCTCCCTCGAAACAGCCCAGCCTCTCCCCGGACACCGCCCAGCCTCTCCCTCGAAACCGCCCAGCTTCTCCCCGACATCGCCCAGCCTCTCCCCCGACACCGCCCAGCCTCTCCCCCGACACCGACCAGCCTCGATACGACACTGCCCAGCTTCTCCCCCGACACCACCCAGCCTCCCCCGACACCGCCCAGCCTCTCCCCGACACCGCCCAGCCTCTCCCCCGACACCGCCCAGCCTCTCTCCCGACACCGCCCAGCCTCTCCCCCGACACCGCACAGCCTATCCCCCGACACCGCCCAGCCACTCCCCCGACACCGCCCAGCCTCTCCCCCGACACCGCCCAGCCTCTCCCCCGACACCGCCCAGCCTCTCCCCCGACACCGCCCAGCCTCTCCCCCGACACCACCCAGCCTCTCCCCCGGCACCGCCCAGCCTCTCCCCCGACACCGCCCAGCCACTCCCCCGACACATCCCAGCCTCTCCCCCGACACCACCCAGCCTCTCCCCCGGCACCGCCCAGCCTCTCCCCCGACACCGCCCAGCCACTCCCCCGACACCGCCCAGCCACTCCCCCGACACCGCCCAGCCTCTCCCCCGACAACGCCCAGCTTCCACCCCGACACTGCCCAGCCTCTCCCCCGACACCGCCCAGCCTCTCCCCCGACACCGCCCAGCCTCTCCCCGACACCGCCCAGCCACTCCCCCGACACATCCCAGCCTCGCCGCCGACACCGCCCAGCCTCTCCACGGACACCGCCCAGCCTCGACACGACACCGCCCAGCTACTCCCCCGACACCGCCAAGCCTCCCAGAAACCGCCAAGCTCTCCCCCGACACCGCCCAGCCTCTCCCCCGACACCGCCCAGCCTCTCCCCCGACACCGCCCAGCCACTCCCCCGACACATCCCAGCCTCCTCCCGACACCGCCCAGCCTCTCCCCCGACACAGCCCAGCCTCTCCCCCGACACCGCCCAGCTTCTCCCCCGACACCACCCAGCCTCCCCCGATACCGCCCAGCCTCTCCCCGACACCGCCCAGCCTCTCCCCCGACACCGCCCAGCCTCTCCCCCGGCACCGCCCAGCATCTCCCCCGACACCGCCCAGCCACTCCCCCGACACATCCCAGCCTCGACACGACACCGCCCAGCCTCTCCCCCGACAACGCCCAGCTTCCACCCCGACACCGCCCAGCCTCTCCCCCGGCACGGTCCAGCCTCTCCCCCGACACCGACCTGCCTCTCCCTCGAAACAGCCCAGCCTCTCCCCGGACACCGCCCAGCCTCTCCCCCGACACCGCCCAGCTTCTCCCCGACATCGCCCAGCCTCTCCCCGGACACCGCCCAGCCTCATCACGACACCGCCCAGCCTCTCCCCCGACACCGCCCAGCCTCGCCCCGACACCGCTCAGCCTCTCCCCGGACACCGCCCAGCCTCTCCCCCGACACCGACCAGCCTCGACACGACACCACCCAGCTTCTCCCCCGACAGCGCCCAGCCTCCCCGACACCGCCCCGCCTCTCCCCCGACACCGCCCAGCCTCTCTCCCGACACCGCTCAGCCTCTCCCCCGACACCGCCCAGCTTCTCCCCCGACACCACCCAGCCTCCCCCCGACACCGCCCAGCCTCTCCCCGACACCGCCCAGCCTCTACCCCGACACCGCCCAGCCTCTCTCCCGACACCGCCCAGCCTCTCCCCCGACACCGCTCAGCCTCTCCCCCGACACCGCCCAGCTTCTCCCCCGACACCGCCCAGCCTCTCCCCCGACACCGACCAGCCTCGACACGACACCACCCAGCTTCTCCCCCGACAGCGCCCAGCCTCCCCGACACCGCCCCGCCTCTCCCCCGACACCGCCCAGCCTCTCTCCCGACACCGCTCAGCCTCTGCCCCGACACCGCCCAGCTTCTCCCCCGACACCACCCAGCCTCCCCCCGACACCGCCCATCCTCTCCCCGACACCGCCCAGCCTCTCCCCCGACACCGCCCAGCCTCTCTCCCGACACCGCGCAGCCTCTCCCCCGACACCGCACAGCCTATCCCCCGACACCGCCCAGCCACTCCTCCGACACCGCCCAGCCTCTCCCCCGACACCGCCCAGCCTCTCCCCCGACACCGCCCAGCCACTCCCCCAACACATCCCAGCCTCCTCCCGACACCGCTCAGCCTCTCCCCCGACACCGCACAGCCTATCCCCGGACACCGCCCAGCCTCTCCCTCGAAACCGCCCAGCTTCTCCCCGACATCGCCCAGCCTCTCCCCCGACACCGCCCAGCCTCTCCCCCGACACCGACCAGCCTCGATACGACACCGCCCAGCTTCTCCCCCGACACCACCCAGCCTCCCCCGACACCGCCCAGCCTCTCCCCGACACCGCCCAGCCTCTCCCCCGACACCGCCCAGCCTCTCTCCCGACACCGCCCAGCCTCTCCCCCGACACCGCACAGCCTATCCCCCGACACCGCCCAGCCACTCCCCCGACACCGCCCAGCCTCTCCCCCGACACCGCCCAGCCTCTCCCCCGACACCGCCCAGCCTCTCCCCCGACACCGCCCAGCCTCTCCCCCGACACCACCCAGCCTCTCCCCCGGCACCGCCCAGCCTCTCCCCCGACACCGCCCAGCCACTCCCCCGACACATCCCAGCCTCTCCCCCGACACCACCCAGCCTCTCCCCCGGCACCGCCCAGCCTCTCCCCCGACACCGCCCAGCCACTCCCCCGACACCGCCCAGCCACTCCCCCGACACCGCCCAGCCTCTCCCCCGACAACGCCCAGCTTCCACCCCGACACTGCCCAGCCTCTCCCCCGACACCGCCCAGCCTCTCCCCCGACACCGCCCAGCCTCTCCCCGACACCGCCCAGCCACTCCCCCGACACATCCCAGCCTCGCCGCCGACACCGCCCAGCCTCTCCACGGACACCGCCCAGCCTCTCTCCCGACACCGCCCAGCCTCTCCCCCGACACCGCACAGCCTATCCCCCGACACCGCCCAGCCACTCCCCCGACACCGCCCAGCCTCTCCCCCGACACCGCACAGCCTATCCCCCGACACCGCCCAGCCACTCCCCCGACACCGCCCAGCCTCTCCCCCGACACCGCCCAGCCTCTCCCCCGACACCGCCCAGCCTCTCCCCCGACACCGCCCAGCCTCTCCCCCGACACCACCCAGCCTCTCCCCCGGCACCGCCCAGCCTCTCCCCCGACACCGCCCAGCCACTCCCCCGACACATCCCAGCCTCTCCCCCGACACCACCCAGCCTCTCCCCCGGCACCGCCCAGCCTCTCCCCCGACACCGCCCAGCCACTCCCCCGACACCGCCCAGCCACTCCCCCGACACCGCCCAGCCTCTCCCCCGACAACGCCCAGCTTCCACCCCGACACTGCCCAGCCTCTCCCCCGACACCGCCCAGCCTCTCCCCCGACACCGCCCAGCCTCTCCCCGACACCGCCCAGCCACTCCCCCGACACATCCCAGCCTCGCCGCCGACACCGCCCAGCCTCTCCACGGACACCGCCCAGCCTCTCTCCCGACACCGCCCAGCCTCTCCCCCGACACCGCACAGCCTATCCCCCGACACCGCCCAGCCACTCCCCCGACACCGCCCAGCCTCTCCCCCGACACCGCCCAGCCTCTCCCCCGACACCGCCCAGCCTCTCCCCCGACACCGCCCAGCCTCTCCCCCGACACCACCCAGCCTCTCCCCCGGCACCGCCCAGCCTCTCCCCCGACACCGCCCAGCCACTCCCCCGACACATCCCAGCCTCTCCCCCAACACCACCCAGCCTCTCCCCCGGCACCGCCCAGCCTCTCCCCCGACACCGCCCAGCCACTCCCCCGACACCGCCCAGCCACTCCCCCGACACCGCCCAGCCTCTCCCCCGACAACGCCCAGCTTCCACCCCGACACTGCCCAGCCTCTCCCCCGACACCGCCCAGCCTCTCCCCCGACACCGCCCAGCCTCTCCCCGACACCGCCCAGCCACTCCCCCGACACCGCCCAGCCTCTCCACGGACACCGCCCAGCCTCTCTCCCGACACCGCCCAGCCTCTCCCCCGACACCGCACAGCCTATCCCCCGACACCGCCCAGCCACTCCCCCGACACCGCCCAGCCTCTCCCCCGACACCGCCCAGCCTCTCCCCCGACACCGCCCAGCCTCTCCCCCGACACCGCCCAGCCTCTCCCCCGACACCACCCAGCCTCTCCCCCGGCACCGCCCAGCCTCTCCCCCGACACCGCCCAGCCACTCCCCCGACACATCCCAGCCTCTCCCCCAACACCACCCAGCCTCTCCCCCGGCACCGCCCAGCCTCTCCCCCGACACCGCCCAGCCACTCCCCCGACACCGCCCAGCCACTCCCCCGACACCGCCCAGCCTCTCCCCCGACAACGCCCAGCTTCCACCCCGACACTGCCCAGCCTCTCCCCCGACACCGCCCAGCCTCTCCCCCGACACCGCCCAGCCTCTCCCCGACACCGCCCAGCCACTCCCCCGACACATCCCAGCCTCGCCGCCGACACCGCCCAGCCTCTCCACGGACACCGCCCAGCCTCGACACGACACCGCCCAGCTACTCCCCCGACACCGCCCAGCCTCCCAGAAACCGCCAAGCTCTCCCCCGACACCGCCCAGCCTCTCCCCCGACACCGCCCAACCTCTCCCCCGACACCGCCCAGCCACTCCCCCGACACATCCCAGCCTCCTCCCGACACCGCCCAGCCTCTCCCCCAACACAGCCCAGCCTCTCCCCCGACACCGCCCAGCTTCTCCCCCGACACCACCCAGCCTCCCCCCGACACCGCCCAGCCTCTCCCCGACACCGCCCAGCCTCTCCCCCGACACCGCCCAGCCTCTCCCCCGGCACCGCCCAGCCTCTCCCCCGACACCGCCCAGCCACTCCCCCGACACATCCCAGCCTCGACACGACACCGCCCAGCCTCTCCCCCGACAACGCCCAGCTTCCACCCCGACACCGCCCAGCCTCTCCCCCGGCACGGTCCAGCCTCTCCCCCGACACCGACCTGCCTCTCCCTCGAAACAGCCCAGCCTCTCCCCGGACACCGCCCAGCCTCTCCCCCGACACCGCCCAGCTTCTCCCCGACATCGCCCAGCCTCTCCCCGGACACCGCCCAGCCTCATCACGACACCGCCCAGCCTCTCCCCCGACACCGCCCAGCCTCGCCCCGACACCGCTCAGCCTCTCCCCGGACACCGCCCAGCCTCTCCCCCGACACCGACCAGCCTCGACACGACACCGCCCAGCCTCTCCCCCGGCACGGTCCAGCCTCTCCCCCAATACCGACCTGCCTCTCCCTCGAAACAGCCCAGCCTCTCCCCGGACACCGCCCAGCCTCTCCCTCGAAACCGCCCAGCTTCTCCCCGACATCGCCCAGCCTCTCCCCCGACACCGCCCAGCCTCTCCCCCGACACCGACCAGCCTCGATACGACACTGCCCAGCTTCTCCCCCGACACCACCCAGCCTCCCCCGACACCGCCCAGCCTCTCCCCGACACCGCCCAGCCTCTCCCCCGACACCGCCCAGCCTCTCTCCCGACACCGCCCAGCCTCTCCCCCGACACCGCACAGCCTATCCCCCGACACCGCCCAGCCACTCCCCCGACACCGCCCAGCCTCTCCCCCGACACCGCCCAGCCTCTCCCCCGACACCGCCCAGCCTCTCCCCCGACACCGCCCAGCCTCTCCCCCGACACCACCCAGCCTCTCCCCCGGCACCGCCCAGCCTCTCCCCCGACACCGCCCAGCCACTCCCCCGACACATCCCAGCCTCTCCCCCGACACCACCCAGCCTCTCCCCCGGCACCGCCCAGCCTCTCCCCCGACACCGCCCAGCCACTCCCCCGACACCGCCCAGCCACTCCCCCGACACCGCCCAGCCTCTCCCCCGACAACGCCCAGCTTCCACCCCGACACTGCCCAGCCTCTCCCCCGACACCGCCCAGCCTCTCCCCCGACACCGCCCAGCCTCTCCCCGACACCGCCCAGCCACTCCCCCGACACATCCCAGCCTCGCCGCCGACACCGCCCAGCCTCTCCACGGACACCGCCCAGCCTCGACACGACACCGCCCAGCTACTCCCCCGACACCGCCAAGCCTCCCAGAAACCGCCAAGCTCTCCCCCGACACCGCCCAGCCTCTCCCCCGACACCGCCCAGCCTCTCCCCCGACACCGCCCAGCCACTCCCCCGACACATCCCAGCCTCCTCCCGACACCGCCCAGCCTCTCCCCCGACACAGCCCAGCCTCTCCCCCGACACCGCCCAGCTTCTCCCCCGACACCACCCAGCCTCCCCCGATACCGCCCAGCCTCTCCCCGACACCGCCCAGCCTCTCCCCCGACACCGCCCAGCCTCTCCCCCGGCACCGCCCAGCATCTCCCCCGACACCGCCCAGCCACTCCCCCGACACATCCCAGCCTCGACACGACACCGCCCAGCCTCTCCCCCGACAACGCCCAGCTTCCACCCCGACACCGCCCAGCCTCTCCCCCGGCACGGTCCAGCCTCTCCCCCGACACCGACCTGCCTCTCCCTCGAAACAGCCCAGCCTCTCCCCGGACACCGCCCAGCCTCTCCCCCGACACCGCCCAGCTTCTCCCCGACATCGCCCAGCCTCTCCCCGGACACCGCCCAGCCTCATCACGACACCGCCCAGCCTCTCCCCCGACACCGCCCAGCCTCGCCCCGACACCGCTCAGCCTCTCCCCGGACACCGCCCAGCCTCTCCCCCGACACCGACCAGCCTCGACACGACACCACCCAGCTTCTCCCCCGACAGCGCCCAGCCTCCCCGACACCGCCCCGCCTCTCCCCCGACACCGCCCAGCCTCTCTCCCGACACCGCTCAGCCTCTCCCCCGACACCGCCCAGCTTCTCCCCCGACACCACCCAGCCTCCCCCCGACACCGCCCAGCCTCTCCCCGACACCGCCCAGCCTCTACCCCGACACCGCCCAGCCTCTCTCCCGACACCGCCCAGCCTCTCCCCCGACACCGCTCAGCCTCTCCCCCGACACCGCCCAGCTTCTCCCCCGACACCGCCCAGCCTCTCCCCCGACACCGACCAGCCTCGACACGACACCACCCAGCTTCTCCCCCGACAGCGCCCAGCCTCCCCGACACCGCCCCGCCTCTCCCCCGACACCGCCCAGCCTCTCTCCCGACACCGCTCAGCCTCTGCCCCGACACCGCCCAGCTTCTCCCCCGACACCACCCAGCCTCCCCCCGACACCGCCCATCCTCTCCCCGACACCGCCCAGCCTCTCCCCCGACACCGCCCAGCCTCTCTCCCGACACCGCGCAGCCTCTCCCCCGACACCGCACAGCCTATCCCCCGACACCGCCCAGCCACTCCTCCGACACCGCCCAGCCTCTCCCCCGACACCGCCCAGCCTCTCCCCCGACACCGCCCAGCCACTCCCCCAACACATCCCAGCCTCCTCCCGACACCGCTCAGCCTCTCCCCCGACACCGCACAGCCTATCCCCCGACACCGCCCAGCCACTCCCCCGACACCGCCCAGCCTCTCCCCCGACACCGCCCAGCCTCTCCCCCGACACCGCCCAGCCTCTCCCCCGACACCGCCCAGCCTCTCCCCCGACACCACCCAGCCTCTCCCCCGGCACCGCCCAGCCTCTCCCCCGACACCGCCCAGCCACTCCCCCGACACATCCCAGCCTCTCCCCCGACACCACCCAGCCTCTCCCCCGGCACCGCCCAGCCTCTCCCCCGACACCGCCCAGCCACTCCCCCGTCACCGCCCAGCCACTCCCCCGACACCGCCCAGCCTCTCCCCCGACAACGCCCAGCTTCCACCCCGACACTGCCCAGCCTCTCCCCCGACACCGCCCAGCCTCTCCCCCGACACCGCCCAGCCTCTCCCCGACACCGCCCAGCCACTCCCCCGACACATCCCAGCCTCGCCGCCGACACCGCCCAGCCTCTCCACGGACACCGCCCAGCCTCGACACGACACCGCCCAGCTACTCCCCCGACACCGCCCAGCCTCCCAGAAACCGCCAAGCTCTCCCCCGACACCGCCCAGCCTCTCCCCCGACACCGCCCAGCCTCTCCCCCGACACCGCCCAGCCACTCCCCCGACACATCCCAGCCTCCTCCCGACACCGCCCAGCCTCTCCCCCGACACAGCCCAGCCTCTCCCCCGACACCGCCCAGCTTCTCCCCCGACACCACCCAGCCTCCCCCGACACCGCCCAGCCTCTCCCCGACACCGCCCAGCCTCTCCCCCGACACCGCCCAGCCTCTCCCCCGGCACCGCCCAGCCTCTCCCCCGACACCGCCCAGCCACTCCCCCGACACATCCCAGCCTCGACACGACACCGCCCAGCCTCTCCCCCGACAACGCCCAGCTTCCACCCCGACACCGCCCAGCCTCTCCCCCGGCACGGTCCAGCCTCTCCCCCGACACCGCCCAGCCTCTCCCCCGACACCGCCCAGCCTCTCCCCGACACCGCCCAGCCACTCCCCCGACACATCCCAGCCTCGCCGCCGACACCGCCCAGCCTCTCCACGGACACCGCCCAGCCTCGACACGACACCGCCCAGCTACTCCCCCGACACCGCCCAGCCTCCCAGAAACCGCCAAGCTCTCCCCCGACACCGCCCAGCCACTCCCCCGACACCGCCCAGCCTCTCCCCCGACAACGCCCAGCTTCCACCCCGACACTGCCCAGCCTCTCCCCCGACACCGCCCAGCCTCTCCCCCGACACCGCCCAGCCTCTCCCCGACACCGCCCAGCCACTCCGCCGACACATCCCAGCCTCGCCGCCGACACCGCCCAGCCTCTCCACGGACACCGCCCAGCCTCGACACGACACCCCCCAGCTACTCCCCCGACACCGCCCAGCCTCCCAGAAACCGCCAAGCTCTCCCCCGACACCGCCCAGCCTCTCCCCCGACACCGCCCAGCCTCTCCCCCGACACCGCCCAGCCACTCCCCCGACACATCCCAGCCTCCTCCCGACACCGCCCAGCCTCTCCCCCGACACAGCCCAGCCTCTCCCCCGACAACGCCCAGCTTCCACCCCGACACCGCCCAGCCTCTCCCCGACACCGCCCAGCCTCTCCCCGACACCGCCCAGCCTCTCCCCCGACACCGCCCAGCCTCTCCCCCGACACCACCCAGCCTCTCCCCCGGCACCGCCCAGCCTCTCCCCCGACACCGCCCAGCCACTCCCCCGACACCGCCCAGCCACTCCCCCGACACCGCCCAGCCTCTCCCCCGACAACGCCCAGCTTCCACCCCGACACTGCCCAGCCTCTCCCCCGACACCGCCCAGCCTCTCCCCCGACACCGCCCAGCCTCTCCCCGACACCGCCCAGCCACTCCCCCGACACATCCCAGCCTCGCCGCCGACACCGCCCAGCCTCTCCACGGACACCGCCCAGCCTCGACACGACACCGCCCAGCTACTCCCCCGA
Source organism: Scyliorhinus torazame (assembly GCF_047496885.1). NCBI lineage: Eukaryota > Metazoa > Chordata > Chondrichthyes > Carcharhiniformes > Scyliorhinidae > Scyliorhinus > Scyliorhinus torazame. The sequence continues at coordinate 71,092,012 of NC_092709.1, read as the reverse complement.
CACCGCCCAGCCTCCCAGAAACCGCCAAGCTCTCCCCCGACACCGCCCAGCCTCTCCCCCGACACCGCCCAGCCTCTCCCCCGACACCGCCCAGCCACTCCCCCGACACATCCCAGCCTCCTCCCGACACCGCCCAGCCTCTCCCCCGACACAGCCCAGCCTCTCCCCCGACACCGCCCAGCTTCTCCCCCGACACCACCCAGCCTCCCCCGACACCGCCCAGCCTCTCCCCGACACCGCCCAGCCTCTCCCCCGACACCGCCCAGCCTCTCCCCCGGCACCGCCCAGCCTCTCCCCCGACACCGCCCAGCCACTCCCCCGACACATCCCAGCCTCGACACGACACCGCCCAGCCTCTCCCCCGACAACGCCCAGCTTCCACCCCGACACCGCCCAGCCTCTCCCCCGGCACGGTCCAGCCTCTCCCCCGACACCGCCCAGCCTCTCCCCCGACACCGCCCAGCCTCTCCCCGACACCGCCCAGCCACTCCCCCGACACATCCCAGCCTCGCCGCCGACACCGCCCAGCCTCTCCACGGACACCGCCCAGCCTCGACACGACACCGCCCAGCTACTCCCCCGACACCGCCCAGCCTCCCAGAAACCGCCAAGCTCTCCCCCGACACCGCCCAGCCACTCCCCCGACACCGCCCAGCCTCTCCCCCGACAACGCCCAGCTTCCACCCCGACACTGCCCAGCCTCTCCCCCGACACCGCCCAGCCTCTCCCCCGACACCGCCCAGCCTCTCCCCGACACCGCCCAGCCACTCCGCCGACACATCCCAGCCTCGCCGCCGACACCGCCCAGCCTCTCCACGGACACCGCCCAGCCTCGACACGACACCGCCCAGCTACTCCCCCGACACCGCCCAGCCTCCCAGAAACCGCCAAGCTCTCCCCCGACACCGCCCAGCCTCTCCCCGACACCGCCCAGCCTCTCCCCCGACACCGCCCAGCCACTCCCCCGACACATCCCAGCCTCCTCCCGACACCGCCCAGCCTCTCCCCCGACACAGCCCAGCCTCTCCCCCGACACCGCCCAGCCTCTCCCCCGACACCGCCCAGCCTCTCCCCCGACACCGCCCAGCCACTCCCCCGACACATCCCAGCCTCGACACGACACCGCCCAGCCTCTCCCCCGACAACGCCCAGCTTCCACCCCGACACCGCCCAGCCTCTCCCCCGGCACGGTCCAGCCTCTCCCCCGACACCGACCTGCCTCTCCCTCGAAACAGCCCAGCCTCTCCCCGGACACCGCCCAGCCTCTCCCCCGACACCGCCCAGCTTCTCCCCGACATCGCCCAGCCTCTCCCCGGACACCGCCCAGCCTCATCACGACACCGCCCAGCCTCTCCCCCGACACCGCCCAGCCTCGCCCCGACACCGCTCAGCCTCTCCCCGGACACCGCCCAGCCTCTCCCCCGACACCGACCAGCCTCGACACGACACCGCCCAGCCTCTCCCCCGGCACGGTCCAGCCTCTCCCCCAATACCGACCTGCCTCTCCCTCGAAACAGCCCAGCCTCTCCCCGGACACCGCCCAGCCTCTCCCTCGAAACCGCCCAGCTTCTCCCCGACATCGCCCAGCCTCTCCCCCGACACCGCCCAGCCTCTCCCCCGACACCGACCAGCCTCGATACGACACTGCCCAGCTTCTCCCCCGACACCACCAAGCCTCCCCCGACACCGCCCAGCCTCTCCCCGACACCGCCCAGCCTCTCCCCCGACACCGCCCAGCCTCTCTCCCGACACCGCCCAGCCTCTCCCCCGACACCGCACAGCCTATCCCCCGACACCGCCCAGCCACTCCCCCGACACCCCCCAGCCTCTCCCCCGACACCGCCCAGCCTCTCCCCCGACACCGCCCAGCCTCTCCCCCGACACCGCCCAGCCTCTCCCCCGACACCACCCAGCCTCTCCCCCGGCACCGCCCAGCCTCTCCCCCGACACCGCCCAGCCACTCCCCCGACACATCCCAGCCTCTCCCCCGACACCACCCAGCCTCTCCCCCGGCACCGCCCAGCCTCTCCCCCGACACCGCCCAGCCACTCCCCCGACACCGCCCAGCCACTCCCCCGACACCGCCCAGCCTCTCCCCCGACAACGCCCAGCTTCCACCCCGACACTGCCCAGCCTCTCCCCCGACACCGCCCAGCCTCTCCCCCGACACCGCCCAGCCTCTCCCCGACACCGCCCAGCCACTCCCCCGACACATCCCAGCCTCGCCGCCGACACCGCCCAGCCTCTCCACGGACACCGCCCAGCCTCGACACGACACCGCCCAGCTACTCCCCCGACACCGCCAAGCCTCCCAGAAACGGCCAAGCTCTCCCCCGACACCGCCCAGCCTCTCCCCCGACACCGCCCAGCCTCTCCCCCGACACCGCCCAGCCACTCCCCCGACACATCCCAGCCTCCTCCCGACACCGCCCAGCCTCTCCCCCGACACAGCCCAGCCTCTCCCCCGACACCGCCCAGCTTCTCCCCCGACACCACCCAGCCTCCCCCGACACCGCCCAGCCTCTCCCCGACACCGCCCAGCCTCTCCCCCGACACCGCCCAGCCTCTCCCCCGGCACCGCCCAGCCTCTCCCCCGACACCGCCCAGCCACTCCCCCGACACATCCCAGCCTCGACACGACACCGCCCAGCCTCTCCCCCGACAACGCCCAGCTTCCACCCCGACACCGCCCAGCCTCTCCCCCGGCACGGTCCAGCCTCTCCCCCGACACCGACCTGCCTCTCCCTCGAAACAGCCCAGCCTCTCCCCGGACACCGCCCAGCCTCTCCCCCGACACCGCCCAGCTTCTCCCCGACATCGCCCAGCCTCTCCCCGGACACCGCCCAGCCTCATCACGACACCGCCCAGCCTCTCCCCCGACACCGCCCAGCCTCGCCCCGACACCGCTCAGCCTCTCCCCGGACACCGCCCAGCCTCTCCCCCGACACCGCCCAGCCTCTCCCCCGACACCGCTCAGCCTCTCCCCCGACACCGCCCAGCTTCTCCCCCGACACCGCCCAGCCTCTCCCCCGACACCGACCAGCCTCGACACGACACCACCCAGCTTCTCCCCCGACAGCGCCCAGCCTCCCCGACACCGCCCCGCCTCTCCCCCGACACCGCCCAGCCTCTCTCCCGACACCGCTCAGCCTCTGCCCCGACACCGCCCAGCTTCTCCCCCGACACCACCCAGCCTCCCCCCGACACCGCCCATCCTCTCCCCGACACCGCCCAGCCTCTCCCCCGACACCGCCCAGCCTCTCTCCCGACACCGCGCAGCCTCTCCCCCGACACCGCACAGCCTATCCCCCGACACCGCCCAGCCACTCCTCCGACACCGCCCAGCCTCTCCCCCGACACCGCCCAGCCTCTCCCCCGACACCGCCCAGCCACTCCCCCGACACATCCCAGCCTCCTCCCGACACCGCTCAGCCTCTCCCCCGACACCGCACAGCCTATCCCCCGACACCGCCCAGCCACTCCCCCGACACCGCCCAGCCTCTCCCCCGACACCGCCCAGCCTCTCCCCCGACACCGCCCAGCCTCTCCCCCGACACCGCCCAGCCTCTCCCCCGACACCACCCAGCCTCTCCCCCGGCACCGCCCAGCCTCTCCCCCGACACCGCCCAGCCACTCCCCCGACACATCCCAGCCTCTCCCCCGACACCACCCAGCCTCTCCCCCGGCACCGCCCAGCCTCTCCCCCGACACCGCCCAGCCACTCCCCCGACTCCGCCCAGCCACTCCCCCGACACCGCCCAGCCTCTCCCCCGACAACGCCCAGCTTCCACCCCGACACTGCCCAGCCTCTCCCCCGACACCGCCCAGCCTCTCCCCCGACACCGCCCAGCCTCTCCCCGACACCGCCCAGCCACTCCCCCAACACATCCCAGCCTCGCCGCCGACACCGCCCAGCCTCTCCACGGACACCGCCCAGCCTCGACACGACACCGCCCAGCTACTCCCCCGACACCGCCCAGCCTCCCAGAAACCGCCAAGCTCTCCCCCGACACCGCCCAGCCTCTCCCCCGACACCGCCCAGCCTCTCCCCCGACACCGCCCAGCCACTCCCCCGACACATCCCAGCCTCCTCCCGACACCGCCCAGCCTCTCCCCCGACACCGCCCAGCTTCTCCCCCGACACCACCCAGCCTCCCCCGACACCGCCCAGCCTCTCCCCGACACCGCCCAGCCTCTCCCCCGACACCGCCCAGCCTCTCCCCCGGCACCGCCCAGCCTCTCCCCCGACACCGCCCAGCCACTCCCCCGACACATCCCAGCCTCGACACGACACCGCCCAGCCTCTCCCCCGACAACGCCCAGCTTCCACCCCGACACCGCCCAGCCTCTCCCCCGGCACGGTCCAGCCTCTCCCCCGACACCGCCCAGCCTCTCCCCGACACCGCCCAGCCACTCCCCCGACACATCCCAGCCTCGCCGCCGACACCGCCCAGCCTCTCCACGGACACCGCCCAGCCTCGACACGACACCGCCCAGCTACTCCCCCGACACCGCCCAGCCTCCCAGAAACCGCCAAGCTCTCCCCCGACACCGCCCAGCCACTCCCCCGACACCGCCCAGCCTCTCCCCCGACAACGCCCAGCTTCCACCCCGACACTGCCCAGCCTCTCCCCCGACACCGCCCAGCCTCTCCCCCGACACCGCCCAGCCTCTCCCCGACACCGCCCAGCCACTCCGCCGACACATCCCAGCCTCGCCGCCGACACCGCCCAGCCTCTCCACGGACACCGCCCAGCCTCGACACGACGCCCCCGACACCGCCCAGCCTCTCTCCCGACAACGCCCAGCTTCCACCCCGACACTGCCCAGCCTCTCCCCCGACACCGCCCAGCCTCTCCCCCGACACCGCCCAGCCTCTCCCCGACACCGCCCAGCCACTCCCCCGACACATCCCAGCCTCGCCGCCGACACCGCCCAGCCTCTCCACGGACACCGCCCAGCCTCGACACGACACCGCCCAGCTACTCCCCCGACACCGCCCAGCCTCCCAGAAACCGCCAAGCTCTCCCCCGACACCGCCCAGCCTCTCCCCCGACACCGCCCAGCCTCTCCCCCGACACCGCCCAGCCACTCCCCCGACACATCCCAGCCTCCTCCCGACACCGCCCAGCCTCTCCCCCGACACAGCCCAGCCTCTCCCCCGACACCGCCCAGCTTCTCCCCCGACACCACCCAGCCTCCCCCGACACCGCCCAGCCTCTCCCCGACACCGCCCAGCCTCTCCCCCGACACCGCCCAGCCTCTCCCCCGGCACCGCCCAGCCTCTCCCCCGACACCGCCCAGCCACTCCCCCGACACATCCCAGCCTCGACACGACACCGCCCAGCCTCTCCCCCGACAACGCCCAGCTTCCACCCCGACACCGCCCAGCCTCTCCCCCGGCACGGTCCAGCCTCTCCCCCGACACCGCCCAGCCTCTCCCCCGACACCGCCCAGCCTCTCCCCGACACCGCCCAGCCACTCCCCCGACACATCCCAGCCTCGCCGCCGACACCGCCCAGCCTCTCCACGGACACCGCCCAGCCTCGACACGACACCGCCCAGCTACTCCCCCGACACCGCCCAGCCTCCCAGAAACCGCCAAGCTCTCCCCCGACACCGCCCAGCCACTCCCCCGACACCGCCCAGCCTCTCCCCCGACAACGCCCAGCTTCCACCCCGACACTGCCCAGCCTCTCCCCCGACACCGCCCAGCCTCTCCCCCGACACCGCCCAGCCTCTCCCCGACACCGCCCAGCCACTCCGCCGACACATCCCAGCCTCGCCGCCGACACCGCCCAGCCTCTCCACGGACACCGCCCAGCCTCGACACGACACCGCCCAGCTACTCCCCCGACACCGCCCAGCCTCCCAGAAACCGCCAAGCTCTCCCCCGACACCGCCCAGCCTCTCCCCCGACACCGCCCAGCCTCTCCCCCGACACCGCCCAGCCACTCCCCCGACACATCCCAGCCTCCTCCCGACACCGCCCAGCCTCTCCCCCGACACAGCCCAGCCTCTCCCCCGACAACGCCCAGCTTCCACCCCGACACCGCCCAGCCTCTCCCCGACACCGCCCAGCCTCTCCCCGACACCGCCCAGCCTCTCCCCCGACACCGCCCAGCCTCTCCCCCGACACCGCCCAGCCACTCCCCCGACACATCCCAGCCTCTCCACGGACACCGCCCAGCCTCTCCCCCGACAACGCCCAGCTTCCACCCCGACACCGCCCAGCCTCTCCCCCGGCACGGTCCAGCCTCTCCCCCGACACCGCCCAGCCTCTCCCCCGACACCGCCCAGCCTCTCCCCGACACCGCCCAGCCACTCCCCCGACACCACCCAGCCTCGCCGCCGACACCGCCCAGCCTCTCCCCGACACCGCCCAGCCTCGACACGACACCGCCCAGCTACTCCCCCGACACCGCCCAGCCTCCCAGAAACCGCCAAGCTCTCCCCCGACACCGCCCAGCCTCTCCCCCGACACCGCCCAGCCACTCCCCCGACACCGCCCAGCCTCTCCCCCGACAACGCCCAGCTTCCACCCCGACACTGCCCAGCCTCTCCCCCGACACCGCCCAGCCTCTCCCCCGACACCGCCCAGCCTCTCCCCGACACCGCCCAGCCACTCCGCCGACACATCCCAGCCTCGCCGCCGACACCGCCCAGCCTCTCCACGGACACCGCCCAGCCTCGACACGACACCGCCCAGCTACTCCCCCGACACCGCCCAGCCTCCCAGAAACCGCCAAGCTCTCCCCCGACACCGCCCAGCCTCTCCCCCGACACCGCCCAGCCTCTCCCCCGACACCGCCCAGCCACTCCCCCGACACATCCCAGCCTCCTCCCGACACCGCCCAGCCTCTCCCCCGACACAGCCCAGCCTCTCCCCCGACAACGCCCAGCTTCCACCCCGACACCGCCCAGCCTCTCCCCGACACCGCCCAGCCTCTCCCCGACACCGCCCAGCCTCTCCCCCGACACCGCCCAGCCTCTCCCCCGACACCACCCAGCCTCTCCCCCGGCACCGCCCAGCCTCTCCCCCGACACCGCCCAGCCACTCCCCCGACACCGCCCAGCCACTCCCCCGACACCGCCCAGCCTCTCCCCCGACAACGCCCAGCTTCCACCCCGACACTGCCCAGCCTCTCCCCCGACACCGCCCAGCCTCTCCCCCGACACCGCCCAGCCTCTCCCCGACACCGCCCAGCCACTCCCCCGACACATCCCAGCCTCGCCGCCGACACCGCCCAGCCTCTCCACGGACACCGCCCAGCCTCGACACGACACCGCCCAGCTACTCCCCCGACACCGCCCAGCCTCCCAGAAACCGCCAAGCTCTCCCCCGACACCGCCCAGCCTCTCCCCCGACACCGCCCAGCCTCTCCCCCGACACCGCCCAGCCACTCCCCCGACACATCCCAGCCTCCTCCCGACACCGCCCAGCCTCTCCCCCGACACAGCCCAGCCTCTCCCCCGACACCGCCCAGCCTCTCCCCGACACCGCCCAGCCACTCCGCCGACACATCCCAGCCTCGCCGCCGACACCGCCCAGCCTCTCCACGGACACCGCCCAGCCTCGACACGACACCGCCCAGCTACTCCCCCGACACCGCCCAGCCTCCCAGAAACCGCCAAGCTCTCCCCCGACACCGCCCAGCCTCTCCCCGACACCGCCCAGCCTCCCCGACACCGCCCAGCCTCCTCCCGACACCGCCCAGCTTCTCCCCCGACACCGCCCAGCCTCTCCCCGACACCGCCCAGCCTCTCCCCGACACCGCCCAGCCTCTCCCCCGACACCGCCCAGCCTCTCCCCCGACACCACCCAGCCTCTCCCCCGGCACCGCCCAGCCTCTCCCCCGACACCGCCCAGCCACTCCCCCGACACCGCCCAGCCACTCCCCAGACACCGCCCAGCCTCTCCCCCGACAACGCCCAGCTTCCACCCCGACACTGCCCAGCCTCTCCCCCGACACCGCCCAGCCTCTCCCCCGACACCGCCCAGCCTCTCCCCGACACCGCCCAGCCACTCCCCCGACACATCCCAGCCTCGCCGCCGACACCGCCCAGCCTCTCCACGGACACCGCCCAGCCTCGACACGACACCGCCCAGCTACTCCCCCGACACCGCCCAGCCTCCCAGAAACCGCCAAGCTCTCCCCCGACACCGCCCAGCCTCTCCCCCGACACCGCCCAGCCTCTCCCCCGACACCGCCCAGCCACTCCCCCGACACATCCCAGCCTCCTCCCGACACCGCCCAGCCTCTCCCCCGACACAGCCCAGCCTCTCCCCCGACACCGCCCAGCTTCTCCCCCGACACCACCCAGCCTCCCCCGACACCGCCCAGCCTCTCCCCGACACCGCCCAGCCTCTCCCCCGACACCGCCCAGCCTCTCCCCCGGCACCGCCCAGCCTCTCCCCCGACACCGCCCAGCCACTCCCCCGACACATCCCAGCCTCGACACGACACCGCCCAGCCTCTCCCCCGACAACGCCCAGCTTCCACCCCGACACCGCCCAGCCTCTCCCCCGGCACGGTCCAGCCTCTCCCCCGACACCGCCCAGCCTCTCCCCCGACACCGCCCAGCCTCTCCCCGACACCGCCCAGCCACTCCCCCGACACATCCCAGCCTCGCCGCCGACACCGCCCAGCCTCTCCACGGACACCGCCCAGCCTCGACACGACACCGCCCAGCTACTCCCCCGACACCGCCCAGCCTCCCAGAAACCGCCAAGCTCTCCCCCGACACCGCCCAGCCACTCCCCCGACACCGCCCAGCCTCTCCCCCGACAACGCCCAGCTTCCACCCCGACACTGCCCAGCCTCTCCCCCGACACCGCCCAGCCTCTCCCCCGACACCGCCCAGCCTCTCCCCGACACCGCCCAGCCACTCCGCCGACACATCCCAGCCTCGCCGCCGACACCGCCCAGCCTCTCCACGGACACCGCCCAGCCTCGACACGACACCGCCCAGCTACTCCCCCGACACCGCCCAGCCTCCCAGAAACCGCCAAGCTCTCCCCCGACACCGCCCAGCCTCTCCCCCGACACCGCCCAGCCTCTCCCCCGACACCGCCCAGCCACTCCCCCGACACATCCCAGCCTCCTCCCGACACCGCCCAGCCTCTCCCCCGACACAGCCCAGCCTCTCCCCCGACAACGCCCAGCTTCCACCCCGACACCGCCCAGCCTCTCCCCGACACCGCCCAGCCTCTCCCCGACACCGCCCAGCCTCTCCCCCGACACCGCCCAGCCTCTCCCCCGACACCGCCCAGCCACTCCCCCGACACATCCCAGCCTCTCCACGGACACCGCCCAGCCTCTCCCCCGACAACGCCCAGCTTCCACCCCGACACCGCCCAGCCTCTCCCCCGGCACGGTCCAGCCTCTCCCCCGACACCGCCCAGCCTCTCCCCCGACACCGCCCAGCCTCTCCCCGACACCGCCCAGCCACTCCCCCGACACCACCCAGCCTCGCCGCCGACACCGCCCAGCCTCTCCCCGACACCGCCCAGCCTCGACACGACACCGCCCAGCTACTCCCCCGACACCGCCCAGCCTCCCAGAAACCGCCAAGCTCTCCCCCGACACCGCCCAGCCTCTCCCCCGACACCGCCCAGCCACTCCCCCGACACCGCCCAGCCTCTCCCCCGACAACGCCCAGCTTCCACCCCGACACTGCCCAGCCTCTCCCCCGACACCGCCCAGCCTCTCCCCCGACACCGCCCAGCCTCTCCCCGACACCGCCCAGCCACTCCGCCGACACATCCCAGCCTCGCCGCCGACACCGCCCAGCCTCTCCACGGACACCGCCCAGCCTCGACACGACACCGCCCAGCTACTCCCCCGACACCGCCCAGCCTCCCAGAAACCGCCAAGCTCTCCCCCGACACCGCCCAGCCTCTCCCCCGACACCGCCCAGCCTCTCCCCCGACACCGCCCAGCCACTCCCCCGACACATCCCAGCCTCCTCCCGACACCGCCCAGCCTCTCCCCCGACACAGCCCAGCCTCTCCCCCGACAACGCCCAGCTTCCACCCCGACACCGCCCAGCCTCTCCCCGACACCGCCCAGCCTCTCCCCGACACCGCCCAGCCTCTCCCCCGACACCGCCCAGCCTCTCCCCCGACACCACCCAGCCTCTCCCCCGGCACCGCCCAGCCTCTCCCCCGACACCGCCCAGCCACTCCCCCGACACCGCCCAGCCACTCCCCCGACACCGCCCAGCCTCTCCCCCGACAACGCCCAGCTTCCACCCCGACACTGCCCAGCCTCTCCCCCGACACCGCCCAGCCTCTCCCCCGACACCGCCCAGCCTCTCCCCGACACCGCCCAGCCACTCCCCCGACACATCCCAGCCTCGCCGCCGACACCGCCCAGCCTCTCCACGGACACCGCCCAGCCTTGACACGACACCGCCCAGCTACTCCCCCGACACCGCCCAGCCTCCCAGAAACCGCCAAGCTCTCCCCCGACACCGCCCAGCCTCTCCCCCGACACCGCCCAGCCTCTCCCCCGACACCGCCCAGCCACTCCCCCGACACATCCCAGCCTCCTCCCGACACCGCCCAGCCTCTCCCCCGACACAGCCCAGCCTCTCCCCCGACACCGCCAGCCTCTCCCCGACACCGCCCAGCCACTCCGCCGACACATCCCAGCCTCGCCGCCGACACCGCCCAGCCTCTCCACGGACACCGCCCAGCCTCGACACGACACCGCCCAGCTACTCCCCCGACACCGCCCAGCCTCCCAGAAACCGCCAAGCTCTCCCCCGACACCGCCCAGCCTCTCCCCCGACACCGCCCAGCCTCTCCCCCGACACCGCCCAGCCACTCCCCCGACACATCCCAGCCTCCTCCCGACACCGCCCAGCCTCTCCCCCGACACAGCCCAGCCTCTCCCCCGACAACGCCCAGCTTCCACCCCGACACCGCCCAGCCTCTCCCCGACACCGCCCAGCCTCTCCCCGACACCGCCCAGCCTCTCCCCCGACACCGCCCAGCCTCTCCCCCGACACCACCCAGCCTCTCCCCCGGCACCGCCCAGCCTCTCCCCCGACACCGCCCAGCCACTCCCCCGACACCGCCCAGCCACTCCCCCGACACCGCCCAGCCTCTCCCCCGACAACGCCCAGCTTCCACCCCGACACTGCCCAGCCTCTCCCCCGACACCGCCCAGCCTCTCCCCCGACACCGCCCAGCCTCTCCCCGACACCGCCCAGCCACTCCCCCGACACATCCCAGCCTCGCCGCCGACACCGCCCAGCCTCTCCACGGACACCGCCCAGCCTCGACACGACACCGCCCAGCTACTCCCCCGACACCGCCCAGCCTCCCAGAAACCGCCAAGCTCTCCCCCGACACCGCCCAGCCTCTCCCCCGACACCGCCCAGCCTCTCCCCCGACACCGCCCAGCCACTCCCCCGACACATCCCAGCCTCCTCCCGACACCGCCCAGCCTCTCCCCCGACACAGCCCAGCCTCTCCCCCGACACCGCCCAGCTTCTCCCCCGACACCACCCAGCCTCCCCCGACACCGCCCAGCCTCTCCCCGACACCGCCCAGCCTCTCCCCCGACACCGCCCAGCCTCTCCCCCGGCACCGCCCAGCCTCTCCCCCGACACCGCCCAGCCACTCCCCCGACACATCCCAGCCTCGACACGACACCGCCCAGCCTCTCCCCCGACAACGCCCAGCTTCCACCCCGACACCGCCCAGCCTCTCCCCCGGCACGGTCCAGCCTCTCCCCCGACACCGCCCAGCCTCTCCCCCGACACCGCCCAGCCTCTCCCCGACACCGCCCAGCCACTCCCCCGACACATCCCAGCCTCGCCGCCGACACCGCCCAGCCTCTCCACGGACACCGCCCAGCCTCGACACGACACCGCCCAGCTACTCCCCCGACACCGCCCAGCCTCCCAGAAACCGCCAAGCTCTCCCCCGACACCGCCCAGCCACTCCCCCGACACCGCCCAGCCTCTCCCCCGACAACGCCCAGCTTCCACCCCGACACTGCCCAGCCTCTCCCCCGACACCGCCCAGCCTCTCCCCCGACACCGCCCAGCCTCTCCCGACACCGCCCAGCCACTCCGCCGACACATCCCAGCCTCGCCGCCGACACCGCCCAGCCTCTCCACGGACACCGCCCAGCCTCGACACGACACCGCCCAGCTACTCCCCCGACACCGCCCAGCCTCCCAGAAACCGCCAAGCTCTCCCCCGACACCGCCCAGCCTCTCCCCCGACACCGCCCAGCCTCTCCCCCGACACCGCCCAGCCACTCCCCCGACACATCCCAGCCTCCTCCCGACACCGCCCAGCCTCTCCCCCGACACAGCCCAGCCTCTCCCCCGACAACGCCCAGCTTCCACCCCGACACCGCCCAGCCTCTCCCCGACACCGCCCAGCCTCTCCCCGACACCGCCCAGCCTCTCCCCCGACACCGCCCAGCCTCTCCCCCGACACCGCCCAGCCACTCCCCCGACACATCCCAGCCTCTCCACGGACACCGCCCAGCCTCTCCCCCGACAACGCCCAGCTTCCACCCCGACACCGCCCAGCCTCTCCCCCGGCACGGTCCAGCCTCTCCCCCGACACCGCCCAGCCTCTCCCCCGACACCGCCCAGCCTCTCCCCGACACCGCCCAGCCACTCCCCCGACACCACCCAGCCTCGCCGCCGACACCGCCCAGCCTCTCCCCGACACCGCCCAGCCTCGACACGACACCGCCCAGCTACTCCCCCGACACCGCCCAGCCTCCCAGAAACCGCCAAGCTCTCCCCCGACACCGCCCAGCCTCCCAGAAACCGCCAAGCTCTCCCCCGACACCGCCCAGCCTCTCCCCCGACACCGCCCAGCCTCTCCCCCGACACCGCCCAGCCACTCCCCCGACACATCCCAGCCTCCTCCCGACACCGCCCAGCCTCTCCCCCGACACAGCCCAGCCTCTCCCCCGACAACGCCCAGCTTCCACCCCGACACCGCCCAGCCTCTCCCCGACACCGCCCAGCCTCTCCCCGACACCGCCCAGCCTCTCCCCCGACACCGCCCAGCCTCTCCCCCGACACCGCCCAGCCACTCCCCCGACACATCCCAGCCTCTCCACGGACACCGCCCAGCCTCTCCCCCGACAACGCCCAGCTTCCACCCCGACACCGCCCAGCCTCTCCCCCGGCACGGTCCAGCCTCTCCCCCGACACCGCCCAGCCTCTCCCCCGACACCGCCCAGCCTCTCCCCGACACCGCCCAGCCACTCCCCCGACACCACCCAGCCTCGCCGCCGACACCGCCCAGCCTCTCCCCGACACCGCCCAGCCTCGACACGACACCGCCCAGCTACTCCCCCGACACCGCCCAGCCTCCCAGAAACCGCCAAGCTCTCCCCCGACACCGCCCAGCCTCTCCCCCGACACCGCCCAGCCACTCCCCCGACACCGCCCAGCCTCTCCCCCGACAACGCCCAGCTTCCACCCCGACACTGCCCAGCCTCTCCCCCGACACCGCCCAGCCTCTCCCCCGACACCGCCCAGCCTCTCCCCGACACCGCCCAGCCACTCCGCCGACACATCCCAGCCTCGCCGCCGACACCGCCCAGCCTCTCCACGGACACCGCCCAGCCTCGACACGACACCGCCCAGCTACTCCCCCGACACCGCCCAGCCTCCCAGAAACCGCCAAGCTCTCCCCCGACACCGCCCAGCCTCTCCCCCGACACCGCCCAGCCTCTCCCCCGACACCGCCCAGCCACTCCCCCGACACATCCCAGCCTCCTCCCGACACCGCCCAGCCTCTCCCCCGACACAGCCCAGCCTCTCCCCCGACAACGCCCAGCTTCCACCCCGACACCGCCCAGCCTCTCCCCGACACCGCCCAGCCTCTCCCCGACACCGCCCAGCCTCTCCCCCGACACCGCCCAGCCTCTCCCCCGACACCACCCAGCCTCTCCCCCGGCACCGCCCAGCCTCTCCCCCGACACCGCCCAGCCACTCCCCCGACACCGCCCAGCCACTCCCCCGACACCGCCCAGCCTCTCCCCCGACAACGCCCAGCTTCCACCCCGACACTGCCCAGCCTCTCCCCCGACACCGCCCAGCCTCTCCCCCGACACCGCCCAGCCTCTCCCCGACACCGCCCAGCCACTCCCCCGACACATCCCAGCCTCGCCGCCGACACCGCCCAGCCTCTCCACGGACACCGCCCAGCCTCGACACGACACCGCCCAGCTACTCCCCCGACACCGCCCAGCCTCCCAGAAACCGCCAAGCTCTCCCCCGACACCGCCCAGCCTCTCCCCCGACACCGCCCAGCCTCTCCCCCGACACCGCCCAGCCACTCCCCCGACACATCCCAGCCTCCTCCCGACACCGCCCAGCCTCTCCCCCGACACAGCCCAGCCTCTCCCCCGACACCGCCAGCCTCTCCCCGACACCGCCCAGCCACTCCGCCGACACATCCCAGCCTCGCCGCCGACACCGCCCAGCCTCTCCACGGACACCGCCCAGCCTCGACACGACACCGCCCAGCTACTCCCCCGACACCGCCCAGCCTCCCAGAAACCGCCAAGCTCTCCCCCGACACCGCCCAGCCTCTCCCCCGACACCGCCCAGCCTCTCCCCCGACACCGCCCAGCCACTCCCCCGACACATCCCAGCCTCCTCCCGACACCGCCCAGCCTCTCCCCCGACACAGCCCAGCCTCTCCCCCGACAACGCCCAGCTTCCACCCCGACACCGCCCAGCCTCTCCCCGACACCGCCCAGCCTCTCCCCGACACCGCCCAGCCTCTCCCCCGACACCGCCCAGCCTCTCCCCCGACACCACCCAGCCTCTCCCCCGGCACCGCCCAGCCTCTCCCCCGACACCGCCCAGCCACTCCCCCGACACCGCCCAGCCACTCCCCCGACACCGCCCAGCCTCTCCCCCGACAACGCCCAGCTTCCACCCCGACACTGCCCAGCCTCTCCCCCGACACCGCCCAGCCTCTCCCCCGACACCGCCCAGCCTCTCCCCGACACCGCCCAGCCACTCCCCCGACACATCCCAGCCTCGCCGCCGACACCGCCCAGCCTCTCCACGGACACCGCCCAGCCTCGACACGACACCGCCCAGCTACTCCCCCGACACCGCCCAGCCTCCCAGAAACCGCCAAGCTCTCCCCCGACACCGCCCAGCCTCTCCCCCGACACCGCCCAGCCTCTCCCCCGACACCGCCCAGCCACTCCCCCGACACATCCCAGCCTCCTCCCGACACCGCCCAGCCTCTCCCCCGACACAGCCCAGCCTCTCCCCCGACACCGCCCAGCTTCTCCCCCGACACCACCCAGCCTCCCCCGACACCGCCCAGCCTCTCCCCGACACCGCCCAGCCTCTCCCCCGACACCGCCCAGCCTCTCCCCCGGCACCGCCCAGCCTCTCCCCCGACACCGCCCAGCCACTCCCCCGACACATCCCAGCCTCGACACGACACCGCCCAGCCTCTCCCCCGACAACGCCCAGCTTCCACCCCGACACCGCCCAGCCTCTCCCCCGGCACGGTCCAGCCTCTCCCCCGACACCGCCCAGCCTCTCCCCCGACACCGCCCAGCCTCTCCCCGACACCGCCCAGCCACTCCCCCGACACATCCCAGCCTCGCCGCCGACACCGCCCAGCCTCTCCACGGACACCGCCCAGCCTCGACACGACACCGCCCAGCTACTCCCCCGACACCGCCCAGCCTCCCAGAAACCGCCAAGCTCTCCCCCGACACCGCCCAGCCACTCCCCCGACACCGCCCAGCCTCTCCCCCGACAACGCCCAGCTTCCACCCCGACACTGCCCAGCCTCTCCCCCGACACCGCCCAGCCTCTCCCCCGACACCGCCCAGCCTCTCCCGACACCGCCCAGCCACTCCGCCGACACATCCCAGCCTCGCCGCCGACACCGCCCAGCCTCTCCACGGACACCGCCCAGCCTCGACACGACACCGCCCAGCTACTCCCCCGACACCGCCCAGCCTCCCAGAAACCGCCAAGCTCTCCCCCGACACCGCCCAGCCTCTCCCCCGACACCGCCCAGCCTCTCCCCCGACACCGCCCAGCCACTCCCCCGACACATCCCAGCCTCCTCCCGACACCGCCCAGCCTCTCCCCCGACACAGCCCAGCCTCTCCCCCGACAACGCCCAGCTTCCACCCCGACACCGCCCAGCCTCTCCCCGACACCGCCCAGCCTCTCCCCGACACCGCCCAGCCTCTCCCCCGACACCGCCCAGCCTCTCCCCCGACACCGCCCAGCCACTCCCCCGACACATCCCAGCCTCTCCACGGACACCGCCCAGCCTCTCCCCCGACAACGCCCAGCTTCCACCCCGACACCGCCCAGCCTCTCCCCCGGCACGGTCCAGCCTCTCCCCCGACACCGCCCAGCCTCTCCCCCGACACCGCCCAGCCTCTCCCCGACACCGCCCAGCCACTCCCCCGACACCACCCAGCCTCGCCGCCGACACCGCCCAGCCTCTCCCCGACACCGCCCAGCCTCGACACGACACCGCCCAGCTACTCCCCCGACACCGCCCAGCCTCCCAGAAACCGCCAAGCTCTCCCCCGACACCGCCCAGCCTCTCCCCCGACACCGCCCAGCCACTCCCCCGACACCGCCCAGCCTCTCCCCCGACAACGCCCAGCTTCCACCCCGACACTGCCCAGCCTCTCCCCCGACACCGCCCAGCCTCTCCCCCGACACCGCCCAGCCTCTCCCC
The DNA here is from genome assembly GCF_047496885.1 of Scyliorhinus torazame. Taxonomy (NCBI): domain Eukaryota; kingdom Metazoa; phylum Chordata; class Chondrichthyes; order Carcharhiniformes; family Scyliorhinidae; genus Scyliorhinus; species Scyliorhinus torazame. The sequence continues at coordinate 71,075,280 of NC_092709.1, read as the reverse complement.
GACACCGCCCAGCCACTCCGCCGACACATCCCAGCCTCGCCGCCGACACCGCCCAGCCTCTCCACGGACACCGCCCAGCCTCGACACGACACCGCCAGCTACTCCCCCGACACCGCCCAGCCTCCCAGAAACCGCCAAGCTCTCCCCCGACACCGCCCAGCCTCTCCCCCGACACCGCCCAGCCTCTCCCCCGACACCGCCCAGCCACTCCCCCGACACATCCCAGCCTCCTCCCGACACCGCCCAGCCTCTCCCCCGACACAGCCCAGCCTCTCCCCCGACAACGCCCAGCTTCCACCCCGACACCGCCCAGCCTCTCCCCGACACCGCCCAGCCTCTCCCCGACACCGCCCAGCCTCTCCCCCGACACCGCCCAGCCTCTCCCCCGACACCACCCAGCCTCTCCCCCGGCACCGCCCAGCCTCTCCCCCGACACCGCCCAGCCACTCCCCCGACACCGCCCAGCCTCTCCCCCGACAACGCCCAGCTTCCACCCCGACACTGCCCAGCCTCTCCCCCGACACCGCCCAGCCTCTCCCCCGACACCGCCCAGCCTCTCCCCGACACCGCCCAGCCACTCCCCCGACACATCCCAGCCTCGCCGCCGACACCGCCCAGCCTCTCCACGGACACCGCCCAGCCTCGACACGACACCGCCCAGCTACTCCCCCGACACCGCCCAGCCTCCCAGAAACCGCCAAGCTCTCCCCCGACACCGCCCAGCCTCTCCCCCGACACCGCCCAGCCTCTCCCCCGACACCGCCCAGCCACTCCCCCGACACATCCCAGCCTCCTCCCGACACCGCCCAGCCTCTCCCCCGACACAGCCCAGCCTCTCCCCCGACACCGCCCAGCTTCTCCCCCGACACCACCCAGCCTCCCCCGACACCGCCCAGCCTCTCCCCGACACCGCCCAGCCTCTCCCCCGACACCGCCCAGCCTCTCCCCCGGCACCGCCCAGCCTCTCCCCCGACACCGCCCAGCCACTCCCCCGACACATCCCAGCCTCGACACGACACCGCCCAGCCTCTCCCCCGACAACGCCCAGCTTCCACCCCGACACCGCCCAGCCTCTCCCCCGGCACGGTCCAGCCTCTCCCCCGACACCGCCCAGCCTCTCCCCCGACACCGCCCAGCCTCTCCCTGACACCGCCCAGCCACTCCCCCGACACATCCCAGACTCGCCGCCGACACCGCCCAGCCTCTCCACGGACACCGCCCAGCCTCGACACGACACCGCCCAGCTACTCCCCCGACACCGCCCAGCCTCCCAGAAACCGCCAAGCTCTCCCCCGACACCGCCCAGCCATTCCCCCGACACCGCCCAGCCTCTCCCCCGACAACGCCCAGCTTCCACCCCGACACTGCCCAGCCTCTCCCCCGACACCGCCCAGCCTCTCCCCCGACACCGCCCAGCCTCTCCCCGACACCGCCCAGCCACTCCGCCGACACATCCCAGCCTCGCCGCCGACACCGCCCAGCCTCTCCACGGACACCGCCCAGCCTCGACACGACACCGCCCAGCTACTCCCCCGACACCGCCCAGCCTCCCAGAAACCGCCAAGCTCTCCCCCGACACCGCCCAGCCTCTCCCCCGACACCGCCCAGCCTCTCCCCCGACACCGCCCAGCCACTCCCCCGACACATCCCAGCCTCCTCCCGACACCGCCCAGCCTCTCCCCCGACACAGCCCAGCCTCTCCCCCGACAACGCCCAGCTTCCACCCCGACACCGCCCAGCCTCTCCCCGACACCGCCCAGCCTCTCCCCGACACCGCCCAGCCTCTCCCCCGACACCGCCCAGCCTCTCCCCCGACACCGCCCAGCCACTCCCCCGACACATCCCAGCCTCTCCACGGACACCGCCCAGCCTCTCCCCCGACAACGCCCAGCTTCCACCCCGACACCGCCCAGCCTCTCCCCCGGCACGGTCCAGCCTCTCCCCCGACACCGCCCAGCCTCTCCCCCGACACCGCCCAGCCTCTCCCCGACACCGCCCAGCCACTCCCCCGACACCACCCAGCCTCGCCGCCGACACCGCCCAGCCTCTCCCCGACACCGCCCAGCCTCGACACGACACCGCCCAGCTACTCCCCCGACACTGCCCAGCCTCCCAGAAACCGCCAAGCTCTCCCCCGACACCGCCCAGCCTCTCCCCCGACACCGCCCAGCCTCTCCCCCGACACCGCCCAGCCTCTCCCCGACACCGCCCAGCCACTCCCCCGACACCACCCAGCCTCGCCGCCGACACCGCCCAGCCTCTCCCCGACACCGCCCAGCCTCGACACGACACCGCCCAGCTACTCCCCCGACACCGCCCAGCCTCCCAGAAACCGCCAAGCTCTCCCCCGACACCGCCCAGCCTCTCCCCCGACACCGCCCAGCCTCTCCCCCGACACCGCCCAGCCACTCCCCCGACACATCCCAGCCTCCTCCCGACACCGCCCAGCCTCTCCACGGACACCGCCCAGCCTCGACACGACACCGCCCAGCTACTCCCCCGACACCGCCCAGCCTCCCAGAAACCGCCAAGCTCTCCCCCGACACCGCCCAGCCTCTCCCCCGACACCGCCCAGCTTCCACCCCGACACCGCCCAGCCTCCCCGACACCGCCCCGCCTCTCCCCCGACACCGCCCAGCCTCTCTCCCGACACCGCTCAGCCTCTCCCCCGACACCGCCCAGCTTCTCCCCCGACACCACCCAGCCTCCCCCCGACACCGCCCAGCCTCTCCCCGACACCGCCCAGCCTCTCCCCCGACACCGCCCAGCCTCTCTCCCGACACCGCCCAGCCTCTCCCCCGACACCGCACAGCCTATCCCCCGACACCGCCCAGCCACTCCTCCGACACCGCCCAGCCTCTCCCCCGACACCGCCCAGCCTCTCCCCCGACACCGCCCAGCCACTCCCCCGACACATCCCAGCCTCCTCCCGACACCGCCCAGCCTCTCCCCCGACACAGCCCAGCCTCTCCCCCGACACCGCCCAGCTTCTCCCCCGACACCACCCAGCCTCCCCCCGACACCGCCCAGCCTCTCCCCGACACCGCCCAGCCTCTCCCCCGACACCGCCCAGCCTCTCCCCCGACACCGCCCAGCCTCTCCCCCGACAACGCCCAGCTTCCACCCCGACACCGCCCAGCCTCTCCCCCGGCACGGTCCAGCCTCTCCCCCGACACCGCCCAGCCTCTCCCCCGACACCGCCCAGCCACTCCCCCGACACATCCCAGCCTCGCCGCCGACACCGCCCAGCCTCTCCACGGACACCGCCCAGCCTCGACACGACACCGCCCAGCTACTCCCCCGACACCGCCCAGCCTCCCAGAAACCGCCAAGCTCTCCCCCGACACCGCCCAGCCTCTCCCCCGACACCGCCCAGCCTCTCCCCCGACACCGCCCAGCCACTCCCCCGACACATCCCAGCCTCCTCCCGACACCGCCCAGCCTCTCCCCCGACACAGCCCAGCCTCTCCCCCGACACCGCCCAGCTTCTCCCCCGACACCACCCAGCCTCCCCCCGACACCGCCCAGCCTCTCCCCGACACCGCCCAGCCTCTCCCCCGACACCGCCCAGCCTCTCCCCCGGCACCGCCCAGCCTCTCCCCCGACACCGCCCAGCCACTCCCCCGACACATCCCAGCCTCGACACGACACCGCCCAGCCTCTCCCCCGACAACGCCCAGCTTCCACCCCGACACCGCCCAGCCTCTCCCCCGGCACGGTCCAGCCTCTCCCCGGACACCGCCCAGCCTCTCCCCCGACACCGCCCAGCTTCTCCCCGACATCGCCCAGCCTCTCCCCGGACACCGCCCAGCCTCATCACGACACCGCCCAGCCTCTCCCCCGACACCGCCCAGCCTCGCCCCGACACCGCTCAGCCTCTCCCCGGACACCGCCCAGCCTCTCCCCCGACACCGCCCAGCCTCTCCCCCGACACCGCCCAGCCTCCCCCACGACACCGCCCAGCTTCTCTCCCGACACCGCCCAGCTTCTCCCCCGACACCGACCAGCCTCGACACGACACCACCCAGCTTCTCCCCCGACAGCGCCCAGCCTCCCCGACACCGCCCCGCCTCTCCCCCGACACCGCCCAGCCTCTCTCCCGACACCGCTCAGCCTCTCCCCCGACACCGCCCAGCTTCTCCCCCGACACCACCCAGCCTCCCCCCGACACCGCCCAGCCTCTCCCCGACACCGCCCAGCCTCTCTCCCGACACCGCTCAGCCTCTCCCCCGACACCGCCCAGCTTCTCCCCCGACACCACCCAGCCTCCCCCCGACACCGCCCAGCCTCTCCCCGACACCGCCCAGCCTCTCCCCCGACACCGCCCAGCCTCTCTCCCGACACCGCCCAGCCTCTCCCCCGACACCGCACAGCCTATCCCCCGACACCGCCCAGCCACTCCTCCGACACCGCCCAGCCTCTCCCCCGACACCGCCCAGCCTCTCCCCCGACACCGCCCAGCCACTCCCCCGACACATCCCAGCCTCCTCCCGACACCGCCCAGCCTCTCCCCCGACACAGCCCAGCCTCTCCGCCGACACCGCCCAGCTTCTCCCCCGACACCACCCAGCCTCCCCCCGACACCGCCCAGCCTCTCCCCGACACCGCCCAGCCTCTCCCCCGACACCGCCCAGCCTCTCCCCCGACACCGCCCAGCCTCTCCCCCGACACCGCCCAGCCACTCCTCCGACACCGCCCAGCATCTCCCCCGACACCGCCCAGCCTCTCCCCCGACACCGCCCAGCCTCTCCCCCGACACCGCCCAGCCTCTCCCCCGACACCGCCCAGCCTCTCCCCCGACACCGCCCAGCCTCTCCCGCGACACCGCCCAGCCTCTCCCCCGACACCGCCCAGCCACTCCCCCGACGCATCCCAGCCTCGACACGACACCGCCCAGCCTCTCCCCCGACAACGCCCACCTTCCACCCCGACACCGCCCAGCCTCTCCCCCGGCACGGTCCAGCCTCTCCCCCGATACCGACCTGCCTCTCCCTCGAAACAGCCCAGCCTCTCCCCGGACACCGCCCAGCCTCTCCCTCGAAACCGCCCAGCTTCTCCCCGACATCGCCCAGCCTCTCCCCCGACACCGCCCAGCCTCTCCCCCGACACCGACCAGCCTCGATACGACACCGCCCAGCCTCTCCCCCGACACCGCACAGCCTATCCCCCGACACCGCCCAGCCACTCCCCCGACACCGCCCAGCCTCTCCCCCGACACCGCCCAGCCTCTCCCCCGACACCGCCCAGCCTCTCCCCCGACACCGCCCAGCCTCTCCCCCGACACCACCCAGCCTCTCCCCCGGCACCGCCCAGCCTCTCCCCCGACACCGCCCATCCACTCCCCCGACACATCCCAGCCTCTCCCCCGACACCACCCAGCCTCTCCCCCGGCACCGCCCAGCCTCTCCCCCGACACCGCCCAGCCACTCCCCCGACACCGCCCAGCCACTCCCCCGACACCGCCCAGCCTCTCCCCCGACAACGCCCAGCTTCCACCCCGACACTGCCCAGCCTCTCCCCCGACACCGCCCAGCCTCTCCCCCGACACCGCCCAGCCTCTCCCCGACACCGCCCAGCCACTCCCCCGACACATCCCAGCCTCGCCGCCGACACCGCCCAGCCTCTCCACGGACACCGCCCAGCCTCGACACGACACCGCCCAGCTACTCCCCCGACACCGCCCAGCCTCCCAGAAACCGCCAAGCTCTCCCCCGACACCGCCCAGCCTCTCCCCCGACACCGCCCAGCCTCTCCCCCGACACCGCCCAGCCACTCCCCCGACACATCCCAGCCTCCTCCCGACACCGCCCAGCCTCTCCCCCGACACAGCCCAGCCTCTCCCCCGACACCGCCCAGCTTCTCCCCCGACACCACCCAGCCTCCCCCCGACACCACCCAGCCTCTCCCCGGCACCGCCCAGCCTCTCCCCCGACACCGCCCAGCCACTCCCCCGACACATCCCAGCCTCGACACGACACCGCCCAGCCTCTCCCCCGACAACGCCCAGCTTCCACCCCGACACCGCCCAGCCTCTCCCCCCGGCACCGACCTGCCTCTCCCTCGAAACAGCCCAGCCTCTCCCCGGACACCGCCCAGCCTCTCCCCCGACACCGCCCAGCTTCTCCCCGACATCGCCCAGCCTCTCCCCGCACACCGCCCAGCCTCATCACGTCACCGCCCAGCCTCTCCCCCGACACCGCCCAGCCTCGCCCCGACACCGCCCAGCCTCTCCCCCGACACCGCCCAGCCTCCCCCACGACACCGCCCAGCTTCTCTCCCGACACCGCCCAGCTTCTCCCCCGACAGCGCCCAGCCTCCCCGACACCGCCCCTCCTCTCCCCCGACACCGCCCAGCCTCTCTCCCGACACCGCTCAGCCTCTCCCCCGACACCGCCCAGCTTCTCCCCCGACACCACCCAGCCTCCCCCCGACACCGCCCAGCCTCTCCCCGACACCGCCCAGCCTCTCCCCGACACCGCCCAGCTTCTCCCCCGACACCACCCAGCCTCCCCCCGACACCACCCAGCCTCCCCCCGACACCGCCCAGCCTCTCCCCGACACCGCCCAGCCTCTCTCCCGACACCGCTCAGCCTCTCCCCCGACACCGCCCAGCTTCTCCCCCGACACCACCCAGCCTCCCCCCGACACCGCCCAGCCTCTCCCCGACACCGCCCAGCCTCTCTCCCGACACCGCTCAGCCTCTCCCCCGACACCACCCAGCCTCCCCCCGACACCGCCCAGCCTCTCCCCGACACCGCCCAGCCTCTCCCCCGACACCGCCCAGCCTCTCTCCCGACACCGCCCAGCCTCTCCCCCGACACCGCACAGCCTATCCCCCGACACCGCCCAGCCACTCCTCCGACACCGCCCAGCCTCTCCCCCGACACCGCCCAGCCACTCCCCCGACACATCCCAGCCTCCTCCCGACACCGCCCAGCCTCTCCCCCGACACCGCCCAGCCTCTCCCCGACACCGCCCAGCCACTCCCCCGACACATCCCAGCCTCGCCGCCGACACCGCCCAGCCTCTCCACGGACACCGCCCAGCCTCGACACGACACCGCCCAGCTACTCCCCCGACACCGCCCAGCCTCCCAGAAACCGCCAAGCTCTCCCCCGACACCGCCCAGCCTCTCCCCCGACACCGCCCAGCCTCTCCCCCGACACCGCCCAGCCACTCCCCCGACACATCCCAGCCTCCTCCCGACACCGCCCAGCCTCTCCCCCGACACAGCCCAGCCTCTCCCCCGACACCGCCCAGCTTCTCCCCCGACACCACCCAGCCTCTCCCCGGCACCGCCCAGCCTCTCCCCCGACACCGCCCAGCCACTCCCCCGACACATCCCAGCCTCGACACGACACCGCCCAGCCTCTCCCCCGACAACGCCCAGCCTCTCCCCCCGGCACGGTCCAGCCTCTCCCCCGACACCGACCTGCCTCTCCCTCGAAACAGCCCAGCCTCTCCCCGGACACCGCCCAGCCTCTCCCCCGACACCGCCCAGCTTCTCCCCGACATCGCCCAGCCTCTCCCCGCACACCGCCCAGCCTCATCACGTCACCGCCCAGCCTCTCCCCCGACACCGCCCAGCCTCGCCCCGACACCGCCCAGCCTCTCCCCCGACACCGCCCAGCCTCCCCCACGACACCGCCCAGCTTCTCTCCCGACACCGCCCCGCCTCTCCCCCGACACCGCTCAGCCTCTAACCCGACACCGCCCAGCCTCGACACGACACCACCCAGCTTCTCCCCCGACAGCGCCCAGCCTCCCCGACACCGCCCCTCCTCTCCCCCGACACCGCCCAGCCTCTCTCCCGACACCGCTCAGCCTCTCCCCCGACACCGCCCAGCTTCTCCCCCGACACCACCCAGCCTCCCCCCGACACCGCCCAGCCTCTCCCCGACACCGCCCAGCCTCTCTCCCGACACCGCTCAGCCTCTCCCCCGACACCGCCCAGCTTCTCCCCCGACACCACCCAGCCTCCCCCCGACACCGCCCAGCCTCTCCCCGACACCGCCCAGCCTCTCCCCCGACACCGCCCAGCCTCTCTCCCGACACCGCCCAGCCTCTCCCCCGACACCGCACAGCCTATCCCCCGACACCGCCCAGCCACTCCTCCGACACCGCCCAGCCTCTCTCCCGACACCGCCCAGCCTCTCCCCCGACACCGCACAGCCTATCCCCCGACACCGCCCAGCCACTCCTCCGACACCGCCCAGCCACTCCCCCGACACATCCCAGCCTCCTCCCGACACCGCCCAGCCTCTCCCCCGACACCGCCCAGCCTCTCCCCGACACCGCCCAGCCACTCCCCCGACACATCCCAGCCTCGCCGCCGACACCGCCCAGCCTCTCCACGGACACCGCCCAGCCTCGACACGACACCGCCCAGCTACTCCCCCGACACCGCCCAGCCTCCCAGAAACCGCCAAGCTCTCCCCCGACACCGCCCAGCCTCTCCCCCGACACCGCCCAGCCTCTCCCCCGACACCGCCCAGCCACTCCCCCGACACATCCCAGCCTCCTCCCGACACCGCCCAGCCTCTCCCCCGACACAGCCCAGCCTCTCCCCCGACACAGCCCAGCCTCTCCCCCGACACAGCCCAGCCTCTCCCCCGACACCGCCCAGCTTCTCCCCCGACACCACCCAGCCTCCCCCGACACCACCCAGCCTCTCCCCGACACCGCCCAGCCTCTCCCCCGACACCGCCCAGCCTCTCCCCCGGCACCGCCCAGCCTCTCCCCCGACACCGCCCAGCCACTCCCCCGACACATCCCAGCCTCGACACGACACCGCCCAGCCTCTCCCCCGACACCGCCCAGCCTCTCCCCCCGGCACGGTCCAGCCTCTCCCCCGACACCGACCTGCCTCTCCCTCGAAACAGCCCAGCCTCTCCCCGGACACCGCCCAGCCTCTCCCCCGACACCGCCCAGCTTCTCCCCGACATCGCCCAGCCTCTCCCCGCACACCGCCCAGCCTCATCACGTCACCGCCCAGCCTCTCCCCCGACACCGCCCAGCCTCGCCCCGACACCGCCCAGCCTCTCCCCCGACACCGCCCAGCCTCCCCCACGACACCGCCCAGCTTCTCTCCCGACACCGCCCAGCTTCTCCCGCGACACCGCCCAGCCTCTACCCCGACACCGACCAGCCTCGACACGACACCACCCAGCTTCTCCCCCGACAGCGCCCAGCCTCCCCGACACCGCCCCGCCTCTCCCCCGACACCGCCCAGCCTCTCTCCCGACACCGCTCAGCCTCTCCCCCGACACCGCCCAGCTTCTCCCCCGACACCACCCAGCCTCCCCCCGACACCGCCCAGCCTCTCCCCGACACCGCCCAGCCTCTCTCCCGACACCGCTCAGCCTCTCCCCCGACACCGCCCAGCTTCTCCCCCGACACCACCCAGCCTCCCCCCGACACCGCCCAGCCTCTCCCCGACACCGCCCAGCCTCTCCCCCGACACCGCCCAGCCTCTCTCCCGACACCGCCCAGCCTCTCCCCCGACACCGCACAGCCTATCCCCCGACACCGCCCAGCCACTCCTCCGACACCGCCCAGCCTCTCCCCCGACACCGCCCAGCCTCTCCCCCGACACCGCCCAGCCACTCCCCCGACACATCCCAGCCTCCTCCCGACACCGCCCAGCCTCTCCCCCGACACAGCCCAGCCTCTCCGCCGACACCGCCCAGCTTCTCCCCCGACACCACCCAGCCTCCCCCCGACACCGCCCAGCCTCTCCCCGACACCGCCCAGCCTCTCCCCCGAAACCGCCCAGCCTCTCCCCCGACACCGCCCAGCCTCTCCCCCGACACCGCCCAGCCACTCCTCCGACACCGCCCAGCATCTCCCCCGACACCGCCCAGCCTCTCCCCCGACACCGCCCAGCCTCTCCCCCGACACCGCCCAGCCTCTCCCCCGACACCGCCCAGCCTCTTCCCCGACACCGCCCAGCCTCTCCCGCGACACCGCCCAGCCTCTCCCCCGACACCGCCCAGCCACTCCCCCGACGCATCCCAGCCTCGACACGACACCGCCCAGCCTCTCCCCCGACAACGCCCACCTTCCACCCCGACACCGCCCAGCCTCTCCCCCGGCACGGTCCAGCCTCTCCCCCGATACCGACCTGCCTCTCCCTCGAAACAGCCCAGCCTCTCCCCGGACACCGCCCAGCCTCTCCCTCGAAACCGCCCAGCTTCTCCCCGACATCGCCCAGCCTCTCCCCCGACACCGCCCAGCCTCTCCCCCGACACCGACCAGCCTCGATACGACACCGCCCAGCTTCTCCCCCGACACCACCCAGCCTCCCCCGACACCGCCCAGCCTCTCCCCGACACCGCCCAGCCTCTCCCCCGACACCGCCCAGCCTCTCTCCCGACACCGCCCAGCCTCTCCCCCGACACCGCACAGCCTATCCCCCGACACCGCCCAGCCACTCCTCCGACACCGCCCAGCCTCTCCCCCGACACCGCCCAGCCTCTCCCCCGACACCGCCCAGCCACTCCCCCGACACATCCCAGCCTCCTCCCGACACCACCCAGCCTCTCCCCCGGCACCGCCCAGCCTCTCCCCCGACACCGCCCAGCTTCTCCCCCGACACCACCCAGCCTCCCCCCGACACCGCCCAGCCTCTCCCCGACACCGCCCAGCCTCTCCCCCGACACCGCCCAGCCTCTCCCCCGACACCGCCCAGCCTCTCCCCCGACACCGCCCAGCCACTCCTCCGACACCGCCCAGCCTCTCCCCCGACACCGCCCAGCCTCTCCCCCGACACCGCCCAGCCTCTCCCCCGACACCGCCCAGCCTCTCCCCCGACACCGCCCAGCCTCTCCCCCGACACCGCCCAGCCTCTCCCGCGACACCGCCCAGCCTCTCCCCCGACACCGCCCAGCCACTCCCCCGACGCATCCCAGCCTCGACACGACACCGCCCAGCCTCTCCCCCGACAACGCCCACCTTCCACCCGGACACCGCCCAGCCTCTCCCCCGGCACGGTCCAGCCTCGATACGACACCGCCCAGCTTCTCCCCCGACACCACCCAGCCTCCCCCGACACCGCCCAGCCTCTCCCCGACACCGCCCAGCCTCTCCCCCGACACCGCCCAGCCTCTCTCCCGACACCGCCCAGCCTCTCCCCCGACACCGCACAGCCTATCCCCCGACACCGCCCAGCCACTCCCCCGACACCGCCCAGCCTCTCCCCCGACACCGCCCAGCCTCTCCCCCGACACCGCCCAGCCTCTCCCCCGACACCGCCCAGCCTCTCCCCCGACACCACCCAGCCTCTCCCCCGGCACCGCCCAGCCTCTCCCCCGACACCGCCCAGCCACTCCCCCGACACATCCCAGCCTCTCCCCCGACACCACCCAGCCTCTCCCCCGGCACCGCCCAGCCTCTCCCCCGACACCGCCCAGCCACTCCCCCGACACCGCCCAGCCACTCCCCCGACACCGCCCAGCCTCTCCCCCGACAACGCCCAGCTTCCACCCCGACACTGCCCAGCCTCTCCCCCGACACCGCCCAGCCTCTGCCCCGACACCGCCCAGCCTCTCCCCGACACCGCCCAGCCACTCCCCCGACACATCCCAGCCTCGCCGCCGACACCGCCCATACTCTCCACCGACACAGCCCAGCCTCTCCACGGACACCGCCCAGCCTCGACACGACACCGCCCAGCTACTCCCCCGACACCGCCCAGCCTCCCAGAAACCGCCAAGCTCTCCCCCGACACCGCCCAGCCTCTCCCCCGACACCGCCCAGCCTCTCCCCCGACACCGCCCAGCCACTCCCCCGACACATCCCAGCCTCCTCCCGACACCGCCCAGCCTCTCCCCCGACACAGCCCAGCCTCTCCCCCGACACCGCCCAGCTTCTCCCCCGACACCACCCAGCCTCCCCCCGACACCGCCCAGCCTCTCCCCGACACCGCCCAGCCTCTCCCCCGACACCGCCCAGCCTCTCCCCCGGCACCGCCCAGCCTCTCCCCCGACACCGCCCAGCCACTCCCCCGACACATCCCAGCCTCGCCGCCGACACCGCCCAGCCTCTCCACGGACACCGCCCAGCCTCGACACGACACCGCCCAGCTACTCCCCCGACACCGCCCAGCCTCCCAGAAACCGCCAAGCTCTCCCCCGACACCGCCCAGCCTCTCCCCCGACACCGCCCAGCCTCTCCCCCGACACCGCCCAGCCACTCCCCCGACACATCCCAGCCTCCTCCCGACACCGCCCAGCCTCTCCCCCGACACAGCCCAGCCTCTCCCCCGACACCGCCCAGCTTCTCCCCCGACACCACCCAGCCTCCCCCCGACACCGCCCAGCCTCTCCCCGACACCGCCCAGCCTCTCCCCCGACACCGCCCAGCCTCTCCCCCGACACCGCCCAGCCACTCCCCCGACACCGCCCAGCCTCTCCCCCGACACAGCCCAGCCTCTCCCCCGACACCGCCCAGCTTCTCCCCCGACACCACCCAGCCTCCCCCCGACACCACCCAGCCTCTCCCCGACACCGCCCAGCCTCTCCCCCGACACCGCCCAGCCTCGCCGCCGACACCGCCCAGCCTCTCCACGGACACCGCCCAGCCTCGACACGACACCGCCCAGCTACTCCCCCGACACCGCCCAGCCTCCCAGAAACCGCCAAGCTCTCCCCCGACACCGCCCAGCCTCTCCCCCGACACCGCCCAGCCTCTCCCCCGACACCGCCCAGCCACTCCCCCTACACATCCCAGCCTCCTCCCGACACCGCCCAGCCTCTCCCCCGACACAGCCCAGCCTCTCCCCTACACCGCCCAGCTTCTCCCCCGACACCACCCAGCCTCCCCCGACACCGCCCAGCCTCTCCCCGACACCGCCCAGCCTCTCCCCCGACACCGCCCAGCCTCTCCCCCGGCACCGCCCAGCCTCTCCCCCGACACCGCCCAGCCACTCCCCCGACACATCCCAGCCTCGACACGACACCGCCCAGCCTCTCCCCCGACAACGCCCACCTTCCACCCCGACACCGCCCAGCCTCTCCCCCGGCACGGTCCAGCCTCTCCCCCGATACCGACCTGCCTCTCCCTCGAAACAGCCCAGCCTCTCCCCGGACACCGCCCAGCCTCTCCCTCGAAACCGCCCAGCTTCTCCCCGACATCGCCCAGCCTCTCCCCCGACACCGCCCAGCCTCGATACGACACCGCCCAGCTTCTCCCCCGACACCACCCAGCCTCCCCCGACACCGCCCAGCCTCTCCCCGACACCGCCCAGCCTCTCCCCCGACACCGCCCAGCCTCTCTCCCGACACCGCCCAGCCTCTCCCCCGACACCGCACAGCCTATCCCCCGACACCGCCCAGCCACTCCCCCGACACCGCCCAGCCTCTCCCCCGACACCGCCCAGCCTCTCCCCCGACACCGCCCAGCCTCTCCCCCGACACCGCCCAGCCTCTCCCCCGACACCACCCAGCCTCTCCCCCGGCACCGCCCAGCCTCTCCCCCGACACCGCCCAGCCACTCCCCCGACACATCCCAGCCTCTCCCCCGACACCACCCAGCCTCTCCCCCGGCACCGCCCAGCCTCTCCCCCGACACCGCCCAGCCACTCCCCCGACACCGCCCAGCCACTCCCCCGACACCGCCCAGCCTCTCCCCCGACAACGCCCAGCTTCCACCCCGACACTGCCCAGCCTCTCCCCCGACACCGCCGAGCCTCTGCCCCGACACCGCCCAGCCTCTCCCCGACACCGCCCAGCCACTCCCCCGACACATCCCAGCCTCGCCGCCGACACCGCCCATACTCTCCACCGACACAGCCCAGCCTCTCCACGGACACCGCCCAGCCTCGACACGACACCGCCCAGCTACTCCCCCGACACCGCCCAGCCTCCCAGAAACCGCCAAGCTCTCCCCCGACACCGCCCAGCCTCTCCCCCGACACCGCCCAGCCTCTCCCCCGACACCGCCCAGCCACTCCCCCGACACATCCCAGCCTCCTCCCGACACCGCCCAGCCTCTCCCCCGACACAGCCCAGCCTCTCCCCCGACACCGCCCAGCTTCTCCCCCGACACCACCCAGCCTCCCCCGACACCGCCCAGCCTCTCCCCGACACCGCCCAGCCTCTCCCCCGACACCGCCCAGCCTCTCCCCCGGCACCGCCCAGCCTCTCCCCCGACACCGCCCAGCCACTCCCCCGACACATCCCAGCCTCGCCGCCGACACCGCCCAGCCTCTCCACGGACACCGCCCAGCCTCGACACGACACCGCCCAGCTACTCCCCCGACACCGCCCAGCCTCCCAGAAACCGCCAAGCTCTCCCCCGACACCGCCCAGCCTCTCCCCCGACACCGCCCAGCCTCTCCCCCGACACCGCCCAGCCACTCCCCCGACACATCCCAGCCTCCTCCCGACACCGCCCAGCCTCTCCCCCGACACAGCCCAGCCTCTCCCCCGACACCGCCCAGCTTCTCCCCCGACACCACCCAGCCTCCCCCCGACACCGCCCAGCCTCTCCCCGACACCGCCCAGCCTCTCCCCCGACACCGCCCAGCCTCTCCCCCGACACCGCCCAGCCACTCCCCCGACACCGCCCAGCCTCTCCCCCGACACAGCCCAGCCTCTCCCCCGACACCGCCCAGCTTCTCCCCCGACACCACCCAGCCTCCCCCCGACACCACCCAGCCTCTCCCCGACACCGCCCAGCCTCTCCCCCGACACCGCCCAGCCTCGCCGCCGACACCGCCCAGCCTCTCCACGGACACCGCCCAGCCTCGACACGACACCGCCCAGCTACTCCCCCGACACCGCCCAGCCTCCCAGAAACCGCCAAGCTCTCCCCCGACACCGCCCAGCCTCTCCCCCGACACCGCCCAGCCTCTCCCCCGACACCGCCCAGCCACTCCCCCTACACATCCCAGCCTCCTCCCGACACCGCCCAGCCTCTCCCCCGACACAGCCCAGCCTCTCCCCTACACCGCCCAGCTTCTCCCCCGACACCACCCAGCCTCCCCCCGACACCGCCCAGCCTCTCCCCGACACCGCCCAGCCTCTCCCCCGACACCGCCCAGCCTCTCCCCCGGCACCGCCCAGCCTCTCCCCCGACACCGCCCAGCCACTCCCCCGACACATCCCAGCCTCGACACGACACCGCCCAGCCTCTCCCCCGACACCACCCAGCCTCCCCCCGACACCGCCCAGCCTCTCCCCGACACCGCCCAGCCTCTCCCCCGACACCGCCCAGCCTCTCCCCCGGCACCGCCCAGCCTCTCCCCCGACACCGCCCAGCCACTCCCCCGACACATCCCAGCCTCGACACGACACCGCCCAGCCTCTCCCCCGACAACGCCCAGCTTCCACCCCGACACCGCCCAGCCTCTCCCCCGGCACGGTCCAGCCTCTCCCCCGACACCGACCTGCCTCTCCCTCGAAACAGCCCAGCCTCTCCCCGGACACCGCCCAGCCTCTCCCCCGACACCGCCCAGCTTCTCCCCGACATCGCCCAGCCTCTCCCCGGACACCGCCCAGCCTCATCACGACACCGCCCAGCCTCTCCCCCGACACCGCCCAGCCTCGCCCCGACACCGCTCAGCCTCTCCCCGGACACCGCCCAGCCTCTCCCCCGACACCTACCAGCCTCTCCCCCGACACCGCCCAGCCTCCCCCACGACACCGCCCAGCTTCGCTCCCGACACCGCCCAGCTTCTCCCGCGACACCGCCCAGCCTCTCCCCCGACACCGACCAGCCTCGACACGACACCACCCAGCTTCTCCCCCGACAGCGCCCAGCCTCCCCGACACCGCCCCGCCTCTCCCCCGACACCGCCCAGCCTCTCTCCCGACACCGCTCAGCCTCTCCCCCGACACCGCCCTGCTTCTCCCCCGACACCACCCAGCCTCCCCCCGACACCGCCCAGCCTCTCCCCGACACCGCCCAGCCTCTCTCCCGACACCGCCCCGCCTCTCCCCCGACACCGCCCAGCCTCTCCCCCGACACCGCTCAGCCTCTCCCCCGACACCGCCCAGCTTCTCCCCCGACACCACCCAGCCTCCCCCCGACACCGCCCAGCCTCTCCCCGACACCGCCCAGCCTCTCCCCCGACACCGCCCAGCCTCTCTCCCGACACCGCCCAGCCTCTCCCCCGACACCGCACAGCCTATCCCCCGACACCGCCCAGCCACTCCTCCGACACCGCCCAGCCTCTCCCCCGACACAGCCCAGCCTCTCCCCCGACACCGCCCAGCTTCTCCCCCGACACCACCCAGCCTCCCCCCGACACCGCCCAGCCTCTCCCCGACACCGCCCAGCCTCTCCACCGACACCGCCCAGCCTCTCCCCCGACACCGCCCAGCCTCTCCCCCGACACCGCCCAGCCACTCCTCCGACACCGCCCAGCCTCTCCCCCGACACCGCCCAGCCTCTCCCCCGACACCGCCCAGCCTCTCCCCCGACACCGCCCAGCCTCTCCCCCGACACCGCCCAGCCTCTCCCCCGACACCGCCCAGCCTCTCCCGCGACACCGCCCAGCCTCTCCCCCGACACCGCCCAGCCACTCCCCCGACGCATCCCAGCCTCGACACGACACCGCCCAGCCTCTCCCCCGACAACGCCCACCTTCCACCCCGACACCGCCCAGCCTCTCCCCCGGCACGGTCCAGCCTCTCCCCCGATACCGACCTGCCTCTCCCTCGAAACAGCCCAGCCTCTCCCCGGACACCGCCCAGCCTCTCCCTCGAAACCGCCCAGCTTCTCCCCGACATCGCCCAGCCTCTCCCCCGACACCGCCCAGCCTCGATACGACACCGCCCAGCTTCTCCCCCGACACCACCCAGCCTCCCCCGACACCGCCCAGCCTCTCCCCGACACCGCCCAGCCTCTCCCCCGACACCGCCCAGCCTCTCTCCCGACACCGCCCAGCCTCTCCCCCGACACCGCACAGCCTATCCCCCGACACCGCCCAGCCACTCCCCCGACACCGCCCAGCCTCTCCCCCGACACCGCCCAGCCTCTCCCCCGACACCGCCCAGCCTCTCCCCCGACACCGCCCAGCCTCTCCCCCGACACCACCCAGCCTCTCCCCCGGCACCGCCCAGCCTCTCCCCCGACACCGCCCAGCCACTCCCCCGACACATCCCAGCCTCTCCCCCGACACCGCCCAGCCTCTCCCCCGACACCACCCAGCCTCTCCCCCGGCACCGCCCAGCCTCTCCCCCGACACCGCCCAGCCACTCCCCCGACACATCCCAGCCTCTCCCCCGACACCACCCAGCCTCTCCCCCGGCACCGCCCAGCCTCTCCCCCGACACCGCCCAGCCACTCCCCCGACACCGCCCAGCCACTCCCCCGACACCGCCCAGCCTCTCCCCCGACAACGCCCAGCTTCCACCCCGACACTGCCCAGCCTCTCCCCCGACACCGCCCAGCCTCTGCCCCGACACCGCCCAGCCTCTCCCCGACACCGCCCAGCCACTCCCCCGACACATCCCAGCCTCGCCGCCGACACCGCCCATACTCTCCACCGACACAGCCCAGCCTCTCCACGGACACCGCCCAGCCTCGACACGACACCGCCCAGCTACTCCCCCGACACCGCCCAGCCTCCCAGAAACCGCCAAGCTCTCCCCCGACACCGCCCAGCCTCTCCCCCGACACCGCCCAGCCTCTCCCCCGACACCGCCCAGCCACTCCCCCGACACATCCCAGCCTCCTCCCGACACCGCCCAGCCTCTCCCCCGACACAGCCCAGCCTCTCCCCCGACACCGCCCAGCTTCTCCCCCGACACCACCCAGCCTCCCCCGACACCGCCCAGCCTCTCCCCGACACCGCCCAGCCTCTCCCCCGACACCGCCCAGCCTCTCCCCCGGCACCGCCCAGCCTCTCCCCCGACACCGCCCAGCCACTCCCCCGACACATCCCAGCCTCGCCGCCGACACCGCCCAGCCTCTCCACGGACACCGCCCAGCCTCGACACGACACCGCCCAGCTACTCCCCCGACACCGCCCAGCCTCCCAGAAACCGCCAAGCTCTCCCCCGACACCGCCCAGCCTCTCCCCCGACACCGCCCAGCCTCTCCCCCGACACCGCCCAGCCACTCCCCCGACACATCCCAGCCTCCTCCCGACACCGCCCAGCCTCTCCCCCGACACAGCCCAGCCTCTCCCCCGACACCGCCCAGCTTCTCCCCCGACACCACCCAGCCTCCCCCCGACACCGCCCAGCCTCTCCCCGACACCGCCCAGCCTCTCCCCCGACACCGCCCAGCCTCTCCCCCGACACCGCCCAGCCACTCCCCCGACACCGCCCAGCCTCTCCCCCGACACAGCCCAGCCTCTCCCCCGACACCGCCCAGCTTCTCCCCCGACACCACCCAGCCTCCCCCCGACACCACCCAGCCTCTCCCCGACACCGCCCAGCCTCTCCCCCGACACCGCCCAGCCTCGCCGCCGACACCGCCCAGCCTCTCCACGGACACCGCCCAGCCTCGACACGACACCGCCCAGCTACTCCCCCGACACCGCCCAGCCTCCCAGAAACCGCCAAGCTCTCCCCCGACACCGCCCAGCCTCTCCCCCGACACCGCCCAGCCTCTCCCCCGACACCGCCCAGCCACTCCCCCTACACATCCCAGCCTCCTCCCGACACCGCCCAGCCTCTCCCCCGACACAGCCCAGCCTCTCCCCTACACCGCCCAGCTTCTCCCCCGACACCACCCAGCCTCCCCCCGACACCGCCCAGCCTCTCCCCGACACCGCCCAGCCTCTCCCCCGACACCGCCCAGCCTCTCCCCCGGCACCGCCCAGCCTCTCCCCCGACACCGCCCAGCCACTCCCCCGACACATCCCAGCCTCGACACGACACCGCCCAGCCTCTCCCCCGACACCACCCAGCCTCCCCCCGACACCGCCCAGCCTCTCCCCGACACCGCCCAGCCTCTCCCCCGACACCGCCCAGCCTCTCCCCCGGCACCGCCCAGCCTCTCCCCCGACACCGCCCAGCCACTCCCCCGACACATCCCAGCCTCGACACGACACCGCCCAGCCTCTCCCCCGACAACGCCCAGCTTCCACCCCGACACCGCCCAGCCTCTCCCCCGGCACGGTCCAGCCTCTCCCCCGACACCGACCTGCCTCTCCCTCGAAACAGCCCAGCCTCTCCCCGGACACCGCCCAGCCTCTCCCCCGACACCGCCCAGCTTCTCCCCGACATCGCCCAGCCTCTCCCCGGACACCGCCCAGCCTCATCACGACACCGCCCAGCCTCTCCCCCGACACCGCCCAGCCTCGCCCCGACACCGCTCAGCCTCTCCCCGGACACCGCCCAGCCTCTCCCCCGACACCTACCAGCCTCTCCCCCGACACCGCCCAGCCTCCCCCACGACACCGCCCAGCTTCGCTCCCGACACCGCCCAGCTTCTCCCGCGACACCGCCCAGCCTCTCCCCCGACACCGACCAGCCTCGACACGACACCACCCAGCTTCTCCCCCGACAGCGCCCAGCCTCCCCGACACCGCCCCGCCTCTCCCCCGACACCGCCCAGCCTCTCTCCCGACACCGCTCAGCCTCTCCCCCGACACCGCCCTGCTTCTCCCCCGACACCACCCAGCCTCCCCCCGACACCGCCCAGCCTCTCCCCGACACCGCCCAGCCTCTCTCCCGACACCGCCCCGCCTCTCCCCCGACACCGCCCAGCCTCTCCCCCGACACCGCTCAGCCTCTCCCCCGACACCGCCCAGCTTCTCCCCCGACACCACCCAGCCTCCCCCCGACACCGCCCAGCCTCTCCCCGACACCGCCCAGCCTCTCCCCCGACACCGCCCAGCCTCTCTCCCGACACCGCCCAGCCTCTCCCCCGACACCGCACAGCCTATCCCCCGACACCGCCCAGCCACTCCTCCGACACCGCCCAGCCTCTCCCCCGACACAGCCCAGCCTCTCCCCCGACACCGCCCAGCTTCTCCCCCGACACCACCCAGCCTCCCCCCGACACCGCCCAGCCTCTCCCCGACACCGCCCAGCCTCTCCACCGACACCGCCCAGCCTCTCCCCCGACACCGCCCAGCCTCTCCCCCGACACCGCCCAGCCACTCCTCCGACACCGCCCAGCCTCTCCCCCGACACCGCCCAGCCTCTCCCCCGACACCGCCCAGCCTCTCCCCCGACACCGCCCAGCCTCTCCCCCGACACCGCCCAGCCTCTCCCCCGACACCGCCCAGCCTCTCCCGCGACACCGCCCAGCCTCTCCCCCGACACCGCCCAGCCACTCCCCCGACGCATCCCAGCCTCGACACGACACCGCCCAGCCTCTCCCCCGACAACGCCCACCTTCCACCCCGACACCGCCCAGCCTCTCCCCCGGCACGGTCCAGCCTCTCCCCCGATACCGACCTGCCTCTCCCTCGAAACAGCCCAGCCTCTCCCCGGACACCGCCCAGCCTCTCCCTCGAAACCGCCCAGCTTCTCCCCGACATCGCCCAGCCTCTCCCCCGACACCGCCCAGCCTCGATACGACACCGCCCAGCTTCTCCCCCGACACCACCCAGCCTCCCCCGACACCGCCCAGCCTCTCCCCGACACCGCCCAGCCTCTCCCCCGACACCGCCCAGCCTCTCTCCCGACACCGCCCAGCCTCTCCCCCGACACCGCACAGCCTATCCCCCGACACCGCCCAGCCACTCCCCCGACACCGCCCAGCCTCTCCCCCGACACCGCCCAGCCTCTCCCCCGACACCGCCCAGCCTCTCCCCCGACACCGCCCAGCCTCTCCCCCGACACCACCCAGCCTCTCCCCCGGCACCGCCCAGCCTCTCCCCCGACACCGCCCAGCCACTCCCCCGACACATCCCAGCCTCTCCCCCGACACCACCCAGCCTCTCCCCCGGCACCGCCCAGCCTCTCCCCCGACACCGCCCAGCCACTCCCCCGACACCGCCCAGCCACTCCCCCGACACCGCCCAGCCTCTCCCCCGACAGCGCCCAGCTTCCACCCCGACACTGCCCAGCCTCTCCCCCGACACCGCCCAGCCTCTGCCCCGACACCGCCCAGCCTCTCCCCCGACACCACCCAGCCTCTCCCCCGGCACCGCCCAGCCTCTCCCCCGACACCGCCCAGCCACTCCCCCGACACCGCCCAGCCACTCCCCCGACACCGCCCAGCCTCTCCCCCGACAACGCCCAGCTTCCACCCCGACACTGCCCAGCCTCTCCCCCGACACCGCCCAGCCTCTGCCCCGACACCGCCCAGCCTCTCCCCGACACCGCCCAGCCACTCCCCCGACACATCCCAGCCTCGCCGCCGACACCGCCCATACTCTCCACCGACACAGCCCAGCCTCTCCACGGACACCGCCCAGCCTCGACACGACACCGCCCAGCTACTCCCCCGACACCGCCCAGCCTCCCAGAAACCGCCAAGCTCTCCCCCGACACCGCCCAGCCTCTCCCCCGACACCGCCCAGCCTCTCCCCCGACACCGCCCAGCCACTCCCCCGACACATCCCAGCCTCCTCCCGACACCGCCCAGCCTCTCCCCCGACACAGCCCAGCCTCTCCCCCGACACCGCCCAGCTTCTCCCCCGACACCACCCAGCCTCCCCCCGACACCGCCCAGCCTCTCCCCGACACCGCCCAGCCTCTCCCCCGACACCGCCCAGCCTCTCCCCCGGCACCGCCCAGCCTCTCCCCCGACACCGCCCAGCCACTCCCCCGACACATCCCAGCCTCGCCGCCGACACCGCCCAGCCTCTCCACGGACACCGCCCAGCCTCGACACGACACCGCCCAGCTACTCCCCCGACACCGCCCAGCCTCCCAGAAACCGCCAAGCTCTCCCCCGACACCGCCCAGCCTCTCCCCCGACACCGCCCAGCCTCTCCCCCGACACCGCCCAGCCACTCCCCCGACACATCCCAGCCTCCTCCCGACACCGCCCAGCCTCTCCCCCGACACAGCCCAGCCTCTCCCCCGACACCGCCCAGCTTCTCCCCCGACACCACCCAGCCTCCCCCCGACACCGCCCAGCCTCTCCCCGACACCGCCCAGCCTCTCCCCCGACACCGCCCAGCCTCTCCCCCGACACCGCCCAGCCACTCCCCCGACACCGCCCAGCCTCTCCCCCGACACAGCCCAGCCTCTCCCCCGACACCGCCCAGCTTCTCCCCCGACACCACCCAGCCTCCCCCCGACACCACCCAGCCTCTCCCCGACACCGCCCAGCCTCTCCCCCGACACCGCCCAGCCTCGCCGCCGACACCGCCCAGCCTCTCCACGGACACCGCCCAGCCTCGACACGACACCGCCCAGCTACTCCCCCGACACCGCCCAGCCTCCCAGAAACCGCCAAGCTCTCCCCCGACACCGCCCAGCCTCTCCCCCGACACCGCCCAGCCTCTCCCCCGACACCGCCCAGCCACTCCCCCTACACATCCCAGCCTCCTCCCGACACCGCCCAGCCTCTCCCCCGACACAGCCCAGCCTCTCCCCTACACCGCCCAGCTTCTCCCCCGACACCACCCAGCCTCCCCCCGACACCGCCCAGCCTCTCCCCGACACCGCCCAGCCTCTCCCCCGACACCGCCCAGCCTCTCCCCCGGCACCGCCCAGCCTCTCCCCCGACACCGCCCAGCCACTCCCCCGACACATCCCAGCCTCGACACGACACCGCCCAGCCTCTCCCCCGACACCACCCAGCCTCCCCCCGACACCGCCCAGCCTCTCCCCGACACCGCCCAGCCTCTCCCCCGACACCGCCCAGCCTCTCCCCCGGCACCGCCCAGCCTCTCCCCCGACACCGCCCAGCCACTCCCCCGACACATCCCAGCCTCGACACGACACCGCCCAGCCTCTCCCCCGACAACGCCCAGCTTCCACCCCGACACCGCCCAGCCTCTCCCCCGGCACGGTCCAGCCTCTCCCCCGACACCGACCTGCCTCTCCCTCGAAACAGCCCAGCCTCTCCCCGGACACCGCCCAGCCTCTCCCCCGACACCGCCCAGCTTCTCCCCGACATCGCCCAGCCTCTCCCCGGACACCGCCCAGCCTCATCACGACACCGCCCAGCCTCTCCCCCGACACCGCCCAGCCTCGCCCCGACACCGCTCAGCCTCTCCCCGGACACCGCCCAGCCTCTCCCCCGACACCTACCAGCCTCTCCCCCGACACCGCCCAGCCTCCCCCACGACACCGCCCAGCTTCGCTCCCGACACCGCCCAGCTTCTCCCGCGACACCGCCCAGCCTCTCCCCCGACACCGACCAGCCTCGACACGACACCACCCAGCTTCTCCCCCGACAGCGCCCAGCCTCCCCGACACCGCCCCGCCTCTCCCCCGACACCGCCCAGCCTCTCTCCCGACACCGCTCAGCCTCTCCCCCGACACCGCCCTGCTTCTCCCCCGACACCACCCAGCCTCCCCCCGACACCGCCCAGCCTCTCCCCGACACCGCCCAGCCTCTCTCCCGACACCGCCCCGCCTCTCCCCCGACACCGCCCAGCCTCTCCCCCGACACCGCCCAGCCTCTCCCCCGACACCGCCCAGCTTCTCCCCCGACACCACCCAGCCTCCCCCCGACACCGCCCAGCCTCTCCCCGACACCGCCCAGCCTCTCCCCCGACACCGCCCAGCCTCTCTCCCGACACCGCCCAGCCTCTCCCCCGACACCGCACAGCCTATCCCCCGACACCGCCCAGCCACTCCTCCGACACCGCCCAGCCTCTCCCCCGACACAGCCCAGCCTCTCCCCCGACACCGCCCAGCTTCTCCCCCGACACCACCCAGCCTCCCCCCGACACCGCCCAGCCTCTCCCCGACACCGCCCAGCCTCTCCACCGACACCGCCCAGCCTCTCCCCCGACACCGCCCAGCCTCTCCCCCGACACCGCCCAGCCACTCCTCCGACACCGCCCAGCCTCTCCCCCGACACCGCCCAGCCTCTCCCCCGACACCGCCCAGCCTCTCCCCCGACACCGCCCAGCCTCTCCCCCGACACCGCCCAGCCTCTCCCCCGACACCGCCCAGCCTCTCCCGCGACACCGCCCAGCCTCTCCCCCGACACCGCCCAGCCACTCCCCCGACGCATCCCAGCCTCGACACGACACCGCCCAGCCTCTCCCCCGACAACGCCCACCTTCCACCCCGACACCGCCCAGCCTCTCCCCCGGCACGGTCCAGCCTCTCCCCCGATACCGACCTGCCTCTCCCTCGAAACAGCCCAGCCTCTCCCCGGACACCGCCCAGCCTCTCCCTCGAAACCGCCCAGCTTCTCCCCGACATCGCCCAGCCTCTCCCCCGACACCGCCCAGCCTCGATACGACACCGCCCAGCTTCTCCCCCGACACCACCCAGCCTCCCCCGACACCGCCCAGCCTCTCCCCGACACCGCCCAGCCTCTCCCCCGACACCGCCCAGCCTCTCTCCCGACACCGCCCAGCCTCTCCCCCGACACCGCACAGCCTATCCCCCGACACCGCCCAGCCACTCCCCCGACACCGCCCAGCCTCTCCCCCGACACCGCCCAGCCTCTCCCCCGACACCGCCCAGCCTCTCCCCCGACACCGCCCAGCCTCTCCCCCGACACCACCCAGCCTCTCCCCCGGCACCGCCCAGCCTCTCCCCCGACACCGCCCAGCCACTCCCCCGACACATCCCAGCCTCTCCCCCGACACCACCCAGCCTCTCCCCCGGCACCGCCCAGCCTCTCCCCCGACACCGCCCAGCCACTCCCCCGACACCGCCCAGCCACTCCCCCGACACCGCCCAGCCTCTCCCCCGACAGCGCCCAGCTTCCACCCCGACACTGCCCAGCCTCTCCCCCGACACCGCCCAGCCTCTGCCCCGACACCGCCCAGCCTCTCCCCGACACCGCCCAGCCACTCCCCCGACACATCCCAGCCTCGCCGCCGACACCGCCCATACTCTCCACCGACACAGCCCAGCCTCTCCACGGACACCGCCCAGCCTCGACACGACACCGCCCAGCTACTCCCCCGACACCGCCCAGCCTCCCAGAAACCGCCAAGCTCTCCCCCGACACCGCCCAGCCTCTCCCCCGACACCGCCCAGCCTCTCCCCCGACACCGCCCAGCCACTCCCCCGACACATCCCAGCCTCCTCCCGACACCGCCCAGCCTCTCCCCCGACACAGCCCAGCCTCTCCCCCGACACCGCCCAGCTTCTCCCCCGACACCACCCAGCCTCCCCCCGACACCGCCCAGCCTCTCCCCGACACCGCCCAGCCTCTCCCCCGACACCGCCCAGCCTCTCCCCCGGCACCGCCCAGCCTCTCCCCCGACACCGCCCAGCCACTCCCCCGACACATCCCAGCCTCGCCGCCGACACCGCCCAGCCTCTCCACGGACACCGCCCAGCCTCGACACGACACCGCCCAGCTACTCCCCCGACACCGCCCAGCCTCCCAGAAACCGCCAAGCTCTCCCCCGACACCGCCCAGCCTCTCCCCCGACACCGCCCAGCCTCTCCCCCGACACCGCCCAGCCACTCCCCCGACACATCCCAGCCTCCTCCCGACACCGCCCAGCCTCTCCCCCGACACAGCCCAGCCTCTCCCCCGACACCGCCCAGCTTCTCCCCCGACACCACCCAGCCTCCCCCCGACACCGCCCAGCCTCTCCCCGACACCGCCCAGCCTCTCCCCCGACACCGCCCAGCCTCTCCCCCGGCACCGCCCAGCCTCTCCCCCGACACCGCCCAGCCACTCCCCCGACACATCCCAGCCTCGAAACGACACCGCCCAGCCTCTCCCCCGACAACGCCCAGCTTCCACCCCGACACCGCCCAGCCTCTCCCCCGGCACGGTCCAGCCTCTCCCCCGACACCGACCTGCCTCTCCCTCGAAACAGCCCAGCCTCTCCTTGGACACCGCCCAGCCTCTCCCCCGACACCGCCCAGCTTCTCCCCGACATCGCCCAGCCTCTCCCCCGACACCGCCCAGCCTCGCCCCGACACCGCTCAGCCTCTCCCCGGACACCGCCCAGCCTCTCCCCCGACACCGACCAGCCTCGACACGACACCACCCAGCTTCTCCCCCGACAGCGCCCAGCCTCCCCGACACCGCCCCGCCTCTCCCCCGACACCGCCCAGCCTCTCTCCCGACACCGCTCAGCCTCTCCCCCGACACCGCCCAGCTTCTCCCCCGACACCACCCAGCCTCCCCCCGACACCGCCCAGCCTCTCCCCGACACCGCCCAGCCTCTACCCCGACACCGCCCAGCCTCTCTCCCGACACCGCCCAGCCTCTCCCCCGACACCGCTCAGCCTCTCCCCCGACACCGCCCAGCTTCTCCCCCGACACCGCCCAGCCTCTCCCCCGACACCGACCAGCCTCGACACGACACCACCCAGCTTCTCCCCCGACAGCGCCCAGCCTCCCCGACACCGCCCCGCCTCTCCCCCGACACCGCCCAGCCTCTCTCCCGACACCGCTCAGCCTCTGCCCCGACACCGCCCAGCTTCTCCCCCGACACCACCCAGCCTCCCCCCGACACCGCCCATCCTCTCCCCGACACCGCCCAGCCTCTCCCCCGACACCGCCCAGCCTCTCTCCCGACACCGCGCAGCCTCTCCCCCGACACCGCACAGCCTATCCCCCGACACCGCCCAGCCACTCCTCCGACACCGCCCAGCCTCTCCCCCGACACCGCCCAGCCTCTCCCCCGACACCGCCCAGCCACTCCCCCAACACATCCCAGCCTCCTCCCGACACCGCTCAGCCTCTCCCCCGACACCGCACAGCCTATCCCCGGACACCGCCCAGCCTCTCCCTCGAAACCGCCCAGCTTCTCCCCGACATCGCCCAGCCTCTCCCCCGACACCGCCCAGCCTCTCCCCCGACACCGACCAGCCTCGATACGACACCGCCCAGCTTCTCCCCCGACACCACCCAGCCTCCCCCGACACCGCCCAGCCTCTCCCCGACACCGCCCAGCCTCTCCCCCGACACCGCCCAGCCTCTCTCCCGACACCGCCCAGCCTCTCCCCCGACACCGCACAGCCTATCCCCCGACACCGCCCAGCCACTCCCCCGACACCGCCCAGCCTCTCCCCCGACACCGCCCAGCCTCTCCCCCGACACCGCCCAGCCTCTCCCCCGACACCGCCCAGCCTCTCCCCCGACACCACCCAGCCTCTCCCCCGGCACCGCCCAGCCTCTCCCCCGACACCGCCCAGCCACTCCCCCGACACATCCCAGCCTCTCCCCCGACACCACCCAGCCTCTCCCCCGGCACCGCCCAGCCTCTCCCCCGACACCGCCCAGCCACTCCCCCGACACCGCCCAGCCACTCCCCCGACACCGCCCAGCCTCTCCCCCGACAACGCCCAGCTTCCACCCCGACACTGCCCAGCCTCTCCCCCGACACCGCACAGCCTCTCCCCCGACACCGCCCAGCCTCTCCCCGACACCGCCCAGCCACTCCCCCGACACATCCCAGCCTCGCCGCCGACACCGCCCAGCCTCTCCACGGACACCGCCCAGCCTCTCTCCCGACACCGCCCAGCCTCTCCCCCGACACCGCACAGCCTATCCCCCGACACCGCCCAGCCACTCCCCCGACACCGCCCAGCCTCTCCCCCGACACCGCACAGCCTATCCCCCGACACCGCCCAGCCACTCCCCCGACACCGCCCAGCCTCTCCCCCGACACCGCCCAGCCTCTCCCCCGACACCGCCCAGCCTCTCCCCCGACACCGCCCAGCCTCTCCCCCGACACCACCCAGCCTCTCCCCCGGCACCGCCCAGCCTCTCCCCCGACACCGCCCAGCCACTCCCCCGACACATCCCAGCCTCTCCCCCGACACCACCCAGCCTCTCCCCCGGCACCGCCCAGCCTCTCCCCCGACACCGCCCAGCCACTCCCCCGACACCGCCCAGCCACTCCCCCGACACCGCCCAGCCTCTCCCCCGACAACGCCCAGCTTCCACCCCGACACTGCCCAGCCTCTCCCCCGACACCGCCCAGCCTCTCCCCCGACACCGCCCAGCCTCTCCCCGACACCGCCCAGCCACTCCCCCGACACATCCCAGCCTCGCCGCCGACACCGCCCAGCCTCTCCACGGACACCGCCCAGCCTCTCTCCCGACACCGCCCAGCCTCTCCCCCGACACCGCACAGCCTATCCCCCGACACCGCCCAGCCACTCCCCCGACACCGCCCAGCCTCTCCCCCGACACCGCCCAGCCTCTCCCCCGACACCGCCCAGCCTCTCCCCCGACACCGCCCAGCCTCTCCCCCGACACCACCCAGCCTCTCCCCCGGCACCGCCCAGCCTCTCCCCCGACACCGCCCAGCCACTCCCCCGACACATCCCAGCCTCTCCCCCAACACCACCCAGCCTCTCCCCCGGCACCGCCCAGCCTCTCCCCCGACACCGCCCAGCCACTCCCCCGACACCGCCCAGCCACTCCCCCGACACCGCCCAGCCTCTCCCCCGACAACGCCCAGCTTCCACCCCGACACTGCCCAGCCTCTCCCCCGACACCGCCCAGCCTCTCCCCCGACACCGCCCAGCCTCTCCCCGACACCGCCCAGCCACTCCCCCGACACCGCCCAGCCTCTCCACGGACACCGCCCAGCCTCTCTCCCGACACCGCCCAGCCTCTCCCCCGACACCGCACAGCCTATCCCCCGACACCGCCCAGCCACTCCCCCGACACCGCCCAGCCTCTCCCCCGACACCGCCCAGCCTCTCCCCCGACACCGCCCAGCCTCTCCCCCGACACCGCCCAGCCTCTCCCCCGACACCACCCAGCCTCTCCCCCGGCACCGCCCAGCCTCTCCCCCGACACCGCCCAGCCACTCCCCCGACACATCCCAGCCTCTCCCCCAACACCACCCAGCCTCTCCCCCGGCACCGCCCAGCCTCTCCCCCGACACCGCCCAGCCACTCCCCCGACACCGCCCAGCCACTCCCCCGACACCGCCCAGCCTCTCCCCCGACAACGCCCAGCTTCCACCCCGACACTGCCCAGCCTCTCCCCCGACACCGCCCAGCCTCTCCCCCGACACCGCCCAGCCTCTCCCCGACACCGCCCAGCCACTCCCCCGACACATCCCAGCCTCGCCGCCGACACCGCCCAGCCTCTCCACGGACACCGCCCAGCCTCGACACGACACCGCCCAGCTACTCCCCCGACACCGCCCAGCCTCCCAGAAACCGCCAAGCTCTCCCCCGACACCGCCCAGCCTCTCCCCCGACACCGCCCAACCTCTCCCCCGACACCGCCCAGCCACTCCCCCGACACATCCCAGCCTCCTCCCGACACCGCCCAGCCTCTCCCCCGACACAGCCCAGCCTCTCCCCCGACACCGCCCAGCTTCTCCCCCGACACCACCCAGCCTCCCCCCGACACCGCCCAGCCTCTCCCCGACACCGCCCAGCCTCTCCCCCGACACCGCCCAGCCTCTCCCCCGGCACCGCCCAGCCTCTCCCCCGACACCGCCCAGCCACTCCCCCGACACATCCCAGCCTCGACACGACACCGCCCAGCCTCTCCCCCGACAACGCCCAGCTTCCACCCCGACACCGCCCAGCCTCTCCCCCGGCACGGTCCAGCCTCTCCCCCGACACCGACCTGCCTCTCCCTCGAAACAGCCCAGCCTCTCCCCGGACACCGCCCAGCCTCTCCCCCGACACCGCCCAGCTTCTCCCCGACATCGCCCAGCCTCTCCCCGGACACCGCCCAGCCTCATCACGACACCGCCCAGCCTCTCCCCCGACACCGCCCAGCCTCGCCCCGACACCGCTCAGCCTCTCCCCGGACACCGCCCAGCCTCTCCCCCGACACCGACCAGCCTCGACACGACACCGCCCAGCCTCTCCCCCGGCACGGTCCAGCCTCTCCCCCAATACCGACCTGCCTCTCCCTCGAAACAGCCCAGCCTCTCCCCGGACACCGCCCAGCCTCTCCCTCGAAACCGCCCAGCTTCTCCCCGACATCGCCCAGCCTCTCCCCCGACACCGCCCAGCCTCTCCCCCGACACCGACCAGCCTCGATACGACACTGCCCAGCTTCTCCCCCGACACCACCCAGCCTCCCCCGACACCGCCCAGCCTCTCCCCGACACCGCCCAGCCTCTCCCCCGACACCGCCCAGCCTCTCTCCCGACACCGCCCAGCCTCTCCCCCGACACCGCACAGCCTATCCCCCGACACCGCCCAGCCACTCCCCCGACACCGCCCAGCCTCTCCCCCGACACCGCCCAGCCTCTCCCCCGACACCGCCCAGCCTCTCCCCCGACACCGCCCAGCCTCTCCCCCGACACCACCCAGCCTCTCCCCCGGCACCGCCCAGCCTCTCCCCCGACACCGCCCAGCCACTCCCCCGACACATCCCAGCCTCTCCCCCGACACCACCCAGCCTCTCCCCCGGCACCGCCCAGCCTCTCCCCCGACACCGCCCAGCCACTCCCCCGACACCGCCCAGCCACTCCCCCGACACCGCCCAGCCTCTCCCCCGACAACGCCCAGCTTCCACCCCGACACTGCCCAGCCTCTCCCCCGACACCGCCCAGCCTCTCCCCCGACACCGCCCAGCCTCTCCCCGACACCGCCCAGCCACTCCCCCGACACATCCCAGCCTCGCCGCCGACACCGCCCAGCCTCTCCACGGACACCGCCCAGCCTCGACACGACACCGCCCAGCTACTCCCCCGACACCGCCAAGCCTCCCAGAAACCGCCAAGCTCTCCCCCGACACCGCCCAGCCTCTCCCCCGACACCGCCCAGCCTCTCCCCCGACACCGCCCAGCCACTCCCCCGACACATCCCAGCCTCCTCCCAACACCGCCCAGCCTCTCCCCCGACACAGCCCAGCCTCTCCCCCGACACCGCCCAGCTTCTCCCCCGACACCACCCAGCCTCCCCCGATACCGCCCAGCCTCTCCCCGACACCGCCCAGCCTCTCCCCCGACACCGCCCAGCCTCTCCCCCGGCACCGCCCAGCATCTCCCCCGACACCGCCCAGCCACTCCCCCGACACATCCCAGCCTCGACACGACACCGCCCAGCCTCTCCCCCGACAACGCCCAGCTTCCACCCCGACACCGCCCAGCCTCTCCCCCGGCACGGTCCAGCCTCTCCCCCGACACCGACCTGCCTCTCCCTCGAAACAGCCCAGCCTCTCCCCGGACACCGCCCAGCCTCTCCCCCGACACCGCCCAGCTTCTCCCCGACATCGCCCAGCCTCTCCCCGGACACCGCCCAGCCTCATCACGACACCGCCCAGCCTCTCCCCCGACACCGCCCAGCCTCGCCCCGACACCGCTCAGCCTCTCCCCGGACACCGCCCAGCCTCTCCCCCGACACCGACCAGCCTCGACACGACACCACCCAGCTTCTCCCCCGACAGCGCCCAGCCTCCCCGACACCGCCCCGCCTCTCCCCCGACACCGCCCAGCCTCTCTCCCGACACCGCTCAGCCTCTCCCCCGACACCGCCCAGCTTCTCCCCCGACACCACCCAGCCTCCCCCCGACACCGCCCAGCCTCTCCCCGACACCGCCCAGCCTCTACCCCGACACCGCCCAGCCTCTCTCCCGACACCGCCCAGCCTCTCCCCCGACACCGCTCAGCCTCTCCCCCGACACCGCCCAGCTTCTCCCCCGACACCGCCCAGCCTCTCCCCCGACACCGACCAGCCTCGACACGACACCACCCAGCTTCTCCCCCGACAGCGCCCAGCCTCCCCGACACCGCCCCGCCTCTCCCCCGACACCGCCCAGCCTCTCTCCCGACACCGCTCAGCCTCTGCCCCGACACCGCCCAGCTTCTCCCCCGACACCACCCAGCCTCCCCCCGACACCGCCCATCCTCTCCCCGACACCGCCCAGCCTCTCCCCCGACACCGCCCAGCCTCTCTCCCGACACCGCGCAGCCTCTCCCCCGACACCGCACAGCCTATCCCCCGACACCGCCCAGCCACTCCTCCGACACCGCCCAGCCTCTCCCCCGACACCGCCCAGCCTCTCCCCCGACACCGCCCAGCCACTCCCCCAACACATCCCAGCCTCCTCCCGACACCGCTCAGCCTCTCCCCCGACACCGCACAGCCTATCCCCCGACACCGCCCAGCCACTCCCCCGACACCGCCCAGCCTCTCCCCCGACACCGCCCAGCCTCTCCCCCGACACCGCCCAGCCTCTCCCCCGACACCGCCCAGCCTCTCCCCCGACACCACCCAGCCTCTCCCCCGGCACCGCCCAGCCTCTCCCCCGACACCGCCCAGCCACTCCCCCGACACATCCCAGCCTCTCCCCCGACACCACCCAGCCTCTCCCCCGGCACCGCCCAGCCTCTCCCCCGACACCGCCCAGCCACTCCCCCGTCACCGCCCAGCCACTCCCCCGACACCGCCCAGCCTCTCCCCCGACAACGCCCAGCTTCCACCCCGACACTGCCCAGCCTCTCCCCCGACACCGCCCAGCCTCTCCCCCGACACCGCCCAGCCTCTCCCCGACACCGCCCAGCCACTCCCCCGACACATCCCAGCCTCGCCGCCGACACCGCCCAGCCTCTCCACGGACACCGCCCAGCCTCGACACGACACCGCCCAGCTACTCCCCCGACACCGCCCAGCCTCCCAGAAACCGCCAAGCTCTCCCCCGACACCGCCCAGCCTCTCCCCCGACACCGCCCAGCCTCTCCCCCGACACCGCCCAGCCACTCCCCCGACACATCCCAGCCTCCTCCCGACACCGCCCAGCCTCTCCCCCGACACAGCCCAGCCTCTCCCCCGACACCGCCCAGCTTCTCCCCCGACACCACCCAGCCTCCCCCGACACCGCCCAGCCTCTCCCCGACACCGCCCAGCCTCTCCCCCGACACCGCCCAGCCTCTCCCCCGGCACCGCCCAGCCTCTCCCCCGACACCGCCCAGCCACTCCCCCGACACATCCCAGCCTCGACACGACACCGCCCAGCCTCTCCCCCGACAACGCCCAGCTTCCACCCCGACACCGCCCAGCCTCTCCCCCGGCACGGTCCAGCCTCTCCCCCGACACCGCCCAGCCTCTCCCCCGACACCGCCCAGCCTCTACCCGACACCGCCCAGCCACTCCCCCGACACATCCCAGCCTCGCCGCCGACACCGCCCAGCCTCTCCACGGACACCGCCCAGCCTCGACACGACACCGCCCAGCTACTCCCCCGACACCGCCCAGCCTCCCAGAAACCGCCAAGCTCTCCCCCGACACCGCCCAGCCACTCCCCCGACACCGCCCAGCCTCTCCCCCGACAACGCCCAGCTTCCACCCCGACACTGCCCAGCCTCTCCCCCGACACCGCCCAGCCTCTCCCCCGACACCGCCCAGCCTCTCCCCGACACCGCCCAGCCACTCCGCCGACACATCCCAGCCTCGCCGCCGACACCGCCCAGCCTCTCCACGGACACCGCCCAGCCTCGACACGACACCCCCCAGCTACTCCCCCGACACCGCCCAGCCTCCCAGAAACCGCCAAGCTCTCCCCCGACACCACCCAGCCTCTCCCCCGACACCGCCCAGCCTCTCCCCCGACACCGCCCAGCCACTCCCCCGACACATCCCAGCCTCCTCCCGACACCGCCCAGCCTCTCCCCCGACACAGCCCAGCCTCTCCCCCGACAACGCCCAGCTTCCACCCCGACACCGCCCAGCCTCTCCCCGACACCGCCCAGCCTCTCCCCGACACCGCCCAGCCTCTCCCCCGACACCGCCCAGCCTCTCCCCCGACACCACCCAGCCTCTCCCCCGGCACCGCCCAGCCTCTCCCCCGACACCGCCCAGCCACTCCCCCGACACCGCCCAGCCACTCCCCCGACACCGCCCAGCCTCTCCCCCGACAACGCCCAGCTTCCACCCCGACACTGCCCAGCCTCTCCCCCGACACCGCCCAGCCTCTCCCCCGACACCGCCCAGCCTCTCCCCGACACCGCCCAGCCACTCCCCCGACACATCCCAGCCTCGCCGCCGACACCGCCCAGCCTCTCCACGGACACCGCCCAGCCTCGACACGACACCGCCCAGCTACTCCCCCGACACCGCCCAGCCTCCCAGAAACCGCCAAGCTCTCCCCCGACACCGCCCAGCCTCTCCCCCGACACCGCCCAGCCTCTCCCCCGACACCGCCCAGCCACTCCCCCGACACATCCCAGCCTCCTCCCGACACCGCCCAGCCTCTCCCCCGACACAGCCCAGCCTCTCCCCCGACACCGCCCAGCTTCTCCCCCGACACCACCCAGCCTCCCCCGACACCGCCCAGCCTCTCCCCGACACCGCCCAGCCTCTCCCCCGACACCGCCCAGCCTCTCCCCCGGCACCGCCCAGCCTCTCCCCCGACACCGCCCAGCCACTCCCCCGACACATCCCAGCCTCGACACGACACCGCCCAGCCTCTCCCCCGACAACGCCCAGCTTCCACCCCGACACCGCCCAGCCTCTCCCCCGGCACGGTCCAGCCTCTCCCCCGACACCGCCCAGCCTCTCCCCCGACACCGCCCAGCCTCTCCCCGACACCGCCCAGCCACTCCCCCGACACATCCCAGCCTCGCCGCCGACACCGCCCAGCCTCTCCACGGACACCGCCCAGCCTCGACACGACACCGCCCAGCTACTCCCCCGACACCGCCCAGCCTCCCAGAAACCGCCAAGCTCTCCCCCGACACCGCCCAGCCACTCCCCCGACACCGCCCAGCCTCTCCCCCGACAACGCCCAGCTTCCACCCCGACACTGCCCAGCCTCTCCCCCGACACCGCCCAGCCTCTCCCCCGACACCGCCCAGCCTCTCCCCGACACCGCCCAGCCACTCCGCCGACACATCCCAGCCTCGCCGCCGACACCGCCCAGCCTCTCCACGGACACCGCCCAGCCTCGACACGACACCGCCCAGCTACTCCCCCGACACCGCCCAGCCTCCCAGAAACCGCCAAGCTCTCCCCCGACACCGCCCAGCCTCTCCCCGACACCGCCCAGCCTCTCCCCCGACACCGCCCAGCCACTCCCCCGACACATCCCAGCCTCCTCCCGACACCGCCCAGCCTCTCCCCCGACACAGCCCAGCCTCTCCCCCGACACCGCCCAGCCTCTCCCCCGACACCGCCCAGCCTCTCCCCCGACACCGCCCAGCCACTCCCCCGACACATCCCAGCCTCGACACGACACCGCCCAGCCTCTCCCCCGACAACGCCCAGCTTCCACCCCGACACCGCCCAGCCTCTCCCCCGGCACGGTCCAGCCTCTCCCCCGACACCGACCTGCCTCTCCCTCGAAACAGCCCAGCCTCTCCCCGGACACCGCCCAGCCTCTCCCCCGACACCGCCCAGCTTCTCCCCGACATCGCCCAGCCTCTCCCCGGACACCGCCCAGCCTCATCACGACACCGCCCAGCCTCTCCCCCGACACCGCCCAGCCTCGCCCCGACACCGCTCAGCCTCTCCCCGGACACCGCCCAGCCTCTCCCCCGACACCGACCAGCCTCGACACGACACCGCCCAGCCTCTCCCCCGGCACGGTCCAGCCTCTCCCCCAATACCGACCTGCCTCTCCCTCGAAACAGCCCAGCCTCTCCCCGGACACCGCCCAGCCTCTCCCTCGAAACCGCCCAGCTTCTCCCCGACATCGCCCAGCCTCTCCCCCGACACCGCCCAGCCTCTCCCCCGACACCGACCAGCCTCGATACGACACTGCCCAGCTTCTCCCCCGACACCACCAAGCCTCCCCCGACACCGCCCAGCCTCTCCCCGACACCGCCCAGCCTCTCCCCCGACACCGCCCAGCCTCTCTCCCGACACCGCCCAGCCTCTCCCCCGACACCGCACAGCCTATCCCCCGACACCGCCCAGCCACTCCCCCGACACCCCCCAGCCTCTCCCCCGACACCGCCCAGCCTCTCCCCCGACACCGCCCAGCCTCTCCCCCGACACCGCCCAGCCTCTCCCCCGACACCACCCAGCCTCTCCCCCGGCACCGCCCAGCCTCTCCCCCGACACCGCCCAGCCACTCCCCCGACACATCCCAGCCTCTCCCCCGACACCACCCAGCCTCTCCCCCGGCACCGCCCAGCCTCTCCCCCGACACCGCCCAGCCACTCCCCCGACACCGCCCAGCCACTCCCCCGACACCGCCCAGCCTCTCCCCCGACAACGCCCAGCTTCCACCCCGACACTGCCCAGCCTCTCCCCCGACACCGCCCAGCCTCTCCCCCGACACCGCCCAGCCTCTCCCCGACACCGCCCAGCCACTCCCCCGACACATCCCAGCCTCGCCGCCGACACCGCCCAGCCTCTCCACGGACACCGCCCAGCCTCGACACGACACCGCCCAGCTACTCCCCCGACACCGCCAAGCCTCCCAGAAACGGCCAAGCTCTCCCCCGACACCGCCCAGCCTCTCCCCCGACACCGCCCAGCCTCTCCCCCGACACCGCCCAGCCACTCCCCCGACACATCCCAGCCTCCTCCCGACACCGCCCAGCCTCTCCCCCGACACAGCCCAGCCTCTCCCCCGACACCGCCCAGCTTCTCCCCCGACACCACCCAGCCTCCCCCGACACCGCCCAGCCTCTCCCCGACACCGCCCAGCCTCTCCCCCGACACCGCCCAGCCTCTCCCCCGGCACCGCCCAGCCTCTCCCCCGACACCGCCCAGCCACTCCCCCGACACATCCCAGCCTCGACACGACACCGCCCAGCCTCTCCCCCGACAACGCCCAGCTTCCACCCCGACACCGCCCAGCCTCTCCCCCGGCACGGTCCAGCCTCTCCCCCGACACCGACCTGCCTCTCCCTCGAAACAGCCCAGCCTCTCCCCGGACACCGCCCAGCCTCTCCCCCGACACCGCCCAGCTTCTCCCCGACATCGCCCAGCCTCTCCCCGGACACCGCCCAGCCTCATCACGACACCGCCCAGCCTCTCCCCCGACACCGCCCAGCCTCGCCCCGACACCGCTCAGCCTCTCCCCGGACACCGCCCAGCCTCTCCCCCGACACCGCCCAGCCTCTCCCCCGACACCGCTCAGCCTCTCCCCCGACACCGCCCAGCTTCTCCCCCGACACCGCCCAGCCTCTCCCCCGACACCGACCAGCCTCGACACGACACCACCCAGCTTCTCCCCCGACAGCGCCCAGCCTCCCCGACACCGCCCCGCCTCTCCCCCGACACCGCCCAGCCTCTCTCCCGACACCGCTCAGCCTCTGCCCCGACACCGCCCAGCTTCTCCCCCGACACCACCCAGCCTCCCCCCGACACCGCCCATCCTCTCCCCGACACCGCCCAGCCTCTCCCCCGACACCGCCCAGCCTCTCTCCCGACACCGCGCAGCCTCTCCCCCGACACCGCACAGCCTATCCCCCGACACCGCCCAGCCACTCCTCCGACACCGCCCAGCCTCTCCCCCGACACCGCCCAGCCTCTCCCCCGACACCGCCCAGCCACTCCCCCGACACATCCCAGCCTCCTCCCGACACCGCTCAGCCTCTCCCCCGACACCGCACAGCCTATCCCCCGACACCGCCCAGCCACTCCCCCGACACCGCCCAGCCTCTCCCCCGACACCGCCCAGCCTCTCCCCCGACACCGCCCAGCCTCTCCCCCGACACCGCCCAGCCTCTCCCCCGACACCACCCAGCCTCTCCCCCGGCACCGCCCAGCCTCTCCCCCGACACCGCCCAGCCACTCCCCCGACACATCCCAGCCTCTCCCCCGACACCACCCAGCCTCTCCCCCGGCACCGCCCAGCCTCTCCCCCGACACCGCCCAGCCACTCCCCCGACACCGCCCAGCCACTCCCCCGACACCGCCCAGCCTCTCCCCCGACAACGCCCAGCTTCCACCCCGACACTGCCCAGCCTCTCCCCCGACACCGCCCAGCCTCTCCCCCGACACCGCCCAGCCTCTCCCCGACACCGCCCAGCCACTCCCCCGACACATCCCAGCCTCGCCGCCGACACCGCCCAGCCTCTCCACGGACACCGCCCAGCCTCGACACGACACCGCCCAGCTACTCCCCCGACACCGCCCAGCCTCCCAGAAACCGCCAAGCTCTCCCCCGACACCGCCCAGCCTCTCCCCCGACACCGCCCAGCCTCTCCCCCGACACCGCCCAGCCACTCCCCCGACACATCCCAGCCTCCTCCCGACACCGCCCAGCCTCTCCCCCGACACCGCCCAGCTTCTCCCCCGACACCACCCAGCCTCCCCCGACACCGCCCAGCCTCTCCCCGACACCGCCCAGCCTCTCCCCCGACACCGCCCAGCCTCTCCCCCGGCACCGCCCAGCCTCTCCCCCGACACCGCCCAGCCACTCCCCCGACACATCCCAGCCTCGACACGACACCGCCCAGCCTCTCCCCCGACAACGCCCAGCTTCCACCCCGACACCGCCCAGCCTCTCCCCCGGCACGGTCCAGCCTCTCCCCCGACACCGCCCAGCCTCTCCCCGACACCGCCCAGCCACTCCCCCGACACATCCCAGCCTCGCCGCCGACACCGCCCAGCCTCTCCACGGACACCGCCCAGCCTCGACACGACACCGCCCAGCTACTCCCCCGACACCGCCCAGCCTCCCAGAAACCGCCAAGCTCTCCCCCGACACCGCCCAGCCACTCCCCCGACACCGCCCAGCCTCTCCCCCGACAACGCCCAGCTTCCACCCCGACACTGCCCAGCCTCTCCCCCGACACCGCCCAGCCTCTCCCCCGACACCGCCCAGCCTCTCCCCGACACCGCCCAGCCACTCCGCCGACACATCCCAGCCTCGCCGCCGACACCGCCCAGCCTCTCCACGGACACCGCCCAGCCTCGACACGACGCCCCCGACACCGCCCAGCCTCTCTCCCGACAACGCCCAGCTTCCACCCCGACACTGCCCAGCCTCTCCCCCGACACCGCCCAGCCTCTCCCCCGACACCGCCCAGCCTCTCCCCGACACCGCCCAGCCACTCCCCCGACACATCCCAGCCTCGCCGCCGACACCGCCCAGCCTCTCCACGGACACCGCCCAGCCTCGACACGACACCGCCCAGCTACTCCCCCGACACCGCCCAGCCTCCCAGAAACCGCCAAGCTCTCCCCCGACACCGCCCAGCCTCTCCCCCGACACCGCCCAGCCTCTCCCCCGACACCGCCCAGCCACTCCCCCGACACATCCCAGCCTCCTCCCGACACCGCCCAGCCTCTCCCCCGACACAGCCCAGCCTCTCCCCCGACACCGCCCAGCTTCTCCCCCGACACCACCCAGCCTCCCCCGACACCGCCCAGCCTCTCCCCGACACCGCCCAGCCTCTCCCCCGACACCGCCCAGCCTCTCCCCCGGCACCGCCCAGCCTCTCCCCCGACACCGCCCAGCCACTCCCCCGACACATCCCAGCCTCGACACGACACCGCCCAGCCTCTCCCCCGACAACGCCCAGCTTCCACCCCGACACCGCCCAGCCTCTCCCCCGGCACGGTCCAGCCTCTCCCCCGACACCGCCCAGCCTCTCCCCCGACACCGCCCAGCCTCTCCCCGACACCGCCCAGCCACTCCCCCGACACATCCCAGCCTCGCCGCCGACACCGCCCAGCCTCTCCACGGACACCGCCCAGCCTCGACACGACACCGCCCAGCTACTCCCCCGACACCGCCCAGCCTCCCAGAAACCGCCAAGCTCTCCCCCGACACCGCCCAGCCACTCCCCCGACACCGCCCAGCCTCTCCCCCGACAACGCCCAGCTTC
Source organism: Scyliorhinus torazame (assembly GCF_047496885.1). Lineage (NCBI taxonomy): Eukaryota > Metazoa > Chordata > Chondrichthyes > Carcharhiniformes > Scyliorhinidae > Scyliorhinus > Scyliorhinus torazame. The sequence goes on along the minus strand of NC_092709.1, from coordinate 71,035,607 downwards.
CACCCCGACACTGCCCAGCCTCTCCCCCGACACCGCCCAGCCTCTCCCCCGACACCGCCCAGCCTCTCCCCGACACCGCCCAGCCACTCCGCCGACACATCCCAGCCTCGCCGCCGACACCGCCCAGCCTCTCCACGGACACCGCCCAGCCTCGACACGACACCGCCCAGCTACTCCCCCGACACCGCCCAGCCTCCCAGAAACCGCCAAGCTCTCCCCCGACACCGCCCAGCCTCTCCCCCGACACCGCCCAGCCTCTCCCCCGACACCGCCCAGCCACTCCCCCGACACATCCCAGCCTCCTCCCGACACCGCCCAGCCTCTCCCCCGACACAGCCCAGCCTCTCCCCCGACAACGCCCAGCTTCCACCCCGACACCGCCCAGCCTCTCCCCGACACCGCCCAGCCTCTCCCCGACACCGCCCAGCCTCTCCCCCGACACCGCCCAGCCTCTCCCCCGACACCGCCCAGCCACTCCCCCGACACATCCCAGCCTCTCCACGGACACCGCCCAGCCTCTCCCCCGACAACGCCCAGCTTCCACCCCGACACCGCCCAGCCTCTCCCCCGGCACGGTCCAGCCTCTCCCCCGACACCGCCCAGCCTCTCCCCCGACACCGCCCAGCCTCTCCCCGACACCGCCCAGCCACTCCCCCGACACCACCCAGCCTCGCCGCCGACACCGCCCAGCCTCTCCCCGACACCGCCCAGCCTCGACACGACACCGCCCAGCTACTCCCCCGACACCGCCCAGCCTCCCAGAAACCGCCAAGCTCTCCCCCGACACCGCCCAGCCTCTCCCCCGACACCGCCCAGCCACTCCCCCGACACCGCCCAGCCTCTCCCCCGACAACGCCCAGCTTCCACCCCGACACTGCCCAGCCTCTCCCCCGACACCGCCCAGCCTCTCCCCCGACACCGCCCAGCCTCTCCCCGACACCGCCCAGCCACTCCGCCGACACATCCCAGCCTCGCCGCCGACACCGCCCAGCCTCTCCACGGACACCGCCCAGCCTCGACACGACACCGCCCAGCTACTCCCCCGACACCGCCCAGCCTCCCAGAAACCGCCAAGCTCTCCCCCGACACCGCCCAGCCTCTCCCCCGACACCGCCCAGCCTCTCCCCCGACACCGCCCAGCCACTCCCCCGACACATCCCAGCCTCCTCCCGACACCGCCCAGCCTCTCCCCCGACACAGCCCAGCCTCTCCCCCGACAACGCCCAGCTTCCACCCCGACACCGCCCAGCCTCTCCCCGACACCGCCCAGCCTCTCCCCGACACCGCCCAGCCTCTCCCCCGACACCGCCCAGCCTCTCCCCCGACACCACCCAGCCTCTCCCCCGGCACCGCCCAGCCTCTCCCCCGACACCGCCCAGCCACTCCCCCGACACCGCCCAGCCACTCCCCCGACACCGCCCAGCCTCTCCCCCGACAACGCCCAGCTTCCACCCCGACACTGCCCAGCCTCTCCCCCGACACCGCCCAGCCTCTCCCCCGACACCGCCCAGCCTCTCCCCGACACCGCCCAGCCACTCCCCCGACACATCCCAGCCTCGCCGCCGACACCGCCCAGCCTCTCCACGGACACCGCCCAGCCTCGACACGACACCGCCCAGCTACTCCCCCGACACCGCCCAGCCTCCCAGAAACCGCCAAGCTCTCCCCCGACACCGCCCAGCCTCTCCCCCGACACCGCCCAGCCTCTCCCCCGACACCGCCCAGCCACTCCCCCGACACATCCCAGCCTCCTCCCGACACCGCCCAGCCTCTCCCCCGACACAGCCCAGCCTCTCCCCCGACACCGCCCAGCCTCTCCCCGACACCGCCCAGCCACTCCGCCGACACATCCCAGCCTCGCCGCCGACACCGCCCAGCCTCTCCACGGACACCGCCCAGCCTCGACACGACACCGCCCAGCTACTCCCCCGACACCGCCCAGCCTCCCAGAAACCGCCAAGCTCTCCCCCGACACCGCCCAGCCTCTCCCCGACACCGCCCAGCCTCCCCGACACCGCCCAGCCTCCTCCCGACACCGCCCAGCTTCTCCCCCGACACCGCCCAGCCTCTCCCCGACACCGCCCAGCCTCTCCCCGACACCGCCCAGCCTCTCCCCCGACACCGCCCAGCCTCTCCCCCGACACCACCCAGCCTCTCCCCCGGCACCGCCCAGCCTCTCCCCCGACACCGCCCAGCCACTCCCCCGACACCGCCCAGCCACTCCCCAGACACCGCCCAGCCTCTCCCCCGACAACGCCCAGCTTCCACCCCGACACTGCCCAGCCTCTCCCCCGACACCGCCCAGCCTCTCCCCCGACACCGCCCAGCCTCTCCCCGACACCGCCCAGCCACTCCCCCGACACATCCCAGCCTCGCCGCCGACACCGCCCAGCCTCTCCACGGACACCGCCCAGCCTCGACACGACACCGCCCAGCTACTCCCCCGACACCGCCCAGCCTCCCAGAAACCGCCAAGCTCTCCCCCGACACCGCCCAGCCTCTCCCCCGACACCGCCCAGCCTCTCCCCCGACACCGCCCAGCCACTCCCCCGACACATCCCAGCCTCCTCCCGACACCGCCCAGCCTCTCCCCCGACACAGCCCAGCCTCTCCCCCGACACCGCCCAGCTTCTCCCCCGACACCACCCAGCCTCCCCCGACACCGCCCAGCCTCTCCCCGACACCGCCCAGCCTCTCCCCCGACACCGCCCAGCCTCTCCCCCGGCACCGCCCAGCCTCTCCCCCGACACCGCCCAGCCACTCCCCCGACACATCCCAGCCTCGACACGACACCGCCCAGCCTCTCCCCCGACAACGCCCAGCTTCCACCCCGACACCGCCCAGCCTCTCCCCCGGCACGGTCCAGCCTCTCCCCCGACACCGCCCAGCCTCTCCCCCGACACCGCCCAGCCTCTCCCCGACACCGCCCAGCCACTCCCCCGACACATCCCAGCCTCGCCGCCGACACCGCCCAGCCTCTCCACGGACACCGCCCAGCCTCGACACGACACCGCCCAGCTACTCCCCCGACACCGCCCAGCCTCCCAGAAACCGCCAAGCTCTCCCCCGACACCGCCCAGCCACTCCCCCGACACCGCCCAGCCTCTCCCCCGACAACGCCCAGCTTCCACCCCGACACTGCCCAGCCTCTCCCCCGACACCGCCCAGCCTCTCCCCCGACACCGCCCAGCCTCTCCCCGACACCGCCCAGCCACTCCGCCGACACATCCCAGCCTCGCCGCCGACACCGCCCAGCCTCTCCACGGACACCGCCCAGCCTCGACACGACACCGCCCAGCTACTCCCCCGACACCGCCCAGCCTCCCAGAAACCGCCAAGCTCTCCCCCGACACCGCCCAGCCTCTCCCCCGACACCGCCCAGCCTCTCCCCCGACACCGCCCAGCCACTCCCCCGACACATCCCAGCCTCCTCCCGACACCGCCCAGCCTCTCCCCCGACACAGCCCAGCCTCTCCCCCGACAACGCCCAGCTTCCACCCCGACACCGCCCAGCCTCTCCCCGACACCGCCCAGCCTCTCCCCGACACCGCCCAGCCTCTCCCCCGACACCGCCCAGCCTCTCCCCCGACACCGCCCAGCCACTCCCCCGACACATCCCAGCCTCTCCACGGACACCGCCCAGCCTCTCCCCCGACAACGCCCAGCTTCCACCCCGACACCGCCCAGCCTCTCCCCCGGCACGGTCCAGCCTCTCCCCCGACACCGCCCAGCCTCTCCCCCGACACCGCCCAGCCTCTCCCCGACACCGCCCAGCCACTCCCCCGACACCACCCAGCCTCGCCGCCGACACCGCCCAGCCTCTCCCCGACACCGCCCAGCCTCGACACGACACCGCCCAGCTACTCCCCCGACACCGCCCAGCCTCCCAGAAACCGCCAAGCTCTCCCCCGACACCGCCCAGCCTCTCCCCCGACACCGCCCAGCCACTCCCCCGACACCGCCCAGCCTCTCCCCCGACAACGCCCAGCTTCCACCCCGACACTGCCCAGCCTCTCCCCCGACACCGCCCAGCCTCTCCCCCGACACCGCCCAGCCTCTCCCCGACACCGCCCAGCCACTCCGCCGACACATCCCAGCCTCGCCGCCGACACCGCCCAGCCTCTCCACGGACACCGCCCAGCCTCGACACGACACCGCCCAGCTACTCCCCCGACACCGCCCAGCCTCCCAGAAACCGCCAAGCTCTCCCCCGACACCGCCCAGCCTCTCCCCCGACACCGCCCAGCCTCTCCCCCGACACCGCCCAGCCACTCCCCCGACACATCCCAGCCTCCTCCCGACACCGCCCAGCCTCTCCCCCGACACAGCCCAGCCTCTCCCCCGACAACGCCCAGCTTCCACCCCGACACCGCCCAGCCTCTCCCCGACACCGCCCAGCCTCTCCCCGACACCGCCCAGCCTCTCCCCCGACACCGCCCAGCCTCTCCCCCGACACCACCCAGCCTCTCCCCCGGCACCGCCCAGCCTCTCCCCCGACACCGCCCAGCCACTCCCCCGACACCGCCCAGCCACTCCCCCGACACCGCCCAGCCTCTCCCCCGACAACGCCCAGCTTCCACCCCGACACTGCCCAGCCTCTCCCCCGACACCGCCCAGCCTCTCCCCCGACACCGCCCAGCCTCTCCCCGACACCGCCCAGCCACTCCCCCGACACATCCCAGCCTCGCCGCCGACACCGCCCAGCCTCTCCACGGACACCGCCCAGCCTCGACACGACACCGCCCAGCTACTCCCCCGACACCGCCCAGCCTCCCAGAAACCGCCAAGCTCTCCCCCGACACCGCCCAGCCTCTCCCCCGACACCGCCCAGCCTCTCCCCCGACACCGCCCAGCCACTCCCCCGACACATCCCAGCCTCCTCCCGACACCGCCCAGCCTCTCCCCCGACACAGCCCAGCCTCTCCCCCGACACCGCCAGCCTCTCCCCGACACCGCCCAGCCACTCCGCCGACACATCCCAGCCTCGCCGCCGACACCGCCCAGCCTCTCCACGGACACCGCCCAGCCTCGACACGACACCGCCCAGCTACTCCCCCGACACCGCCCAGCCTCCCAGAAACCGCCAAGCTCTCCCCCGACACCGCCCAGCCTCTCCCCCGACACCGCCCAGCCTCTCCCCCGACACCGCCCAGCCACTCCCCCGACACATCCCAGCCTCCTCCCGACACCGCCCAGCCTCTCCCCCGACACAGCCCAGCCTCTCCCCCGACAACGCCCAGCTTCCACCCCGACACCGCCCAGCCTCTCCCCGACACCGCCCAGCCTCTCCCCGACACCGCCCAGCCTCTCCCCCGACACCGCCCAGCCTCTCCCCCGACACCACCCAGCCTCTCCCCCGGCACCGCCCAGCCTCTCCCCCGACACCGCCCAGCCACTCCCCCGACACCGCCCAGCCACTCCCCCGACACCGCCCAGCCTCTCCCCCGACAACGCCCAGCTTCCACCCCGACACTGCCCAGCCTCTCCCCCGACACCGCCCAGCCTCTCCCCCGACACCGCCCAGCCTCTCCCCGACACCGCCCAGCCACTCCCCCGACACATCCCAGCCTCGCCGCCGACACCGCCCAGCCTCTCCACGGACACCGCCCAGCCTCGACACGACACCGCCCAGCTACTCCCCCGACACCGCCCAGCCTCCCAGAAACCGCCAAGCTCTCCCCCGACACCGCCCAGCCTCTCCCCCGACACCGCCCAGCCTCTCCCCCGACACCGCCCAGCCACTCCCCCGACACATCCCAGCCTCCTCCCGACACCGCCCAGCCTCTCCCCCGACACAGCCCAGCCTCTCCCCCGACACCGCCCAGCTTCTCCCCCGACACCACCCAGCCTCCCCCGACACCGCCCAGCCTCTCCCCGACACCGCCCAGCCTCTCCCCCGACACCGCCCAGCCTCTCCCCCGGCACCGCCCAGCCTCTCCCCCGACACCGCCCAGCCACTCCCCCGACACATCCCAGCCTCGACACGACACCGCCCAGCCTCTCCCCCGACAACGCCCAGCTTCCACCCCGACACCGCCCAGCCTCTCCCCCGGCACGGTCCAGCCTCTCCCCCGACACCGCCCAGCCTCTCCCCCGACACCGCCCAGCCTCTCCCCGACACCGCCCAGCCACTCCCCCGACACATCCCAGCCTCGCCGCCGACACCGCCCAGCCTCTCCACGGACACCGCCCAGCCTCGACACGACACCGCCCAGCTACTCCCCCGACACCGCCCAGCCTCCCAGAAACCGCCAAGCTCTCCCCCGACACCGCCCAGCCACTCCCCCGACACCGCCCAGCCTCTCCCCCGACAACGCCCAGCTTCCACCCCGACACTGCCCAGCCTCTCCCCCGACACCGCCCAGCCTCTCCCCCGACACCGCCCAGCCTCTCCCGACACCGCCCAGCCACTCCGCCGACACATCCCAGCCTCGCCGCCGACACCGCCCAGCCTCTCCACGGACACCGCCCAGCCTCGACACGACACCGCCCAGCTACTCCCCCGACACCGCCCAGCCTCCCAGAAACCGCCAAGCTCTCCCCCGACACCGCCCAGCCTCTCCCCCGACACCGCCCAGCCTCTCCCCCGACACCGCCCAGCCACTCCCCCGACACATCCCAGCCTCCTCCCGACACCGCCCAGCCTCTCCCCCGACACAGCCCAGCCTCTCCCCCGACAACGCCCAGCTTCCACCCCGACACCGCCCAGCCTCTCCCCGACACCGCCCAGCCTCTCCCCGACACCGCCCAGCCTCTCCCCCGACACCGCCCAGCCTCTCCCCCGACACCGCCCAGCCACTCCCCCGACACATCCCAGCCTCTCCACGGACACCGCCCAGCCTCTCCCCCGACAACGCCCAGCTTCCACCCCGACACCGCCCAGCCTCTCCCCCGGCACGGTCCAGCCTCTCCCCCGACACCGCCCAGCCTCTCCCCCGACACCGCCCAGCCTCTCCCCGACACCGCCCAGCCACTCCCCCGACACCACCCAGCCTCGCCGCCGACACCGCCCAGCCTCTCCCCGACACCGCCCAGCCTCGACACGACACCGCCCAGCTACTCCCCCGACACCGCCCAGCCTCCCAGAAACCGCCAAGCTCTCCCCCGACACCGCCCAGCCTCCCAGAAACCGCCAAGCTCTCCCCCGACACCGCCCAGCCTCTCCCCCGACACCGCCCAGCCTCTCCCCCGACACCGCCCAGCCACTCCCCCGACACATCCCAGCCTCCTCCCGACACCGCCCAGCCTCTCCCCCGACACAGCCCAGCCTCTCCCCCGACAACGCCCAGCTTCCACCCCGACACCGCCCAGCCTCTCCCCGACACCGCCCAGCCTCTCCCCGACACCGCCCAGCCTCTCCCCCGACACCGCCCAGCCTCTCCCCCGACACCGCCCAGCCACTCCCCCGACACATCCCAGCCTCTCCACGGACACCGCCCAGCCTCTCCCCCGACAACGCCCAGCTTCCACCCCGACACCGCCCAGCCTCTCCCCCGGCACGGTCCAGCCTCTCCCCCGACACCGCCCAGCCTCTCCCCCGACACCGCCCAGCCTCTCCCCGACACCGCCCAGCCACTCCCCCGACACCACCCAGCCTCGCCGCCGACACCGCCCAGCCTCTCCCCGACACCGCCCAGCCTCGACACGACACCGCCCAGCTACTCCCCCGACACCGCCCAGCCTCCCAGAAACCGCCAAGCTCTCCCCCGACACCGCCCAGCCTCTCCCCCGACACCGCCCAGCCACTCCCCCGACACCGCCCAGCCTCTCCCCCGACAACGCCCAGCTTCCACCCCGACACTGCCCAGCCTCTCCCCCGACACCGCCCAGCCTCTCCCCCGACACCGCCCAGCCTCTCCCCGACACCGCCCAGCCACTCCGCCGACACATCCCAGCCTCGCCGCCGACACCGCCCAGCCTCTCCACGGACACCGCCCAGCCTCGACACGACACCGCCCAGCTACTCCCCCGACACCGCCCAGCCTCCCAGAAACCGCCAAGCTCTCCCCCGACACCGCCCAGCCTCTCCCCCGACACCGCCCAGCCTCTCCCCCGACACCGCCCAGCCACTCCCCCGACACATCCCAGCCTCCTCCCGACACCGCCCAGCCTCTCCCCCGACACAGCCCAGCCTCTCCCCCGACAACGCCCAGCTTCCACCCCGACACCGCCCAGCCTCTCCCCGACACCGCCCAGCCTCTCCCCGACACCGCCCAGCCTCTCCCCCGACACCGCCCAGCCTCTCCCCCGACACCACCCAGCCTCTCCCCCGGCACCGCCCAGCCTCTCCCCCGACACCGCCCAGCCACTCCCCCGACACCGCCCAGCCACTCCCCCGACACCGCCCAGCCTCTCCCCCGACAACGCCCAGCTTCCACCCCGACACTGCCCAGCCTCTCCCCCGACACCGCCCAGCCTCTCCCCCGACACCGCCCAGCCTCTCCCCGACACCGCCCAGCCACTCCCCCGACACATCCCAGCCTCGCCGCCGACACCGCCCAGCCTCTCCACGGACACCGCCCAGCCTCGACACGACACCGCCCAGCTACTCCCCCGACACCGCCCAGCCTCCCAGAAACCGCCAAGCTCTCCCCCGACACCGCCCAGCCTCTCCCCCGACACCGCCCAGCCTCTCCCCCGACACCGCCCAGCCACTCCCCCGACACATCCCAGCCTCCTCCCGACACCGCCCAGCCTCTCCCCCGACACAGCCCAGCCTCTCCCCCGACACCGCCAGCCTCTCCCCGACACCGCCCAGCCACTCCGCCGACACATCCCAGCCTCGCCGCCGACACCGCCCAGCCTCTCCACGGACACCGCCCAGCCTCGACACGACACCGCCCAGCTACTCCCCCGACACCGCCCAGCCTCCCAGAAACCGCCAAGCTCTCCCCCGACACCGCCCAGCCTCTCCCCCGACACCGCCCAGCCTCTCCCCCGACACCGCCCAGCCACTCCCCCGACACATCCCAGCCTCCTCCCGACACCGCCCAGCCTCTCCCCCGACACAGCCCAGCCTCTCCCCCGACAACGCCCAGCTTCCACCCCGACACCGCCCAGCCTCTCCCCGACACCGCCCAGCCTCTCCCCGACACCGCCCAGCCTCTCCCCCGACACCGCCCAGCCTCTCCCCCGACACCACCCAGCCTCTCCCCCGGCACCGCCCAGCCTCTCCCCCGACACCGCCCAGCCACTCCCCCGACACCGCCCAGCCACTCCCCCGACACCGCCCAGCCTCTCCCCCGACAACGCCCAGCTTCCACCCCGACACTGCCCAGCCTCTCCCCCGACACCGCCCAGCCTCTCCCCCGACACCGCCCAGCCTCTCCCCGACACCGCCCAGCCACTCCCCCGACACATCCCAGCCTCGCCGCCGACACCGCCCAGCCTCTCCACGGACACCGCCCAGCCTCGACACGACACCGCCCAGCTACTCCCCCGACACCGCCCAGCCTCCCAGAAACCGCCAAGCTCTCCCCCGACACCGCCCAGCCTCTCCCCCGACACCGCCCAGCCTCTCCCCCGACACCGCCCAGCCACTCCCCCGACACATCCCAGCCTCCTCCCGACACCGCCCAGCCTCTCCCCCGACACAGCCCAGCCTCTCCCCCGACACCGCCCAGCTTCTCCCCCGACACCACCCAGCCTCCCCCGACACCGCCCAGCCTCTCCCCGACACCGCCCAGCCTCTCCCCCGACACCGCCCAGCCTCTCCCCCGGCACCGCCCAGCCTCTCCCCCGACACCGCCCAGCCACTCCCCCGACACATCCCAGCCTCGACACGACACCGCCCAGCCTCTCCCCCGACAACGCCCAGCTTCCACCCCGACACCGCCCAGCCTCTCCCCCGGCACGGTCCAGCCTCTCCCCCGACACCGCCCAGCCTCTCCCCCGACACCGCCCAGCCTCTCCCCGACACCGCCCAGCCACTCCCCCGACACATCCCAGCCTCGCCGCCGACACCGCCCAGCCTCTCCACGGACACCGCCCAGCCTCGACACGACACCGCCCAGCTACTCCCCCGACACCGCCCAGCCTCCCAGAAACCGCCAAGCTCTCCCCCGACACCGCCCAGCCACTCCCCCGACACCGCCCAGCCTCTCCCCCGACAACGCCCAGCTTCCACCCCGACACTGCCCAGCCTCTCCCCCGACACCGCCCAGCCTCTCCCCCGACACCGCCCAGCCTCTCCCGACACCGCCCAGCCACTCCGCCGACACATCCCAGCCTCGCCGCCGACACCGCCCAGCCTCTCCACGGACACCGCCCAGCCTCGACACGACACCGCCCAGCTACTCCCCCGACACCGCCCAGCCTCCCAGAAACCGCCAAGCTCTCCCCCGACACCGCCCAGCCTCTCCCCCGACACCGCCCAGCCTCTCCCCCGACACCGCCCAGCCACTCCCCCGACACATCCCAGCCTCCTCCCGACACCGCCCAGCCTCTCCCCCGACACAGCCCAGCCTCTCCCCCGACAACGCCCAGCTTCCACCCCGACACCGCCCAGCCTCTCCCCGACACCGCCCAGCCTCTCCCCGACACCGCCCAGCCTCTCCCCCGACACCGCCCAGCCTCTCCCCCGACACCGCCCAGCCACTCCCCCGACACATCCCAGCCTCTCCACGGACACCGCCCAGCCTCTCCCCCGACAACGCCCAGCTTCCACCCCGACACCGCCCAGCCTCTCCCCCGGCACGGTCCAGCCTCTCCCCCGACACCGCCCAGCCTCTCCCCCGACACCGCCCAGCCTCTCCCCGACACCGCCCAGCCACTCCCCCGACACCACCCAGCCTCGCCGCCGACACCGCCCAGCCTCTCCCCGACACCGCCCAGCCTCGACACGACACCGCCCAGCTACTCCCCCGACACCGCCCAGCCTCCCAGAAACCGCCAAGCTCTCCCCCGACACCGCCCAGCCTCTCCCCCGACACCGCCCAGCCACTCCCCCGACACCGCCCAGCCTCTCCCCCGACAACGCCCAGCTTCCACCCCGACACTGCCCAGCCTCTCCCCCGACACCGCCCAGCCTCTCCCCCGACACCGCCCAGCCTCTCCCCGACACCGCCCAGCCACTCCGCCGACACATCCCAGCCTCGCCGCCGACACCGCCCAGCCTCTCCACGGACACCGCCCAGCCTCGACACGACACCGCCAGCTACTCCCCCGACACCGCCCAGCCTCCCAGAAACCGCCAAGCTCTCCCCCGACACCGCCCAGCCTCTCCCCCGACACCGCCCAGCCTCTCCCCCGACACCGCCCAGCCACTCCCCCGACACATCCCAGCCTCCTCCCGACACCGCCCAGCCTCTCCCCCGACACAGCCCAGCCTCTCCCCCGACAACGCCCAGCTTCCACCCCGACACCGCCCAGCCTCTCCCCGACACCGCCCAGCCTCTCCCCGACACCGCCCAGCCTCTCCCCCGACACCGCCCAGCCTCTCCCCCGACACCACCCAGCCTCTCCCCCGGCACCGCCCAGCCTCTCCCCCGACACCGCCCAGCCACTCCCCCGACACCGCCCAGCCTCTCCCCCGACAACGCCCAGCTTCCACCCCGACACTGCCCAGCCTCTCCCCCGACACCGCCCAGCCTCTCCCCCGACACCGCCCAGCCTCTCCCCGACACCGCCCAGCCACTCCCCCGACACATCCCAGCCTCGCCGCCGACACCGCCCAGCCTCTCCACGGACACCGCCCAGCCTCGACACGACACCGCCCAGCTACTCCCCCGACACCGCCCAGCCTCCCAGAAACCGCCAAGCTCTCCCCCGACACCGCCCAGCCTCTCCCCCGACACCGCCCAGCCTCTCCCCCGACACCGCCCAGCCACTCCCCCGACACATCCCAGCCTCCTCCCGACACCGCCCAGCCTCTCCCCCGACACAGCCCAGCCTCTCCCCCGACACCGCCCAGCTTCTCCCCCGACACCACCCAGCCTCCCCCGACACCGCCCAGCCTCTCCCCGACACCGCCCAGCCTCTCCCCCGACACCGCCCAGCCTCTCCCCCGGCACCGCCCAGCCTCTCCCCCGACACCGCCCAGCCACTCCCCCGACACATCCCAGCCTCGACACGACACCGCCCAGCCTCTCCCCCGACAACGCCCAGCTTCCACCCCGACACCGCCCAGCCTCTCCCCCGGCACGGTCCAGCCTCTCCCCCGACACCGCCCAGCCTCTCCCCCGACACCGCCCAGCCTCTCCCTGACACCGCCCAGCCACTCCCCCGACACATCCCAGACTCGCCGCCGACACCGCCCAGCCTCTCCACGGACACCGCCCAGCCTCGACACGACACCGCCCAGCTACTCCCCCGACACCGCCCAGCCTCCCAGAAACCGCCAAGCTCTCCCCCGACACCGCCCAGCCATTCCCCCGACACCGCCCAGCCTCTCCCCCGACAACGCCCAGCTTCCACCCCGACACTGCCCAGCCTCTCCCCCGACACCGCCCAGCCTCTCCCCCGACACCGCCCAGCCTCTCCCCGACACCGCCCAGCCACTCCGCCGACACATCCCAGCCTCGCCGCCGACACCGCCCAGCCTCTCCACGGACACCGCCCAGCCTCGACACGACACCGCCCAGCTACTCCCCCGACACCGCCCAGCCTCCCAGAAACCGCCAAGCTCTCCCCCGACACCGCCCAGCCTCTCCCCCGACACCGCCCAGCCTCTCCCCCGACACCGCCCAGCCACTCCCCCGACACATCCCAGCCTCCTCCCGACACCGCCCAGCCTCTCCCCCGACACAGCCCAGCCTCTCCCCCGACAACGCCCAGCTTCCACCCCGACACCGCCCAGCCTCTCCCCGACACCGCCCAGCCTCTCCCCGACACCGCCCAGCCTCTCCCCCGACACCGCCCAGCCTCTCCCCCGACACCGCCCAGCCACTCCCCCGACACATCCCAGCCTCTCCACGGACACCGCCCAGCCTCTCCCCCGACAACGCCCAGCTTCCACCCCGACACCGCCCAGCCTCTCCCCCGGCACGGTCCAGCCTCTCCCCCGACACCGCCCAGCCTCTCCCCCGACACCGCCCAGCCTCTCCCCGACACCGCCCAGCCACTCCCCCGACACCACCCAGCCTCGCCGCCGACACCGCCCAGCCTCTCCCCGACACCGCCCAGCCTCGACACGACACCGCCCAGCTACTCCCCCGACACTGCCCAGCCTCCCAGAAACCGCCAAGCTCTCCCCCGACACCGCCCAGCCTCTCCCCCGACACCGCCCAGCCTCTCCCCCGACACCGCCCAGCCTCTCCCCGACACCGCCCAGCCACTCCCCCGACACCACCCAGCCTCGCCGCCGACACCGCCCAGCCTCTCCCCGACACCGCCCAGCCTCGACACGACACCGCCCAGCTACTCCCCCGACACCGCCCAGCCTCCCAGAAACCGCCAAGCTCTCCCCCGACACCGCCCAGCCTCTCCCCCGACACCGCCCAGCCTCTCCCCCGACACCGCCCAGCCACTCCCCCGACACATCCCAGCCTCCTCCCGACACCGCCCAGCCTCTCCACGGACACCGCCCAGCCTCGACACGACACCGCCCAGCTACTCCCCCGACACCGCCCAGCCTCCCAGAAACCGCCAAGCTCTCCCCCGACACCGCCCAGCCTCTCCCCCGACACCGCCCAGCTTCCACCCCGACACCGCCCAGCCTCCCCGACACCGCCCCGCCTCTCCCCCGACACCGCCCAGCCTCTCTCCCGACACCGCTCAGCCTCTCCCCCGACACCGCCCAGCTTCTCCCCCGACACCACCCAGCCTCCCCCCGACACCGCCCAGCCTCTCCCCGACACCGCCCAGCCTCTCCCCCGACACCGCCCAGCCTCTCTCCCGACACCGCCCAGCCTCTCCCCCGACACCGCACAGCCTATCCCCCGACACCGCCCAGCCACTCCTCCGACACCGCCCAGCCTCTCCCCCGACACCGCCCAGCCTCTCCCCCGACACCGCCCAGCCACTCCCCCGACACATCCCAGCCTCCTCCCGACACCGCCCAGCCTCTCCCCCGACACAGCCCAGCCTCTCCCCCGACACCGCCCAGCTTCTCCCCCGACACCACCCAGCCTCCCCCCGACACCGCCCAGCCTCTCCCCGACACCGCCCAGCCTCTCCCCCGACACCGCCCAGCCTCTCCCCCGACACCGCCCAGCCTCTCCCCCGACAACGCCCAGCTTCCACCCCGACACCGCCCAGCCTCTCCCCCGGCACGGTCCAGCCTCTCCCCCGACACCGCCCAGCCTCTCCCCCGACACCGCCCAGCCACTCCCCCGACACATCCCAGCCTCGCCGCCGACACCGCCCAGCCTCTCCACGGACACCGCCCAGCCTCGACACGACACCGCCCAGCTACTCCCCCGACACCGCCCAGCCTCCCAGAAACCGCCAAGCTCTCCCCCGACACCGCCCAGCCTCTCCCCCGACACCGCCCAGCCTCTCCCCCGACACCGCCCAGCCACTCCCCCGACACATCCCAGCCTCCTCCCGACACCGCCCAGCCTCTCCCCCGACACAGCCCAGCCTCTCCCCCGACACCGCCCAGCTTCTCCCCCGACACCACCCAGCCTCCCCCCGACACCGCCCAGCCTCTCCCCGACACCGCCCAGCCTCTCCCCCGACACCGCCCAGCCTCTCCCCCGGCACCGCCCAGCCTCTCCCCCGACACCGCCCAGCCACTCCCCCGACACATCCCAGCCTCGACACGACACCGCCCAGCCTCTCCCCCGACAACGCCCAGCTTCCACCCCGACACCGCCCAGCCTCTCCCCCGGCACGGTCCAGCCTCTCCCCGGACACCGCCCAGCCTCTCCCCCGACACCGCCCAGCTTCTCCCCGACATCGCCCAGCCTCTCCCCGGACACCGCCCAGCCTCATCACGACACCGCCCAGCCTCTCCCCCGACACCGCCCAGCCTCGCCCCGACACCGCTCAGCCTCTCCCCGGACACCGCCCAGCCTCTCCCCCGACACCGCCCAGCCTCTCCCCCGACACCGCCCAGCCTCCCCCACGACACCGCCCAGCTTCTCTCCCGACACCGCCCAGCTTCTCCCCCGACACCGACCAGCCTCGACACGACACCACCCAGCTTCTCCCCCGACAGCGCCCAGCCTCCCCGACACCGCCCCGCCTCTCCCCCGACACCGCCCAGCCTCTCTCCCGACACCGCTCAGCCTCTCCCCCGACACCGCCCAGCTTCTCCCCCGACACCACCCAGCCTCCCCCCGACACCGCCCAGCCTCTCCCCGACACCGCCCAGCCTCTCTCCCGACACCGCTCAGCCTCTCCCCCGACACCGCCCAGCTTCTCCCCCGACACCACCCAGCCTCCCCCCGACACCGCCCAGCCTCTCCCCGACACCGCCCAGCCTCTCCCCCGACACCGCCCAGCCTCTCTCCCGACACCGCCCAGCCTCTCCCCCGACACCGCACAGCCTATCCCCCGACACCGCCCAGCCACTCCTCCGACACCGCCCAGCCTCTCCCCCGACACCGCCCAGCCTCTCCCCCGACACCGCCCAGCCACTCCCCCGACACATCCCAGCCTCCTCCCGACACCGCCCAGCCTCTCCCCCGACACAGCCCAGCCTCTCCGCCGACACCGCCCAGCTTCTCCCCCGACACCACCCAGCCTCCCCCCGACACCGCCCAGCCTCTCCCCGACACCGCCCAGCCTCTCCCCCGACACCGCCCAGCCTCTCCCCCGACACCGCCCAGCCTCTCCCCCGACACCGCCCAGCCACTCCTCCGACACCGCCCAGCATCTCCCCCGACACCGCCCAGCCTCTCCCCCGACACCGCCCAGCCTCTCCCCCGACACCGCCCAGCCTCTCCCCCGACACCGCCCAGCCTCTCCCCCGACACCGCCCAGCCTCTCCCGCGACACCGCCCAGCCTCTCCCCCGACACCGCCCAGCCACTCCCCCGACGCATCCCAGCCTCGACACGACACCGCCCAGCCTCTCCCCCGACAACGCCCACCTTCCACCCCGACACCGCCCAGCCTCTCCCCCGGCACGGTCCAGCCTCTCCCCCGATACCGACCTGCCTCTCCCTCGAAACAGCCCAGCCTCTCCCCGGACACCGCCCAGCCTCTCCCTCGAAACCGCCCAGCTTCTCCCCGACATCGCCCAGCCTCTCCCCCGACACCGCCCAGCCTCTCCCCCGACACCGACCAGCCTCGATACGACACCGCCCAGCCTCTCCCCCGACACCGCACAGCCTATCCCCCGACACCGCCCAGCCACTCCCCCGACACCGCCCAGCCTCTCCCCCGACACCGCCCAGCCTCTCCCCCGACACCGCCCAGCCTCTCCCCCGACACCGCCCAGCCTCTCCCCCGACACCACCCAGCCTCTCCCCCGGCACCGCCCAGCCTCTCCCCCGACACCGCCCATCCACTCCCCCGACACATCCCAGCCTCTCCCCCGACACCACCCAGCCTCTCCCCCGGCACCGCCCAGCCTCTCCCCCGACACCGCCCAGCCACTCCCCCGACACCGCCCAGCCACTCCCCCGACACCGCCCAGCCTCTCCCCCGACAACGCCCAGCTTCCACCCCGACACTGCCCAGCCTCTCCCCCGACACCGCCCAGCCTCTCCCCCGACACCGCCCAGCCTCTCCCCGACACCGCCCAGCCACTCCCCCGACACATCCCAGCCTCGCCGCCGACACCGCCCAGCCTCTCCACGGACACCGCCCAGCCTCGACACGACACCGCCCAGCTACTCCCCCGACACCGCCCAGCCTCCCAGAAACCGCCAAGCTCTCCCCCGACACCGCCCAGCCTCTCCCCCGACACCGCCCAGCCTCTCCCCCAACACCGCCCAGCCACTCCCCCGACACATCCCAGCCTCCTCCCGACACCGCCCAGCCTCTCCCCCGACACAGCCCAGCCTCTCCCCCGACACCGCCCAGCTTCTCCCCCGACACCACCCAGCCTCCCCCCGACACCACCCAGCCTCTCCCCGGCACCGCCCAGCCTCTCCCCCGACACCGCCCAGCCACTCCCCCGACACATCCCAGCCTCGACACGACACCGCCCAGCCTCTCCCCCGACACCGCCCAGCCTCTCCCCCGACACCGCCCAGCCTCTCCCCCGACACCGCCCAGCCACTCCCCCGACACATCCCAGCCTCGACACGACACCGCCCAGCCTCTCCCCCGGCACGGTCCAGCCTCTCCCCCGACACCGCCCAGCCTCTCCCTCGAAACAGCCCAGCCTCTCCCCGGACACCGCCCAGCCTCTCCCCCGACACCGCCCAGCTTCTCCCCGACATCGCCCAGCCTCTCCCCGCACACCGCCCAGCCTCATCACGTCACCACCCAGCCTCTCCCCCGACACCGCCCAGCCTCGCCCCGACACCGCCCAGCCTCTCCCCCGACACCGCCCAGCCTCTCCCCCGACACCGCCCAGCCTCTCCCCCGACACCGCCCAGCTTCTCTCCCGACACCGCCCAGCTTCTCTCCCGACACCGCCCAGCTTCTCCCGCGACACCGCCCAGCCTCTCCCCCGACACCGCCCAGCCTCTAACCCGACACCGACCAGCCTCGACACGACACCACCCAGCTTCTCCCCCGACAGCGCCCAGCCTCCCCGACACCGCCCCTCCTCTCCCCCGACACCGCCCAGCCTCTCTCCCGACACCGCTCAGCCTCTCCCCCGACACCGCCCAGCTTCTCCCCCGACACCACCCAGCCTCTCCCCGACACCGCCCAGCCTCTCCCCGACACCGCCCAGCTTCTCCCCCGACACCACCCAGCCTCCCCCCGACACCACCCAGCCTCCCCCCGACACCGCCCAGCCTCTCCCCGACACCGCCCAGCCTCTCTCCCGACACCGCTCAGCCTCTCCCCCGACACCGCCCAGCTTCTCCCCCGACACCACCCAGCCTCCCCCCGACACCGCCCAGCCTCTCCCCGACACCGCCCAGCCTCTCTCCCGACACCGCTCAGCCTCTCCCCCGACACCACCCAGCCTCCCCCCGACACCGCCCAGCCTCTCCCCGACACCGCCCAGCCTCTCCCCCGACACCGCCCAGCCTCTCTCCCGACACCGCCCAGCCTCTCCCCCGACACCGCACAGCCTATCCCCCGACACCGCCCAGCCACTCCTCCGACACCGCCCAGCCTCTCCCCCGACACCGCCCAGCCACTCCCCCGACACATCCCAGCCTCCTCCCGACACCGCCCAGCCTCTCCCCCGACACCGCCCAGCCTCTCCCCGACACCGCCCAGCCACTCCCCCGACACATCCCAGCCTCGCCGCCGACACCGCCCAGCCTCTCCACGGACACCGCCCAGCCTCGACACGACACCGCCCAGCTACTCCCCCGACACCGCCCAGCCTCCCAGAAACCGCCAAGCTCTCCCCCGACACCGCCCAGCCTCTCCCCCGACACCGCCCAGCCTCTCCCCCGACACCGCCCAGCCACTCCCCCGACACATCCCAGCCTCCTCCCGACACCGCCCAGCTTCTCCCCCGACACCACCCAGCCTCCCCCCGACACCGCCCAGCCTCTCCCCCGACACCGCCCAGCCTCTCCCCCGACAGCGCCCAGCCTCTCTCCCGACACCGCCCAGCCTCTCCCCCGACACAGCCCAGCCTCTCCCCCGACACCGCCCAGCTTCTCCCCCGACACCACCCAGCCTCCCCCCGACACCACCCAGCCTCTCCCCGGCACCGCCCAGCCTCTCCCCCGACACCGCCCAGCCACTCCCCCGACACCACCCAGCCTCTCCCCGGCACCGCCCAGCTTCTCCCCCGACACCACCCAGCCTCTCCCCCGACACCACCCAGCCTCTCCCCCGACACAGCCCAGCCTCTCCCCCGACAACGCCCAGCTTCCACCCCGACACCGCCCAGCCTCTCCCCCCGGCACGGTCCAGCCTCTCCCCCGACACCGACCTGCCTCTCCCTCGAAACAGCCCAGCCTCTCCCCGGACACCGCCCAGCCTCTCCCCCGACACCGCCCAGCTTCTCCCCGACATCGCCCAGCCTCTCCCCGCACACCGCCCAGCCTCATCACGTCACCGCCCAGCCTCTCCCCCGACACCGCCCAGCCTCGCCCCGACACCGCCCAGCCTCTCCCCCGACACAGCCCAGCCTCCCCCACGACACCGCCCAGCTTCTCTCCCGACACCGCCCAGCTTCTCCCGCGACACCGCCCAGCCTCTAACCCGACACCGACCAGCCTCGACACGACACCACCCAGCTTCTCCCCCGACAGCGCCCAGCCTCCCCGACACCGCCCCTCCTCTCCCCCGACACCGCCCAGCCTCTCTCCCGACACCGCTCAGCCTCTCCCCCGACACCGCCCAGCTTCTCCCCCGACACCACCCAGCCTCCCCCCGACACCGCCCAGCCTCTCCCCGACACCGCCCAGCCTCTCTCCCGACACCGCTCAGCCTCTCCCCCGACACCGCCCAGCTTCTCCCCCGACACCACCCAGCCTCCCCCCGACACCGCCCAGCCTCTCCCCGACACCGCCCAGCCTCTCCCCCGACACCGCCCAGCCTCTCTCCCGACACCGCCCAGCCTCTCCCCCGACACCGCACAGCCTATCCCCCGACACCGCCCAGCCACTCCTCCGACACCGCCCAGCCTCTCCCCCGACACCGCCCAGCCACTCCCCCGACACATCCCAGCCTCCTCCCGACACCGCCCAGCCTCTCCCCCGACACCGCCCAGCCTCTCCCCGACACCGCCCAGCCACTCCCCCGACACATCCCAGCCTCGCCGCCGACACCGCCCAGCCTCTCCACGGACACCGCCCAGCCTCGACACGACACCGCCCAGCTACTCCCCCGACACCGCCCAGCCTCCCAGAAACCGCCAAGCTCTCCCCCGACACCGCCCAGCCTCTCCCCCGACACCGCCCAGCCTCTCCCCCGACACCGCCCAGCCACTCCCCCGACACATCCCAGCCTCCTCCCGACACCGCCCAGCCTCTCCCCCGACACAGCCCAGCCTCTCCCCCGACACAGCCCAGCCTCTCCCCCGACACAGCCCAGCCTCTCCCCCGACACCGCCCAGCTTCTCCCCCGACACCACCCAGCCTCCCCCGACACCACCCAGCCTCTCCCCGACACCGCCCAGCCTCTCCCCCGACACCGCCCAGCCTCTCCCCCGGCACCGCCCAGCCTCTCCCCCGACACCGCCCAGCCACTCCCCCGACACATCCCAGCCTCTCCCCGGACACCGCCCAGCCTCTCCCCCGACACCGCCCAGCTTCTCCCCGACATCGCCCAGCCTCTCCCCGCACACCGCCCAGCCTCATCACGTCACCGCCCAGCCTCTCCCCCGACACCGCCCAGCCTCGCCCCGACACCGCCCAGCCTCTCCCCCGACACCGCCCAGCCTCCCCCACGACACCGCCCAGCTTCTCTCCCGACACCGCCCAGCCTCCCCCACGACACCGCCCAGCCTCTCCCCCGACACCGCCCAGCCTCCCCCACGACACCGCCCAGCCTCTCCCCCGACACCGCCCAGCTTCTCCCGCGACACCGCCCAGCCTCTCCCCCGACACCGCTCAGCTTCTCCCGCGACACCGCCCAGCCTCTCCCCCGACACCGCCCAGCTTCTCCCGCGACACCGCCCAGCCTCTCCCCCGACACCGACCAGCCTCGACACGACACCACCCAGCTTCTCCCCCGACAGCGCCCAGCCTCCCCGACACCGCCCCGCCTCTCCCCCGACACCGCCCAGCCTCTCTCCCGACACCGCTCAGCCTCTCCCCCGACACCGCCCAGCTTCTCCCCCGACACCACCCAGCCTCCCCCCGACACCGCCCAGCCTCTCCCCGACACCGCCCAGCCTCTCTCCCGACACCGCTCAGCCTCTCCCCCGACACCGCCCAGCTTCTCCCCCGACACCACCCAGCCTCCCCCCGACACCGCCCAGCCTCTCCCCGACACCGCCCAGCCTCTCCCCCGACACCGCCCAGCCTCTCTCCCGACACCGCCCAGCCTCTCCCCCGACACCGCACAGCCTATCCCCCGACACCGCCCAGCCACTCCTCCGACACCGCCCAGCCTCTCCCCCGACACCGCCCAGCCTCTCCCCCGACACCGCCCAGCCACTCCCCCGACACATCCCAGCCTCCTCCCGACACCGCCCAGCCTCTCCCCCGACACAGCCCAGCCTCTCCGCCGACACCGCCCAGCTTCTCCCCCGACACCACCCAGCCTCCCCCCGACACCGCCCAGCCTCTCCCCGACACCGCCCAGCCTCTCCCCCGAAACCGCCCAGCCTCTCCCCCGACACCGCCCAGCCTCTCCCCCGACACCGCCCAGCCACTCCTCCGACACCGCCCAGCATCTCCCCCGACACCGCCCAGCCTCTCCCCCGACACCGCCCAGCCTCTCCCCCGACACCGCCCAGCCTCTCCCCCGACACCGCCCAGCCTCTTCCCCGACACCGCCCAGCCTCTCCCGCGACACCGCCCAGCCTCTCCCCCGACACCGCCCAGCCACTCCCCCGACGCATCCCAGCCTCGACACGACACCGCCCAGCCTCTCCCCCGACAACGCCCACCTTCCACCCCGACACCGCCCAGCCTCTCCCCCGGCACGGTCCAGCCTCTCCCCCGATACCGACCTGCCTCTCCCTCGAAACAGCCCAGCCTCTCCCCGGACACCGCCCAGCCTCTCCCTCGAAACCGCCCAGCTTCTCCCCGACATCGCCCAGCCTCTCCCCCGACACCGCCCAGCCTCTCCCCCGACACCGACCAGCCTCGATACGACACCGCCCAGCTTCTCCCCCGACACCACCCAGCCTCCCCCGACACCGCCCAGCCTCTCCCCGACACCGCCCAGCCTCTCCCCCGACACCGCCCAGCCTCTCTCCCGACACCGCCCAGCCTCTCCCCCGACACCGCACAGCCTATCCCCCGACACCGCCCAGCCACTCCTCCGACACCGCCCAGCCTCTCCCCCGACACCGCCCAGCCTCTCCCCCGACACCGCCCAGCCACTCCCCCGACACATCCCAGCCTCCTCCCGACACCACCCAGCCTCTCCCCCGGCACCGCCCAGCCTCTCCCCCGACACCGCCCAGCTTCTCCCCCGACACCACCCAGCCTCCCCCCGACACCGCCCAGCCTCTCCCCGACACCGCCCAGCCTCTCCCCCGACACCGCCCAGCCTCTCCCCCGACACCGCCCAGCCTCTCCCCCGACACCGCCCAGCCACTCCTCCGACACCGCCCAGCCTCTCCCCCGACACCGCCCAGCCTCTCCCCCGACACCGCCCAGCCTCTCCCCCGACACCGCCCAGCCTCTCCCCCGACACCGCCCAGCCTCTCCCCCGACACCGCCCAGCCTCTCCCGCGACACCGCCCAGCCTCTCCCCCGACACCGCCCAGCCACTCCCCCGACGCATCCCAGCCTCGACACGACACCGCCCAGCCTCTCCCCCGACAACGCCCACCTTCCACCCGGACACCGCCCAGCCTCTCCCCCGGCACGGTCCAGCCTCGATACGACACCGCCCAGCTTCTCCCCCGACACCACCCAGCCTCCCCCGACACCGCCCAGCCTCTCCCCGACACCGCCCAGCCTCTCCCCCGACACCGCCCAGCCTCTCTCCCGACACCGCCCAGCCTCTCCCCCGACACCGCACAGCCTATCCCCCGACACCGCCCAGCCACTCCCCCGACACCGCCCAGCCTCTCCCCCGACACCGCCCAGCCTCTCCCCCGACACCGCCCAGCCTCTCCCCCGACACCGCCCAGCCTCTCCCCCGACACCACCCAGCCTCTCCCCCGGCACCGCCCAGCCTCTCCCCCGACACCGCCCAGCCACTCCCCCGACACATCCCAGCCTCTCCCCCGACACCACCCAGCCTCTCCCCCGGCACCGCCCAGCCTCTCCCCCGACACCGCCCAGCCACTCCCCCGACACCGCCCAGCCACTCCCCCGACACCGCCCAGCCTCTCCCCCGACAACGCCCAGCTTCCACCCCGACACTGCCCAGCCTCTCCCCCGACACCGCCCAGCCTCTGCCCCGACACCGCCCAGCCTCTCCCCGACACCGCCCAGCCACTCCCCCGACACATCCCAGCCTCGCCGCCGACACCGCCCATACTCTCCACCGACACAGCCCAGCCTCTCCACGGACACCGCCCAGCCTCGACACGACACCGCCCAGCTACTCCCCCGACACCGCCCAGCCTCCCAGAAACCGCCAAGCTCTCCCCCGACACCGCCCAGCCTCTCCCCCGACACCGCCCAGCCTCTCCCCCGACACCGCCCAGCCACTCCCCCGACACATCCCAGCCTCCTCCCGACACCGCCCAGCCTCTCCCCCGACACAGCCCAGCCTCTCCCCCGACACCGCCCAGCTTCTCCCCCGACACCACCCAGCCTCCCCCCGACACCGCCCAGCCTCTCCCCGACACCGCCCAGCCTCTCCCCCGACACCGCCCAGCCTCTCCCCCGGCACCGCCCAGCCTCTCCCCCGACACCGCCCAGCCACTCCCCCGACACATCCCAGCCTCGCCGCCGACACCGCCCAGCCTCTCCACGGACACCGCCCAGCCTCGACACGACACCGCCCAGCTACTCCCCCGACACCGCCCAGCCTCCCAGAAACCGCCAAGCTCTCCCCCGACACCGCCCAGCCTCTCCCCCGACACCGCCCAGCCTCTCCCCCGACACCGCCCAGCCACTCCCCCGACACATCCCAGCCTCCTCCCGACACCGCCCAGCCTCTCCCCCGACACAGCCCAGCCTCTCCCCCGACACCGCCCAGCTTCTCCCCCGACACCACCCAGCCTCCCCCCGACACCGCCCAGCCTCTCCCCGACACCGCCCAGCCTCTCCCCCGACACCGCCCAGCCTCTCCCCCGACACCGCCCAGCCACTCCCCCGACACCGCCCAGCCTCTCCCCCGACACAGCCCAGCCTCTCCCCCGACACCGCCCAGCTTCTCCCCCGACACCACCCAGCCTCCCCCCGACACCACCCAGCCTCTCCCCGACACCGCCCAGCCTCTCCCCCGACACCGCCCAGCCTCGCCGCCGACACCGCCCAGCCTCTCCACGGACACCGCCCAGCCTCGACACGACACCGCCCAGCTACTCCCCCGACACCGCCCAGCCTCCCAGAAACCGCCAAGCTCTCCCCCGACACCGCCCAGCCTCTCCCCCGACACCGCCCAGCCTCTCCCCCGACACCGCCCAGCCACTCCCCCTACACATCCCAGCCTCCTCCCGACACCGCCCAGCCTCTCCCCCGACACAGCCCAGCCTCTCCCCTACACCGCCCAGCTTCTCCCCCGACACCACCCAGCCTCCCCCGACACCGCCCAGCCTCTCCCCGACACCGCCCAGCCTCTCCCCCGACACCGCCCAGCCTCTCCCCCGGCACCGCCCAGCCTCTCCCCCGACACCGCCCAGCCACTCCCCCGACACATCCCAGCCTCGACACGACACCGCCCAGCCTCTCCCCCGACAACGCCCACCTTCCACCCCGACACCGCCCAGCCTCTCCCCCGGCACGGTCCAGCCTCTCCCCCGATACCGACCTGCCTCTCCCTCGAAACAGCCCAGCCTCTCCCCGGACACCGCCCAGCCTCTCCCTCGAAACCGCCCAGCTTCTCCCCGACATCGCCCAGCCTCTCCCCCGACACCGCCCAGCCTCGATACGACACCGCCCAGCTTCTCCCCCGACACCACCCAGCCTCCCCCGACACCGCCCAGCCTCTCCCCGACACCGCCCAGCCTCTCCCCCGACACCGCCCAGCCTCTCTCCCGACACCGCCCAGCCTCTCCCCCGACACCGCACAGCCTATCCCCCGACACCGCCCAGCCACTCCCCCGACACCGCCCAGCCTCTCCCCCGACACCGCCCAGCCTCTCCCCCGACACCGCCCAGCCTCTCCCCCGACACCGCCCAGCCTCTCCCCCGACACCACCCAGCCTCTCCCCCGGCACCGCCCAGCCTCTCCCCCGACACCGCCCAGCCACTCCCCCGACACATCCCAGCCTCTCCCCCGACACCACCCAGCCTCTCCCCCGGCACCGCCCAGCCTCTCCCCCGACACCGCCCAGCCACTCCCCCGACACCGCCCAGCCACTCCCCCGACACCGCCCAGCCTCTCCCCCGACAACGCCCAGCTTCCACCCCGACACTGCCCAGCCTCTCCCCCGACACCGCCCAGCCTCTGCCCCGACACCGCCCAGCCTCTCCCCGACACCGCCCAGCCACTCCCCCGACACATCCCAGCCTCGCCGCCGACACCGCCCATACTCTCCACCGACACAGCCCAGCCTCTCCACGGACACCGCCCAGCCTCGACACGACACCGCCCAGCTACTCCCCCGACACCGCCCAGCCTCCCAGAAACCGCCAAGCTCTCCCCCGACACCGCCCAGCCTCTCCCCCGACACCGCCCAGCCTCTCCCCCGACACCGCCCAGCCACTCCCCCGACACATCCCAGCCTCCTCCCGACACCGCCCAGCCTCTCCCCCGACACAGCCCAGCCTCTCCCCCGACACCGCCCAGCTTCTCCCCCGACACCACCCAGCCTCCCCCGACACCGCCCAGCCTCTCCCCGACACCGCCCAGCCTCTCCCCCGACACCGCCCAGCCTCTCCCCCGGCACCGCCCAGCCTCTCCCCCGACACCGCCCAGCCACTCCCCCGACACATCCCAGCCTCGCCGCCGACACCGCCCAGCCTCTCCACGGACACCGCCCAGCCTCGACACGACACCGCCCAGCTACTCCCCCGACACCGCCCAGCCTCCCAGAAACCGCCAAGCTCTCCCCCGACACCGCCCAGCCTCTCCCCCGACACCGCCCAGCCTCTCCCCCGACACCGCCCAGCCACTCCCCCGACACATCCCAGCCTCCTCCCGACACCGCCCAGCCTCTCCCCCGACACAGCCCAGCCTCTCCCCCGACACCGCCCAGCTTCTCCCCCGACACCACCCAGCCTCCCCCCGACACCGCCCAGCCTCTCCCCGACACCGCCCAGCCTCTCCCCCGACACCGCCCAGCCTCTCCCCCGACACCGCCCAGCCACTCCCCCGACACCGCCCAGCCTCTCCCCCGACACAGCCCAGCCTCTCCCCCGACACCGCCCAGCTTCTCCCCCGACACCACCCAGCCTCCCCCCGACACCACCCAGCCTCTCCCCGACACCGCCCAGCCTCTCCCCCGACACCGCCCAGCCTCGCCGCCGACACCGCCCAGCCTCTCCACGGACACCGCCCAGCCTCGACACGACACCGCCCAGCTACTCCCCCGACACCGCCCAGCCTCCCAGAAACCGCCAAGCTCTCCCCCGACACCGCCCAGCCTCTCCCCCGACACCGCCCAGCCTCTCCCCCGACACCGCCCAGCCACTCCCCCTACACATCCCAGCCTCCTCCCGACACCGCCCAGCCTCTCCCCCGACACAGCCCAGCCTCTCCCCTACACCGCCCAGCTTCTCCCCCGACACCACCCAGCCTCCCCCCGACACCGCCCAGCCTCTCCCCGACACCGCCCAGCCTCTCCCCCGACACCGCCCAGCCTCTCCCCCGGCACCGCCCAGCCTCTCCCCCGACACCGCCCAGCCACTCCCCCGACACATCCCAGCCTCGACACGACACCGCCCAGCCTCTCCCCCGACACCACCCAGCCTCCCCCCGACACCGCCCAGCCTCTCCCCGACACCGCCCAGCCTCTCCCCCGACACCGCCCAGCCTCTCCCCCGGCACCGCCCAGCCTCTCCCCCGACACCGCCCAGCCACTCCCCCGACACATCCCAGCCTCGACACGACACCGCCCAGCCTCTCCCCCGACAACGCCCAGCTTCCACCCCGACACCGCCCAGCCTCTCCCCCGGCACGGTCCAGCCTCTCCCCCGACACCGACCTGCCTCTCCCTCGAAACAGCCCAGCCTCTCCCCGGACACCGCCCAGCCTCTCCCCCGACACCGCCCAGCTTCTCCCCGACATCGCCCAGCCTCTCCCCGGACACCGCCCAGCCTCATCACGACACCGCCCAGCCTCTCCCCCGACACCGCCCAGCCTCGCCCCGACACCGCTCAGCCTCTCCCCCGACACCGCCCTGCTTCTCCCCCGACACCACCCAGCCTCCCCCCGACACCGCCCAGCCTCTCCCCGACACCGCCCAGCCTCTCTCCCGACACCGCCCCGCCTCTCCCCCGACACCGCCCAGCCTCTCCCCCGACACCGCTCAGCCTCTCCCCCGACACCGCCCAGCTTCTCCCCCGACACCACCCAGCCTCCCCCCGACACCGCCCAGCCTCTCCCCGACACCGCCCAGCCTCTCCCCCGACACCGCCCAGCCTCTCTCCCGACACCGCCCAGCCTCTCCCCCGACACCGCACAGCCTATCCCCCGACACCGCCCAGCCACTCCTCCGACACCGCCCAGCCTCTCCCCCGACACAGCCCAGCCTCTCCCCCGACACCGCCCAGCTTCTCCCCCGACACCACCCAGCCTCCCCCCGACACCGCCCAGCCTCTCCCCGACACCGCCCAGCCTCTCCACCGACACCGCCCAGCCTCTCCCCCGACACCGCCCAGCCTCTCCCCCGACACCGCCCAGCCACTCCTCCGACACCGCCCAGCCTCTCCCCCGACACCGCCCAGCCTCTCCCCCGACACCGCCCAGCCTCTCCCCCGACACCGCCCAGCCTCTCCCCCGACACCGCCCAGCCTCTCCCCCGACACCGCCCAGCCTCTCCCGCGACACCGCCCAGCCTCTCCCCCGACACCGCCCAGCCACTCCCCCGACGCATCCCAGCCTCGACACGACACCGCCCAGCCTCTCCCCCGACAACGCCCACCTTCCACCTCGACACCGCCCAGCCTCTCCCCCGGCACGGTCCAGCCTCTCCCCCGATACCGACCTGCCTCTCCCTCGAAACAGCCCAGCCTCTCCCCGGACACCGCCCAGCCTCTCCCTCGAAACCGCCCAGCTTCTCCCCGACATCGCCCAGCCTCTCCCCCGACACCGCCCAGCCTCGATACGACACCGCCCAGCTTCTCCCCCGACACCACCCAGCCTCCCCCGACACCGCCCAGCCTCTCCCCGACACCGCCCAGCCTCTCCCCCGACACCGCCCAGCCTCTCTCCCGACACCGCCCAGCCTCTCCCCCGACACCGCACAGCCTATCCCCCGACACCGCCCAGCCACTCCCCCGACACCGCCCAGCCTCTCCCCCGACACCGCCCAGCCTCTCCCCCGACACCGCCCAGCCTCTCCCCCGACACCGCCCAGCCTCTCCCCCGACACCACCCAGCCTCTCCCCCGGCACCGCCCAGCCTCTCCCCCGACACCGCCCAGCCACTCCCCCGACACATCCCAGCCTCTCCCCCGACACCACCCAGCCTCTCCCCCGGCACCGCCCAGCCTCTCCCCCGACACCGCCCAGCCACTCCCCCGACACCGCCCAGCCACTCCCCCGACACCGCCCAGCCTCTCCCCCGACAGCGCCCAGCTTCCACCCCGACACTGCCCAGCCTCTCCCCCGACACCGCCCAGCCTCTGCCCCGACACCGCCCAGCCTCTCCCCCGACACCACCCAGCCTCTCCCCCGGCACCGCCCAGCCTCTCCCCCGACACCGCCCAGCCACTCCCCCGACACCGCCCAGCCACTCCCCCGACACCGCCCAGCCTCTCCCCCGACAACGCCCAGCTTCCACCCCGACACTGCCCAGCCTCTCCCCCGACACCGCCCAGCCTCTGCCCCGACACCGCCCAGCCTCTCCCCGACACCGCCCAGCCACTCCCCCGACACATCCCAGCCTCGCCGCCGACACCGCCCATACTCTCCACCGACACAGCCCAGCCTCTCCACGGACACCGCCCAGCCTCGACACGACACCGCCCAGCTACTCCCCCGACACCGCCCAGCCTCCCAGAAACCGCCAAGCTCTCCCCCGACACCGCCCAGCCTCTCCCCCGACACCGCCCAGCCTCTCCCCCGACACCGCCCAGCCACTCCCCCGACACATCCCAGCCTCCTCCCGACACCGCCCAGCCTCTCCCCCGACACAGCCCAGCCTCTCCCCCGACACCGCCCAGCTTCTCCCCCGACACCACCCAGCCTCCCCCCGACACAGCCCAGCCTCTCCCCGACACCGCCCAGCCTCTCCCCCGACACCGCCCAGCCTCTCCCCCGGCACCGCCCAGCCTCTCCCCCGACACCGCCCAGCCACTCCCCCGACACATCCCAGCCTCGCCGCCGACACCGCCCAGCCTCTCCACGGACACCGCCCAGCCTCGACACGACACCGCCCAGCTACTCCCCCGACACCGCCCAGCCTCCCAGAAACCGCCAAGCTCTCCCCCGACACCGCCCAGCCTCTCCCCCGACACCGCCCAGCCTCTCCCCCGACACCGCCCAGCCACTCCCCCGACACATCCCAGCCTCCTCCCGACACCGCCCAGCCTCTCCCCCGACACAGCCCAGCCTCTCCCCCGACACCGCCCAGCTTCTCCCCCGACACCACCCAGCCTCCCCCCGACACCGCCCAGCCTCTCCCCGACACCGCCCAGCCTCTCCCCCGACACCGCCCAGCCTCTCCCCCGACACCGCCCAGCCACTCCCCCGACACCGCCCAGCCTCTCCCCCGACACAGCCCAGCCTCTCCCCCGACACCGCCCAGCTTCTCCCCCGACACCACCCAGCCTCCCCCCGACACCACCCAGCCTCTCCCCGACACCGCCCAGCCTCTCCCCCGACACCGCCCAGCCTCGCCGCCGACACCGCCCAGCCTCTCCACGGACACCGCCCAGCCTCGACACGACACCGCCCAGCTACTCCCCCGACACCGCCCAGCCTCCCAGAAACCGCCAAGCTCTCCCCCGACACCGCCCAGCCTCTCCCCCGACACCGCCCAGCCTCTCCCCCGACACCGCCCAGCCACTCCCCCTACACATCCCAGCCTCCTCCCGACACCGCCCAGCCTCTCCCCCGACACAGCCCAGCCTCTCCCCTACACCGCCCAGCTTCTCCCCCGACACCACCCAGCCTCCCCCCGACACCGCCCAGCCTCTCCCCGACACCGCCCAGCCTCTCCCCCGACACCGCCCAGCCTCTCCCCCGGCACCGCCCAGCCTCTCCCCCGACACCGCCCAGCCACTCCCCCGACACATCCCAGCCTCGACACGACACCGCCCAGCCTCTCCCCCGACACCACCCAGCCTCCCCCCGACACCGCCCAGCCTCTCCCCGACACCGCCCAGCCTCTCCCCCGACACCGCCCAGCCTCTCCCCCGGCACCGCCCAGCCTCTCCCCCGACACCGCCCAGCCACTCCCCCGACACATCCCAGCCTCGACACGACACCGCCCAGCCTCTCCCCCGACAACGCCCAGCTTCCACCCCGACACCGCCCAGCCTCTCCCCCGGCACGGTCCAGCCTCTCCCCCGACACCGACCTGCCTCTCCCTCGAAACAGCCCAGCCTCTCCCCGGACACCGCCCAGCCTCTCCCCCGACACCGCCCAGCTTCTCCCCGACATCGCCCAGCCTCTCCCCGGACACCGCCCAGCCTCATCACGACACCGCCCAGCCTCTCCCCCGACACCGCCCAGCCTCGCCCCGACACCGCTCAGCCTCTCCCCGGACACCGCCCAGCCTCTCCCCCGACACCTACCAGCCTCTCCCCCGACACCGCCCAGCCTCCCCCACGACACCGCCCAGCTTCGCTCCCGACACCGCCCAGCTTCTCCCGCGACACCGCCCAGCCTCTCCCCCGACACCGACCAGCCTCGACACGACACCACCCAGCTTCTCCCCCGACAGCGCCCAGCCTCCCCGACACCGCCCCGCCTCTCCCCCGACACCGCCCAGCCTCTCTCCCGACACCGCTCAGCCTCTCCCCCGACACCGCCCTGCTTCTCCCCCGACACCACCCAGCCTCCCCCCGACACCGCCCAGCCTCTCCCCGACACCGCCCAGCCTCTCTCCCGACACCGCCCCGCCTCTCCCCCGACACCGCCCAGCCTCTCCCCCGACACCGCTCAGCCTCTCCCCCGACACCGCCCAGCTTCTCCCCCGACACCACCCAGCCTCCCCCCGACACCGCCCAGCCTCTCCCCGACACCGCCCAGCCTCTCCCCCGACACCGCCCAGCCTCTCTCCCGACACCGCCCAGCCTCTCCCCCGACACCGCACAGCCTATCCCCCGACACCGCCCAGCCACTCCTCCGACACCGCCCAGCCTCTCCCCCGACACAGCCCAGCCTCTCCCCCGACACCGCCCAGCTTCTCCCCCGACACCACCCAGCCTCCCCCCGACACCGCCCAGCCTCTCCCCGACACCGCCCAGCCTCTCCACCGACACCGCCCAGCCTCTCCCCCGACACCGCCCAGCCTCTCCCCCGACACCGCCCAGCCACTCCTCCGACACCGCCCAGCCTCTCCCCCGACACCGCCCAGCCTCTCCCCCGACACCGCCCAGCCTCTCCCCCGACACCGCCCAGCCTCTCCCCCGACACCGCCCAGCCTCTCCCCCGACACCGCCCAGCCTCTCCCGCGACACCGCCCAGCCTCTCCCCCGACACCGCCCAGCCACTCCCCCGACGCATCCCAGCCTCGACACGACACCGCCCAGCCTCTCCCCCGACAACGCCCACCTTCCACCCCGACACCGCCCAGCCTCTCCCCCGGCACGGTCCAGCCTCTCCCCCGATACCGACCTGCCTCTCCCTCGAAACAGCCCAGCCTCTCCCCGGACACCGCCCAGCCTCTCCCTCGAAACCGCCCAGCTTCTCCCCGACATCGCCCAGCCTCTCCCCCGACACCGCC
Source organism: Scyliorhinus torazame (assembly GCF_047496885.1). Classification (NCBI taxonomy): domain Eukaryota; kingdom Metazoa; phylum Chordata; class Chondrichthyes; order Carcharhiniformes; family Scyliorhinidae; genus Scyliorhinus; species Scyliorhinus torazame. The sequence continues at coordinate 71,003,838 of NC_092709.1, read as the reverse complement.
CAGCCTCGATACGACACCGCCCAGCTTCTCCCCCGACACCACCCAGCCTCCCCCGACACCGCCCAGCCTCTCCCCGACACCGCCCAGCCTCTCCCCCGACACCGCCCAGCCTCTCTCCCGACACCGCCCAGCCTCTCCCCCGACACCGCACAGCCTATCCCCCTACACCGCCCAGCCACTCCCCCGACACCGCCCAGCCTCTCCCCCGACACCGCCCAGCCTCTCCCCCGACACCGCCCAGCCTCTCCCCCGACACCGCCCAGCCTCTCCCCCGACACCACCCAGCCTCTCCCCCGGCACCGCCCAGCCTCTCCCCCGACACCGCCCAGCCACTCCCCCGACACATCCCAGCCTCTCCCCCGACACCACCCAGCCTCTCCCCCGGCACCGCCCAGCCTCTCCCCCGACACCGCCCAGCCACTCCCCCGACACCGCCCAGCCACTCCCCCGACACCGCCCAGCCTCTCCCCCGACAGCGCCCAGCTTCCACCCCGACACTGCCCAGCCTCTCCCCCGACACCGCCCAGCCTCTGCCCCGACACCGCCCAGCCTCTCCCCGACACCGCCCAGCCACTCCCCCGACACATCCCAGCCTCGCCGCCGACACCGCCCATACTCTCCACCGACACAGCCCAGCCTCTCCACGGACACCGCCCAGCCTCGACACGACACCGCCCAGCTACTCCCCCGACACCGCCCAGCCTCCCAGAAACCGCCAAGCTCTCCCCCGACACCGCCCAGCCTCTCCCCCGACACCGCCCAGCCTCTCCCCCGACACCGCCCAGCCACTCCCCCGACACATCCCAGCCTCCTCCCGACACCGCCCAGCCTCTCCCCCGACACAGCCCAGCCTCTCCCCCGACACCGCCCAGCTTCTCCCCCGACACCACCCAGCCTCCCCCCGACACCGCCCAGCCTCTCCCCGACACCGCCCAGCCTCTCCCCCGACACCGCCCAGCCTCTCCCCCGGCACCGCCCAGCCTCTCCCCCGACACCGCCCAGCCACTCCCCCGACACATCCCAGCCTCGCCGCCGACACCGCCCAGCCTCTCCACGGACACCGCCCAGCCTCGACACGACACCGCCCAGCTACTCCCCCGACACCGCCCAGCCTCCCAGAAACCGCCAAGCTCTCCCCCGACACCGCCCAGCCTCTCCCCCGACACCGCCCAGCCTCTCCCCCGACACCGCCCAGCCACTCCCCCGACACATCCCAGCCTCCTCCCGACACCGCCCAGCCTCTCCCCCGACACAGCCCAGCCTCTCCCCCGACACCGCCCAGCTTCTCCCCCGACACCACCCAGCCTCCCCCCGACACCGCCCAGCCTCTCCCCGACACCGCCCAGCCTCTCCCCCGACACCGCCCAGCCTCTCCCCCGGCACCGCCCAGCCTCTCCCCCGACACCGCCCAGCCACTCCCCCGACACATCCCAGCCTCGAAACGACACCGCCCAGCCTCTCCCCCGACAACGCCCAGCTTCCACCCCGACACCGCCCAGCCTCTCCCCCGGCACGGTCCAGCCTCTCCCCCGACACCGACCTGCCTCTCCCTCGAAACAGCCCAGCCTCTCCTTGGACACCGCCCAGCCTCTCCCCCGACACCGCCCAGCTTCTCCCCGACATCGCCCAGCCTCTCCCCCGACACCGCCCAGCCTCGCCCCGACACCGCTCAGCCTCTCCCCGGACACCGCCCAGCCTCTCCCCCGACACCGACCAGCCTCGACACGACACCACCCAGCTTCTCCCCCGACAGCGCCCAGCCTCCCCGACACCGCCCCGCCTCTCCCCCGACACCGCCCAGCCTCTCTCCCGACACCGCTCAGCCTCTCCCCCGACACCGCCCAGCTTCTCCCCCGACACCACCCAGCCTCCCCCCGACACCGCCCAGCCTCTCCCCGACACCGCCCAGCCTCTACCCCGACACCGCCCAGCCTCTCTCCCGACACCGCCCAGCCTCTCCCCCGACACCGCTCAGCCTCTCCCCCGACACCGCCCAGCTTCTCCCCCGACACCGCCCAGCCTCTCCCCCGACACCGACCAGCCTCGACACGACACCACCCAGCTTCTCCCCCGACAGCGCCCAGCCTCCCCGACACCGCCCCGCCTCTCCCCCGACACCGCCCAGCCTCTCTCCCGACACCGCTCAGCCTCTCCCCCGACACCGCCCAGCTTCTCCCCCGACACCACCCAGCCTCCCCCGACACCGCCCAGCCTCTCCCCGACACTGCCCAGCCTCTCCCCCGACACCGCCCAGCCTCTCTCCCGACACCGCCCAGCCTCTCCCCCGACACCGCACAGCCTATCCCCCGACACCGCCCAGCCACTCCTCCGACACCGCCCAGCCTCTCCCCCGACACCGCCCAGCCTCTCCCCCGACACCGCCCAGCCACTCCCCCGACACATCCCAGCCTCCTCCCGACACCGCCCAGCCTCTCCCCCGACACAGCCCAGCCTCTCCCCCGACACCGCCCAGCTTCTCCCCCGACACCACCCAGCCTCCCCCCGACACCGCCCAGCCTCTCCCCGACACCGCCCAGCCTCTCCCCCGACACCGCCCAGCCTCTCCCCCGACACCGCCCAGCCTCTCCCCCGACACCGCCCAGCCACTCCTCCGACACCGCCCAGCATCTCCCCCGACACCGCCCAGCCTCTCCCCCGACACCGCCCAGCCTCTCCCCCGACACCGCCCAGCCTCTCCCCCGACACCGCCCAGCCTCTCCCCCGACACCGCCCAGCCTCTCCCGCAACACCGCCCAGCCTCTCCCCCGACACCGCCCAGCCACTCCCCCGACGCATCCCAGCCTTGACACGACACCGCCCAGCCTCTCCCCCGACAACGCCCACCTTCCACCCCGACACCGCCCAGCCTCTCCCCCGGCACGGTCCAGCCTCTCCCCCGATACCGACCTGCCTCTCCCTCGAAACAGCCCAGCCTCTCCCCGGACACCGCCCAGCCTCTCCCTCGAAACCGCCCAGCTTCTCCCCGACATCGCCCAGCCTCTCCCCCGACACCGCCCAGCCTCTCCCCCGACACCGACCAGCCTCGATACGACACCGCCCAGCTTCTCCCCCGACACCACCCAGCCTCCCCCGACACCGCCCAGCCTCTCTCCCGACACCGCCCAGCCTCTCCCCCGACACCGCTCAGCCTCTCCCCCGACACCGCCCAGCTTCTCCCCCGACACCGCACAGCCTCTCCCCTGACACCGACCAGCCTCGACACGACACCACCCAGCTTCTCCCCCGACAGCGCCCAGCCTCCCCGACACCGCCCCGCCTCTCCCCCGACACCGCCCAGCCTCTCTCCCGACACCGCTCAGCCTCTCCCCCGACACCGCCCAGCTTCTCCCCCGACACCACCCCGCCTCCCCCGACACCGCCCAGCCTCTCCCCGACACCGCCCAGCCTCTCCCCCGACACCGCCCAGCCTCTCTCCCGACACCGCCCAGCCTCTCCCCCGACACCGCACAGCCTATCCCCCGACACCGCCCAGCCACTCCTCCGACACCGCCCAGCCTCTCCCCCGACACCGCCCAGCCTCTCCCCCGACACCGCCCAGCCACTCCCCCGACACATCCCAGCCTCCTCCCGACACCGCCCAGCCTCTCCCCCGACACAGCCCAGCCTCTCCCCCGACACCGCCCAGCTTCTCCCCCGACACCACCCAGCCTCCCCCCGACACCGCCCAGCCTCTCCCCGACACCGCCCAGCCTCTCCCCCGACACCGCCCAGCCTCTCCCCCGTCACAGCCCAGCCTCTCCCCCGACACCGCCCAGCCTCTCCCGCGACACCGCCCAGCCTCTCCCCCGACACCGCCCAGCCACTCCCCCGACGCATCCCAGCCTCGACACGACACCGCCCAGCCTCTCCCCCGACAACGCCCACCTTCCACCCCGACACCGCCCAGCCTCTTCCCCGGCACGGTCCAGCCTCTCCCCCGATACCGACCTGCCTCTCCCTCGAAACAGCCCAGCCTCTCCCCGGACACCGCCCAGCCTCTCCCTCGAAACCGCCCAGCTTCTCCCCGACATCGCCCAGCCTCTCCCCCGACACCGCCCAGCCTCTCCCCCGACACCGACCAGCCTCTCCCCCGACACCGCCCAGCCTCTCCCCGACACCGCGCAGCCACTCCCCCGACACATCCCAGCCTCGCCGCCGACACCGCCCAGCCTCTCCACGGACACCGCCCAGCCTCGACACGACACCGCCCAGCTACTCCCCCGACACCGCCCAGCCTCCCAGAAACCGCCAAGCTCTCCCCCGACACCGCCCAGCCTCTCCCCCGACACCGCCCAGCCTCTCCCCCGACACCGCCCAGCCACTCCCCCGACACATCCCAGCCTCCTCCCGACACCGCCCAGCCTCTCCCCCGACACAGCCCAGCCTCTCCCCCGACACCGCCCAGCTTCTCCCCCGACACCACCCAGCCTCCCCCCGACACCGCCCAGCCTCTCCCCGACACCGCCCAGCCTCTCCCCCGACACCGCCCAGCCTCTCCCCCGACACCGCCCAGCCACTCCCCCGACACATCCCAGCCTCGACACGACACCGCCCAGCCTCTCCCCCGACAACGCCCAGCTTCCACCCCGACACCGCCCAGCCTCTCCCCCGGCACGGTCCAGCCTCTCCCCCGACACCGACCTGCCTCTCCCTCGAAACAGCCCAGCCTCTCCCCGGACACCGCCCAGCCTCTCCCCCGACACCGCCCAGCTTCTCCCCGACATCGCCCAGCCTCTCCCCGGACACCGCCCAGCCTCATCACGACACCGCCCAGCCTCTCCCCCGACACCGCCCAGCCTCGCCCCGACACCGCTCAGCCTCTCCCCGGACACCGCCCAGCCTCTCCCCCGACACCGGCCAGCCTCTCCCCCGACACCGCCCAGCCTCCCCACGACACCGCCCAGCTTCTCCCGCGACACCGCCCAGCCTCTCCCCCGACACCGACCAGCCTCGACACGACACCACCCAGCTTCTCCCCCGACAGCGCCCAGCCTCCCTGACACCGCCCCGCCTCTCCCCCGACACCGCCCAGCCTCTCTCCCGACACCGCTCAGCATCTCCCCCGACACCGCCCAGCTTCTCCCACGACACCACCCAGCCTCCCCCCGACACCGCCCAGCCTCTCCCCGACACCGCCCAGCCTCTCTCCCGACACCGCCCCGCCTCTCCCCCGACACCGCCCAGCCTCTCCCCCGACACCGCCCAGCCACTCCCCCGACACATCCCAGCCTCCTCCCGACACCGCCCAGCCTCTCCCCCGACACAGCCCAGCCTCTCCCCCGACACCGCCCAGCTTCTCCCCCGACACCACCCAGCCTCCCCCGACACCGCCCAGCCTCTCCCCGACACCGCCCAGCCTCTCCCCCGACACCGCCCAGCCTCTCCCCCGACACCGCCCAGCCTCTCCCCCGACACCGCCCAGCCACTCCTCCGACACCGCCCAGCCTCTCCCCCGACACCGCCCAGCCTCTCCCCAGACACCGCCCAGCCTCTCCCCCGACACCGCCCAGCCTCTCCCCCGACACCGCCCAGCCTCTCCCCCGACACCGCCCAGCCTCTCCCCCGACACCGCCCAGCCTCGACACGACACCGCCCAGCCTCTCCCCCGACACTGCTCAGCCTCTCCCCCGACACCGCCCAGCCTCTCTCCCGACACCGCCCAGCCCCTCCCCTGACACCGCCCAGCCTCTCTCGCGACACCGCCCAGCCTCTCTCCCGACACCGCCCAGCCTCTCTCCCGACACCGCCCAGCCCCTCCCCTGACACCGCCCAGCTTCCTCCCTGACACCGCCCAGCCTCTCCCTCGACACCGCCCAGCCTCTCTCGCGACACCGCCCAGCCTCTCCCCCGACACCGCCCAGACTCTCTCCCGACACCGCCCAGCCTCTCCCCCGACACCGACCAGCTTCCTCCCGACACCGCCCAGCCTCGACACGACACCGCCCAGCCTCTCCCCCGACACCGACCAGCTTCCTCCCGACACCGCCCAGCCTCTCTCCCGACACCGCCCAGCTACTCCCCCGACACCGCCCAGCCTCTCTCCTGGCACCGCCCAGCTACTCCCCCGACACCGCCCAGCCTCCCACGACACCGCCCAGCCTCTCTCCCGACACCGCCCAGCCTCTCCCCGGACACCGCCCAGCCTCTCCCCCGACACCGCCCAGCCTCTCTCCCGACACCGCCCAGCTTCTCCCCCGACACCGCCCAGCCTCCCCGACATCGCCCAGCCTCTCTCCCGACACAGCCCAGCTACTCCCCCGACACCGCCCAGCCTCTCTCCCGACACCGCCCAGCCTCTCTCCCGACACCGCTCAGCGTCTCCCCCGACACCGCCCAGCCTCCCCCACGACACCGCCCAGCCTCTCTCCCGACACCGCCCAGCCTCCCCCACGACACCGCCCAGCCTCCCCCACGACACCGCCCAGCCTCCCCCACGACACCGCCCAGCTTCTCCCGCGACACCGCCCAGCCTCTCCCCGACACCGCCCAGCCTCTCTCCCGACACCGCCCAGCTACTCCCCCGACACAGCACAGCCTCGCCCCCGACACCACCCAGCCTCCCCACGACACCGCTCAGCCTCTCCCCCGACACCGCCCCGCCTCTCCCCCGACACCGCCCAGCCTCTCCCCCGACACCGCCCAGCCTCTCCCCCGACACCGCCCAGCCTCTCCCCCGACACCGACCAGCCTCTCCCCCGACACCGCCCAGCCTCTCTCCAGACACCGCCCAGCCTCTCCCCCGACACCGACCAGCCTCGACACGACACCGCCCAGCCTCCCCGACACCGCCCAGCCTCCTCCCGACACCGCCCTGCCTCTCCCCCGACAACGCCCAGCCTCCTCCCGACACCGCCAGTCTCTCCCCCGACACCGCCCAGCCTCACTCCCGACACCGCTCAGCCTCTCCCCCGACACCGCCCAGCCTCCTCACGACACCGCCCAGCCTCTGTCCCGACACCGCCCAGCCTCACTCCCGACACCGCTCAGCCTCTCCCCCGACACCGCCCAGCCTCTGTCCCGACACCGCTCAGCCTCTCCCCCGACACCGCCCAGCCTCTCCCCGACACCGCCCAGTCTCTCTCCCGACACCGCCAAGCTCTCCCCCGACACCGCCCAGCCTCACTGCCGACACCGCCCAGCTTCTCCCGCGACACCGCCCAGTCTCTCTCCCGACACCGCCCAGCCTCTCCCCCGACACCGCCCAGCCTCTCCCCCGACACCGCCCAGCCTCTCCCTCGACACCGCCCAGCTTCTCCCGCGACACCGCCCAGTCTCTCTCCCGACACCGCCAAGCTCTCCCCCGACACCGCCCAGCCTCTCCCCCGACACCGCCCAGCCTCTCCCCCGACACCGCCCAGCCGCTCCCCCGACACATCCCAGCCTCCTCCCGACACCGCCCAGCCTCTCCCCCGACACAGCCCAGCCTCTCCCCCGACACCGCCCAGCTTCTCCCCCGACACCACCCAGCCTCCCCCTGACACCGCCCAGCCTCTCCCCCGACACCGCCCAGCCTCTCCCCCGACACCGCCCAGCCTCTCCCCCGACACCGACCAGCCTCGATACGACACCGCCCAGCTTCTCCCCCGACACCACCCAGCCTCCCCCGACACCGCCCAGCCTCTCTCCCGACACCGCCCAGCCTCTCCCCCGACACCGCTCAGCCTCTCCCCCGACACCGCCCAGCTTCTCCCCCGACACCGCACAGCCTCTCCCCCGACACCGACCAGCCTCGACACGACACCACCCAGCTTCTCCCCCGACAGCGCCCAGCCTCCCCGACACCGCCCCGCCTCTCCCCCGACACCGCCCAGCCTCTCTCCCGACACCGCTCAGCCTCTCCCCCGACACCGCCCAGCTTCTCCCCCGACACCACCCCGCCTCCCCCGACACCGCCCAGCCTCTCCCCGACACCGCCCAGCCTCTCCCCCGACACCGCCCAGCCTCTCTCCCGACACCGCCCAGCCTCTCCCCCGACACCGCACAGCCTATCCCCCGACACCGCCCAGCCACTCCTCCGACACCGCCCAGCCTCTCCCCCGACACCGCCCAGCCTCTCCCCCGACACCGCCCAGCCACTCCCCCGACACATCCCAGCCTCCTCCCGACACCGCCCAGCCTCTCCCCCGACACAGCCCAGCCTCTCCCCCGACACCGCCCAGCTTCTCCCCCGACACCACCCAGCCTCCCCCCGACACCGCCCAGCCTCTCCCCGACACCGCCCAGCCTCTCCCCCGACACCGCCCAGCCTCTCCCCCGTCACAGCCCAGCCTCTCCCCCGACACCGCCCAGCCTCTCCCGCGACACCGCCCAGCCTCTCCCCCGACACCGCCCAGCCACTCCCCCGACGCATCCCAGCCTCGACACGACACCGCCCAGCCTCTCCCCCGACAACGCCCACCTTCCACCCCGACACCGCCCAGCCTCTTCCCCGGCACGGTCCAGCCTCTCCCCCGATACCGACCTGCCTCTCCCTCGAAACAGCCCAGCCTCTCCCCGGACACCGCCCAGCCTCTCCCTCGAAACCGCCCAGCTTCTCCCCGACATCGCCCAGCCTCTCCCCCGTCACCGCCCAGCCTCTCCCCCGACACCGACCAGCCTCTCCCCCGACACCGCCCAGCCTCTCCCCGACACCGCGCAGCCACTCCCCCGACACATCCCAGCCTCGCCGCCGACACCGCCCAGCCTCTCCACGGACACCGCCCAGCCTCGACACGACACCGCCCAGCTACTCCCCCGACACCGCCCAGCCTCCCAGAAACCGCCAAGCTCTCCCCCGACACCGCCCAGCCTCTCCCCCGACACCGCCCAGCCTCTCCCCCGACACCGCCCAGCCACTCCCCCGACACATCCCAGCCTCCTCCCCACACCGCCCAGCCTCTCCCCCGACACAGCCCAGCCTCTCCCCCGACACCGCCCAGCTTCTCCCCCGACACCACCCAGCCTCCCCCCGACACCGCCCAGCCTCTCCCCGACACCGCCCAGCCTCTCCCCCGACACCGCCCAGCCTCTCCCCCGACACCGCCCAGCCACTCCCCCGACACATCCCAGCCTCGACACGACACCGCCCAGCCTCTCCCCCGACAACGCCCAGCTTCCACCCCGACACCGCCCAGCCTCTCCCCCGGCACGGTCCAGCCTCTCCCCCGACACCGACCTGCCTCTCCCTCGAAACAGCCCAGCCTCTCCCCGGACACCGCCCAGCCTCTCCCCCGACACCGCCCAGCTTCTCCCCGACATCGCCCAGCCTCTCCCCGGACACCGCCCAGCCTCATCACGACACCGCCCAGCCTCTCCCCCGACACCGCCCAGCCTCGCCCCGACACCGCTCAGCCTCTCCCCGGACACCGCCCAGCCTCTCCCCCGACACCGGCCAGCCTCTCCCCCGACACCGCCCAGCCTCCCCACGACACCGCCCAGCTTCTCTCCCGACACCGCCCAGCCTCTCCCCCGACACCGACCAGCCTCGACACGACACCACCCAGCTTCTCCCCCGACAGCGCCCAGCCTCCCTGACACCGCCCCGCCTCTCCCCCGACACCGCCCAGCCTCTCCCCCGACACCGCCCAGCCTCTCTCCCGACACCGCTCAGCATCTCCCCCGACACCGCCCAGCTTCTCCCACGACACCACCCAGCCTCCCCCCGACACCGCCCAGCCTCTCCCCGACACCGCCCAGCCTCTCTCCCGACACCGCCCCGCCTCTCCCCCGACACCGCCCAGCCTCTCCCCCGACACCGCCCAGCCACTCCCCCGACACATCCCAGCCTCCTCCCGACACCGCCCAGCCTCTCCCCCGACACAGCCCAGCCTCTCCCCCGACACCGCCCAGCTTCTCCCCCGACACCACCCAGCCTCCCCCGACACCGCCCAGCCTCTCCCCGACACCGCCCAGCCTCTCCCCCGACACCGCCCAGCCTCTCCCCCGACACCGCCCAGCCTCTCCCCCGACACCGCCCAGCCACTCCTCCGACACCGCCCAGCCTCTCCCCCGACACCGCCCAGCCTCTCCCCAGACACCGCCCAGCCTCTCCCCCGACACCGCCCAGCCTCTCCCCCGACACCGCCCAGCCTCTCCCCCGACACCGCCCAGCCTCTCCCCCGACACCGCCCAGCCTCGACACGACACCGCCCAGCCTCTCCCCCGACACTGCTCAGCCTCTCCCCCGACACCGCCCAGCCTCTCTCCCGACACCGCCCAGCCCCTCCCCTGACACCGCCCAGCCTCTCTCGCGACACCGCCCAGCCTCTCTCCCGACACCGCCCAGCCTCTCTCCCGACACCGCCCAGCCCCTCCCCTGACACCGCCCAGCTTCCTCCCTGACACCGCCCAGCCTCTCCCTCGACACCGCCCAGCCTCTCTCGCGACACCGCCCAGCCTCTCCCCCGACACCGCCCAGACTCTCTCCCGACACCGCCCAGCCTCTCCCCCGACACCGACCAGCTTCCTCCCGACACCGCCCAGCCTCGACACGACACCGCCCAGCCTCTCCCCCGACACCGACCAGCTTCCTCCCGACACCGCCCAGCCTCTCTCCCGACACCGCCCAGCTACTCCCCCGACACCGCCCAGCCTCTCTCCTGGCACCGCCCAGCTACTCCCCCGACACCGCCCAGCCTCCCCCGACACCGCCCAGCCTCTCTCCCGACACCGCCCAGCCTCTCCCCGGACACCGCCCAGCCTCTCCCCCGACACCGCCCAGCCTCTCTCCCGACACCGCCCAGCTTCTCCCCCGACACCGCCCAGCCTCCCCGACATCGCCCAGCCTCTCTCCCGACACAGCCCAGCTACTCCCCCGACACCGCCCAGCCTCTCTCCCGACACCGCCCAGCCTCTCTCCCGACACCGCTCAGCGTCTCCCCCGACACCGCCCAGCCTCCCCCACGACACCGCCCAGCCTCTCTCCCGACACCGCCCAGCCTCCCCACGACACCGCCCAGCCTCCCCCACGACACCGCCCAGCCTCCCCCACGACACCGCCCAGCTTCTCCCCCGACACCGCCCAGCCTCTCCCCCGACACCGCCCAGTCTCTCTCCCGACACCGCCCAGCTTCTCCCGCGACACCGCCCAGCCTCTCCCCGACACCGCCCAGCCTCTCTCCCGACACCGCCCAGCTACTCCCCCGACACAGCACAGCCTCGCCCCCGACACCACCCAGCCTCCCCACGACACCGCTCAGCCTCTCCCCCGACACCGCCCCGCCTCTCCCCCGACACCGCCCAGCCTCTCTCCAGACACCGCCCAGCCTCTCCCCCGACACCGACCAGCCTCGACACGACACCGCCCAGCCTCCTCCCGACACCGCCCTGCCTCTCCCCCGACAACGCCCAGCCTCCTCCCGACACCGCCAGTCTCTCCCCCGACACCGCCCAGCCTCACTCCCGACACCGCTCAGCCTCTCCCCCGACACCGCCCAGCCTCTGTCCCGACACCGCCCAGCCTCTCCCCCGACACCGCCCAGCCTCTCTCCCGACACCGCACAGCCACTCCCCCGACACCGCACAGCCTCTCCCCCGACACCGCCCAGCCTCTCTCCCGACACCGCCCAGTCTCTCTCCCGACACCGCCCAGCCTCTCTCCCGACACCGCCCAGCCTCTCCCCCGACACCGCCCAGCTTCTCCCGCGACACCGCCCAGTCTCTCTCCCGACACCGCCCAGCCTCTCCCCCGACACCGCCCAGCCTCTCCCCCGACACCGCCCAGCCTCTCCCCCGACACCGCCCAGCCTCTCCCTCGACACCGCCCAGCTTCTCCCGCGACACCGCCCAGCCTCTCCCCCGACACCGCCCAGCCTCCTCCCGACACCGCCCAGCCTCTCCCCCGACACAGCCCAGCCTCTCCCCCGACACCGCCCAGCTTCTCCCCCGACACCACCCAGCCTCCCCCTGACACCGCCCAGCCTCTCCCCCGACACCGCCCAGCCTCTCCCCCGACACCGCCCAGTCTCTCTCCCGACACCGCCCAGCTTCTCCCGCGACACCGCCCAGCCTCTCCCCCGACACCGCCCAGCCTCTCCCCCGACACTGCACAGCCTCGCCCCCGACACCACCCAGCCTCCCCACGACACCGCTCAGCCTCTCCCCCGACACCGCCCCGCCTCTCCCCCGACACCGCCCAGCCTCTCTCCCGACACCGCCCAGCCTCTCCCCCGGCACCGCCCAGCCTCTCCCCCGACACCGCCCAGCCACTCCCCCGACACATCCCAGCCTCTCCCCCGACACCACCCAGCCTCTCCCCCGGCACCGCCCAGCCTCTCCCCCGACACCGCCCAGCCACTCCCCCGACACCGCCCAGCCACTCCCCCGACACCGCCCAGCCTCTACCCCGACAACGCCCAGCTTCCACCCCGACACTGCCCAGCCTCTCCCCCGACACCGCCCAGCCTCTGCCCCGACACCGCCCAGCCTCTCCCCGACACCGCCCAGCCACTCCCCCGACACATCCCAGCCTCGCCGCCGACACCGCCCATACTCTCCACCGACACAGCCCAGCCTCTCCACGGACACCGCCCAGCCTCGACACGACACCGCCCAGCTACACCCCCGACACCGCCCAGCCTCCCAGAAACCGCCAAGCTCTCCCCCGACACCGCCCAGCCTCTCCCCCGACACCGCCCAGCCGCTCCCCCGACACATCCCAGCCTCCTCCCGACACCGCCCAGCCTCTCCCCCGACACAGCCCAGCCTCTCCCCCGACACCGCCCAGCTTCTCCCCCGACACCACCCAGCCTCCCCCCGACACCGCCCAGCCTCTCCCCGACACCGCCCAGCCTCTCCCCCGACACCGCCCAGCCTCTCCCCCGGCACCGCCCAGCCTCTCCCCCGACACCGCCCAGCCACTCCCCCGACACATCCCAGCCTCGACACGACACCGCCCAGCCTCTCCCCCGACAACGCCCAGCTTCCACCCCGACACCGCCCAGCCTCTCCCCCGGCACGGTCCAGCCTCTCCCCGACACCGACCTGCCTCTCCCTCGAAACAGCCCAGCCTCTCCCCGGACACCGCCTACCCTCTCCCCCGACACCGCCCAGCTTCTCCCCGACACCGCCCAGCCTCATCACGACACCGCCCAGCCTCTCCCCCGACACCGCCAAGCCTCGCCCCGACACCGCTCAGCCTCTCCCCGGACACCGCCCAGCCTCATCCCGACACCGCCCAGCCTCTCCCCCGACACCGCCCAGCCTCCCCCACGACACCGCCCAGCTTCTCTCCCGACACCGCCCAGCTTCTCCCGCGACACCGCCCAGCCTCTCCCCCGACACCGCCCAGCCTCTCTCCCGACACCGCCCAGCTTCTCCCCCGACACCGCCCCGCCTCTCCCCCGACACCGCTCAGCCTCTCCCCGGACACCTCCCAGCCTCTCCCCCGACACCGCCCAGCCTCTCTCCCGACACCGCCCAGCTTCTCCCCCGACACCGTCCAGCCTCCCCGACACCGCACCGCCTCTCCCCGACACCGCCCAGCCTCTCTCCCGACACAGCTCAGCCTCTCCCCCGACACCGCCCAGCCTCCCCACGACACTGCCCAGCCTCTCCCCCGACACCGCCCAGCTTCTCCCCCGACACCGCCCAGCCTCTCCCCCGACACCGCCCAGCCTCTCTCCCGACACCGCCCAGCTTCTCCAGCGACACCGCCCAGCCTCTCCCCCGACACCGCCCAGCCTCTCTCCCGACACCGCCCAGCTACTCCCCCGACACTGCACAGCCTCGCCCCCGACACCGCCCAGCCTCCCCCCGACACCGCTCAGCCTCTCCCCCGACACCGCCCAGCCTCTCTCCCGACACCGCCCAGCTACTCCCCCGACACCGCCCAGCCTCTCTCCCGACACCGCCCAGCCTCCCCGACACCGCCCAGCCTCTCTCCCGACACCGCCCAGCCTCTCTCCCGACACCGCCCAGCCTCTCCCCCGACACCGACCAAGCTCGACACGACACCGCCCAGCTTCTCCCCCGACACCGCCCAGCCTCCCCGACACCGCCCAGCCTCCTCCCGACACCGCCCAGCCTCTCCCCCGACACCGCCCAGCCTCACTCCCGACACCGCCCAGCCTCGACACGACACCGCCCAGCCTCTCCCCCGACACTGCTCAGCCTCTCCCCCGACACCGCCCAGCCTCTCTCCCGACACCGCCCAGCCCCTCCCCTGACACCGCCCAGCCTCTCTCGCGACACCGCCCAGCCTCTCTCCCGACACCGCCCAGCCTCTCTCCCGACACCGCCCAGCCCCTCCCCTGACACCGCCCAGCTTCCTCCCTGACACCGCCCAGCCTCTCCCCCGACACCGCCAAGCCTCGCCCCGACACCGCTCAGCCTCTCCCCGGACACCGCCCAGCCTCATCCCGACACCGCCCAGCCTCTCCCCCGACACCGCCCAGCCTCCCCCACGACACCGCCCAGCTTCTCTCCCGACACCGCCCAGCTTCTCCCGCGACACCGCCCAGCCTCTCCCCCGACACCGCCCAGCCTCTCTCCCGACACCGCCCAGCTTCTCCCCCGACACCGCCCCGCCTCTCCCCCGACACCGCTCAGCCTCTCCCCGGACACCTCCCAGCCTCTCCCCCGACACCGCCCAGCCTCTCTCCCGACACCGCCCAGCTTCTCCCCCGACACCGTCCAGCCTCCCCGACACCGCACCGCCTCTCCCCGACACCGCCCAGCCTCTCTCCCGACACCGCTCAGCCTCTCCCCCGACACCGCCCAGCCTCCCCACGACACTGCCCAGCCTCTCCCCCGACACCGCCCAGCTTCTCCCCCGACACCGCCCAGCCTCTCCCCCGACACCGCCCAGCCTCTCTCCCGACACCGCCCAGCTTCTCCAGCGACACCGCCCAGCCTCTCCCCCGACACCGCCCAGCCTCTCTCCCGACACCGCCCAGCTACTCCCCCGACACTGCACAGCCTCGCCCCCGACACCGCCCAGCCTCCCCCCGACACCGCTCAGCCTCTCCCCCGACACCGCCCCGCCTCTCCCCCGACACCGCCCAGCCTCTCTCCCGACACCGCCCAGCTACTCCCCCGACACCGCCCAGCCTCTCTCCCGACACCGCCCAGCCTCCCCGACACCGCCCAGCCTCTCTCCCGACACCGCCCAGCCTCTCCCCCGACACCGACCAAGCTCGACACGACACCGCCCAGCTTCTCCCCCGACACCGCCCAGCCTCCCCGACACCGCCCAGCCTCCTCCCGACACCGCCCAGCCTCTCCCCCGACACCGCCCAGCCTCACTCCCGACACCGCCCAGCCTCGACACGACACCGCCCAGCCTCGACACGACACCGCCCAGCCTCTCCCCCGACACTGCTCAGCCTCTCCCCCGACACCGCCCAGCCTCTCTCCCGACACCGCCCAGCCCCTCCCCTGACACCGCCCAGCCTCTCTCGCGACACCGCCCAGCCTCTCTCCCGACACCGCCCAGCCTCTCTCCCGACACCGCCCAGCCCCTCCCCTGACACCGCCCAGCTTCCTCCCTGACACCGCCCAGCCTCTCCCTCGACACCGCCCAGCCTCTCTCGCGACACCGCCCGGCCTCTCCCCCGACACCGCCCAGACTCTCTCCCGACACCGCCCAGCCTCTCCCCCGACACCGACCAGCTTCCTCCCGACACCGCCCAGCCTCGACACGACACCGCCCAGCCTCTCCCCCGACACCGACCAGCTTCCTCCCGACACCGCCCAGCCTCTCTCCCGACACCGCCCAGCTACTCCCCCGACACCGCCCAGCCTCTCTCCTGGCACCGCCCAGCTACTCCCCCGACACCGCCCAGCCTCCCCCGACACCGCCCAGCCTCTCTCCCGACACCGCCCAGCCTCTCCCCGGACACCGCCCAGCCTCTCCCCCGACACCGCCCAGCCTCTCTCCCGACACCGCCCAGCTTCTCCCCCGACACCGCCCAGCCTCCCCGACATCGCCCAGCCTCTCTCCCGACACAGCCCAGCTACTCCCCCGACACCGCCCAGCCTCTCTCCCGACACCGCCCAGCCTCTCTCCCGACACCGCCCAGCCTCTCCCCGGACACCGCCCAGCCTCATCCCGACACCGCCCAGCCTCTCCCCCGACACCGCCCAGCCTCCCCCACGACACCGCCCAGCTTCTCTCCCGACACCGCCCAGCTTCTCCCGCGACACCGCCCAGCCTCTCCCCCGACACCGCCCAGCCTCTCTCCCGACACCGCCCAGCTTCTCCCCCGACACCGCCCCGCCTCTCCCCCGACACCGCTCAGCCTCTCCCCGGACACCTCCCAGCCTCTCCCCCGACACCGCCCAGCCTCTCTCCCGACACCGCCCAGCTTCTCCCCCGACACCGTCCAGCCTCCCCGACACCGCACCGCCTCTCCCCGACACCGCCCAGCCTCTCTCCCGACACCGCTCAGCCTCTCCCCCGACACCGCCCAGCCTCCCCACGACACCGCCCAGCCTCTCCCCCGACACCGCCCAGCTTCTCCCCCGACACCGCCCAGCCTCTCCCCCGACACCGCCCAGCCTCTCTCCCGACACCGCCCAGCTACTCCCCCGACACTGCACAGCCTCGCCCCCGACACCGCCCAGCCTCCCCCCGACACCGCTCAGCCTCTCCCCCGACACCGCCCCGCCTCTCCCCCGACACCGCCCAGCCTCTCTCCCGACACCGCCCAGCTACTCCCCCGACACCGCCCAGCCTCTCTCCCGACACCGCCCAGCCTCCCCGACACCGCCCAGCCTCTCTCCCGACACCGCCCAGCCTCTCCCCCGACACCGACCAAGCTCGACACGACACCGCCCAGCTTCTCCCCCGACACCGCCCAGCCTCCCCGACACCGCCCAGCCTCCTCCCGACACCGCCCAGCCTCTCCCCCGACACCGCCCAGCCTCACTCCCGACACCGCCCAGCCTCGACACGACACCGCCCAGCCTCTCTCGCGACACCGCCCAGCCTCTCTCCCGACACCGCCCAGCCTCTCTCCCGACACCGCCCAGCCCCTCCCCTGACACCGCCCAGCTTCCTCCCTGACACCGCCCAGCCTCTCCCTCGACACCGCCCAGCCTCTCTCGCGACACCGCCCAGCCTCTCCCCCGACACCGCCCAGACTCTCCCCTGACAACGCCCAGCTTCCACCCCGACACCGCCCAGCCTCTCTCCCGACACCGCCCAGCCTCTCCCCCGACACCGACCAAGCTCGACACGACACCGCCCAGCTTCTCCCCCGACACCGCCCAGCCTCCCCGACACCGCCTAGCCTCCTCCCGACACCGCCCAGCCTCTCCCCCGACACCGCCCAGCCTCACTCCCGACACCGCCTAGCCTCGACACGACACCGCCCAGCCTCTCCCCCGACACTGCTCAGCCTCTCCCCCGGCACCGCCCAGCCTCTCTCCCGACACCGCCCAGCCCCTCCCCTGACACCGCCCAGCCTCTCTCGCGACACCGCCCAGCCTCTCTCCCGACACCGCCCAGCCTCTCTCCCGACACCGCCCAGCCCCTCCCCTGACACCGCCCAGCTTCCTCCCTGACACCGCCCAGCCTCTCCCTCGACACCGCCCAGCCTCTCTCGCGACACCGCCCAGCCTCTCCCCCGACACCGCCCAGACTCTCCCCTGACAACGCCCAGCTTCCACCCCGACACCGCCCAGCCTCTCTCCCGACACCGCCCAGCCTCTCCCCCGACACCGACCAAGCTCGACACGACACCGCCCAGCTTCTCCCCCGACACCGCCCAGCCTCCCCGACACCGCCTAGCCTCCTCCCGACACCGCCCAGCCTCTCCCCCGACACCGCCCAGCCTCACTCCCGACACCGCCCAGCCTCGACACGACACCGCCCAGCCTCTCCCCCGACACTGCTCAGCCTCTCCCCCGACACCGCCCAGCCTCTCTCCCGACACCGCCCAGCCCCTCCCCTGACACCGCCCAGCCTCTCTCGCGACACCGCCCAGCCTCTCTCCCGACACCGCCCAGCCTCTCTCCCGACACCGCCCAGCCCCTCCCCTGACACCGCCCAGCTTCCTCCCTGACACCGCCCAGCCTCTCCCTCGACACCGCCCAGCCTCTCTCGCGACACCGCCCAGCCTCTCCCCCGACACCGCCCAGACTCTCTCCCGACACCGCCCAGCCTCTACCCCGACACCGACCAGCTTCCTCCCGACACCGCCCAGCCTCGACACGACACCGCCCAGCCTCTCCCCCGACACCGACCAGCTTCCTCCCGACACCGCCCAGCCTCTCTCCCGACAACGCCCAGCCTCCTCCCGACACCGCCAGTCTCTCCCCCGACACCGCCCAGCCTCACTCCCGACACCGCTCAGCCTCTCCCCCGACACCGCTCAGCCTCTCCCCCGACACCGCCCAGCCTCTGTCCCGACACCGCCCAGCCTCACTCCCGACACCGCTCAGCCTCTCCCCCGACACCGCCCAGCCTCTGTCCCGACACCGCCCAGCCTCTCTCCCGACACCGCCCAGTCTCCCCGACACCGCCCAGCTTCTCCCGCGACACCGCCCAGCCTCTCCCCCGACACCGCCCAGCCTCTCCCCCGACACTGCACAGCCTCGCCCCCGACACCACCCAGCCTCCCCACGACACCGCTCAGCCTCTCCCCCGACACCGCCCCGCCTCTCCCCCGACACCGCCCAGCCTCTCTCCCGACACCGCCCAGCCTCTCCCCCGGCACCGCCCAGCCTCTCCCCCGACACCGCCCAGCCACTCCCCCGACACATCCCAGCCTCTCCCCCGACACCACCCAGCCTCTCCCCCGGCACCGCCCAGCCTCTCCCCCGACACCGCCCAGCCACTCCCCCGACACCGCCCAGCCACTCCCCCGACACCGCCCAGCCTCTACCCCGACAACGCCCAGCTTCCACCCCGACACTGCCCAGCCTCTCCCCCGACACCGCCCAGCCTCTGCCCCGACACCGCCCAGCCTCTCCCCGACACCGCCCAGTCTCTCCCCCGACACCGCCCAGCCACTCCCCCGACACATCCCAGCCTCGCCGCCGACACCGCCCAGTCTCTCTCCCGACACCGCCCAGTCTCTCTCCCGACACCGCCCAGCCTCTCCCCCGACACCGCCCAGCCTCTCCCCCGACACCGCCCAGCCTCTCCCTCGACACCGCCCAGCTTCTCCCGCGACACCACCCAGCCTCTCCCCCGACACCGCCCAGCCACTCCCCCGACACATCCCAGCCTCTCCCCCGACACCACCCAGCCTCTCCCCCGGCACCGCCCAGCCTCTCCCCCGACACCGCCCAGCCACTCCCCCGACACCGCCCAGCCACTCCCCCGACACCGCCCAGCCTCTACCCCGACAACGCCCAGCTTCCACCCCGACACTGCCCAGCCTCTCCCCCGACACCGCCCAGCCTCTGCCCCGACACCGCCCAGCCTCTCCCCGACACCGCCCAGCCACTCCACGGACACCGCACAGCCTCGACACGACACCGCCCAGCTACTCCCCCGACATCGCCCAGCCTCCCAGAAACCGCCAAGCTCTCCCCCGACACCGCCCAGCCTCTCCCCCGACACCGCCCAGCCTCTCCCCCGACACCGCCCAGCCGCTCCCCCGACACATCCCAGCCTCCTCCCGACACCGCGCAGCCTCTCCCCCGACACAGCCCAGCCTCTCCCCCGACACCGCCCAGCTTCTCCCCCGACACCACCCAGCCTCCCCCCGACACCGCCCAGCCTCTCCCCGACACCGCCCAGCCTCTCCCCCGACACCGCCCAGCCTCTCCCCCGGCACCGCCCAGCCTCTCCCCCGACACCGCCCAGCCACTCCCCCGACACATCCCAGCCTCGACACGACACCGCCCAGCCTCTCCCCCGACAACGCCCAGCTTCCACCCCGACACCGCCCAGCCTCTCCCCCGGCACGGTCCAGCCTCTCCCTGACACCGACCTGCCTCTCCCTCGAAACAGCCCAGCCTCATCACGACACCGCCCAGCCTCTCCCCCGACACCGCCAAGCCTCGCCCCGACACCGCTCAGCCTCTCCCCGGACACCGCCCAGCCTCATCCCGACACCGCCCAGCCTCTCCCCCGACACCGCCCAGCCTCCCCCACGACACCGCCCAGCTTCTCTCCCGACACCGCCCAGCTTCTCCCGCGACACCGCCCAGCCTCTCCCCCGACACCGCCCAGCCTCTCTCCCGACACCGCCCAGCTTCTCCCCCGACACCGCCCCGCCTCTCCCCCGACACCGCTCAGCCTCTCCCCGGACACCTCCCAGCCTCTCCCCCGACACCGCCCAGCCTCTCTCCCGACACCGCCCAGCTTCTCCCCCGACCCCTCCAGCCTCCCCGACACCGCACCGCCTCTCCCCGACACCGCCCAGCCTCTCTCCCGACACCGCTCAGCCTCTCCCCCGACACCGCCCAGCCTCCCCACGACACCGCCTAGCCTCTCCCCCGACACCGCCCAGCTTCTCCCCCGACACCGCCCAGCCTCTCCCCCGACACCGCCCAGCCTCTCTCCCGACACCGCCCAGCTTCTCCAGCGACACCGCCCAGCCTCTCCCCCGACACCGCCCAGCCTCTCTCCCGACACCGCCCAGCTACTCCCCCGACACTGCACAGCCTCGCCCCCGACACCGCCCAGCCTCCCCCCGACACCGCTCAGCCTCTCCCCCGACACCGCCCCGCCTCTCCCCCGACACCGCCCAGCCTCTCTCCCGACACCGCCCAGCTACTCCCCCGACACCGCCCAGCCTCTCTCCCGACACCGCCCAGCCTCCCCGACACCGCCCAGCCTCTCTCCCGACACCGCCCAGCCTCTCCCCCGACACCGACCAAGCTCGACACGACACCGCCCAGCTTCTCCCCCGACACCGCCCAGCCTCCCCGACACCGCCCAGCCTCCTCCCGACACCGCCCAGCCTCTCCCCCGACACCGCCCAGCCTCACTCCCGACACCGCCCAGCCTCGACACGACACCGCCCAGCTTCCACCCCGACACCGCCCAGCCTCTCCCCCGGCACGGTCCAGCCTCTCCCTGACACCGACCTGCCTCTCCCTCGAAACAGCCCAGCCTCTCCCCGGACACCGCCTACCCTCTCCCCCGACACCGCCCAGCTTCTCCCCGACACCGCCCAGCCTCATCACGACACCGCCCAGCCTCTCCCCCGACACCGCCAAGCCTCGCCCCGACACCGCTCAGCCTCTCCCCGGACACCGCCCAGCCTCATCCCGACACCGCCCAGCCTCTCCCCCGACACCGCCCAGCCTCCCCCACGACACCGCCCAGCTTCTCTCCCGACACCGCCCAGCTTCTCCCGCGACACCGCCCAGCCTCTCCCCCGACACCGCCCAGCCTCTCTCCCGACACCGCCCAGCTTCTCCCCCGACACCGCCCCGCCTCTCCCCCGACACCGCTCAGCCTCTCCCCGGACACCTCCCAGCCTCTCCCCCGACACCGCCCAGCCTCTCTCCCGACACCGCCCAGCTTCTCCCCCGACCCCTCCAGCCTCCCCGACACCGCACCGCCTCTCCCCGACACCGCCCAGCCTCTCTCCCGACACCGCTCAGCCTCTCCCCCGACACCGCCCAGCCTCCCCACGACACCGCCTAGCCTCTCCCCCGACACCGCCCAGCTTCTCCCCCGACACCGCCCAGCCTCTCCCCCGACACCGCCCAGCCTCTCTCCCGACACCGCCCAGCTTCTCCAGCGACACCGCCCAGCCTCTCCCCCGACACCGCCCAGCCTCTCTCCCGACACCGCCCAGCTACTCCCCCGACACTGCACAGCCTCGCCCCCGACACCGCCCAGCCTCCCCCCGACACCGCTCAGCCTCTCCCCCGACACCGCCCCGCCTCTCCCCCGACACCGCCCAGCCTCTCTCCCGACACCGCCCAGCTACTCCCCCGACACCGCCCAGCCTCTCTCCCGACACCGCCCAGCCTCCCCGACACCGCCCAGCCTCTCTCCCGACACCGCCCAGCCTCTCCCCCGACACCGACCAAGCTCGACACGACACCGCCCAGCTTCTCCCCCGACACCGCCCAGCCTCCCCGACACCGCCCAGCCTCCTCCCGACACCGCCCAGCCTCTCCCCCGACACCGCCCAGCCTCACTCCCGACACCGCCCAGCCTCGACACGACACCGCCCAGCCTCTCCCCCGACACTGCTCAGCCTCTCCCCCGACACCGCCCAGCCTCTCTCCCGACACCGCCCAGCCCCTCCCCTGACACCGCCCAGCCTCTCTCGCGACACCGCCCAGCCTCTCTCCCGACACCGCCCAGCCTCTCTCCCGACACCGCCCAGCCCCTCCCCTGACACCGCCCAGCTTCCTCCCTGACACCGCCCAGCCTCTCCCTCGACACCGCCCAGCCTCTCTCGCGACACCGCCCAGCCTCTCCCCCGACACCGCCCAGACTCTCTCCCGACACCGCCCAGCCTCTCCCCCGACACCGACCAGCTTCCTCCCGACACCGCCCAGCCTCGACACGACACCGCCCAGCCTCTCCCCCGACACCGACCAGCTTCCTCCCGACACCGCCCAGCCTCTCTCCCGACACCGCCCAGCTACTCCCCCGACACCGCCCAGCCTCTCTCCTGGCACCGCCCAGCTACTCCCCCGACACCGCCCAGCCTCCCCCGACACCGCCCAGCCTCTCTCCCGACACCGCCCAGCCTCTCCCCGGACACCGCCCAGCCTCTCCCCCGACACCGCCCAGCCTCTCTCCCGACACCGCCCAGCTTCTCCCCCGACACCGCCCAGCCTCCCCGACATCGCCCAGCCTCTCTCCCGACACAGCCCAGCTACTCCCCCGACACCGCCCAGCCTCTCTCCCGACACCGCCCAGCCTCTCTCCCGACACCGCCCAGCCTCTCCCCGGACACCGCACAGCCTCATCCCGACACCGCCCAGCCTCTCCCCCGACACCGCCCAGCCTCCCCCACGACACCGCCCAGCTTCTCTCCCGACACCGCCCAGCTTCTCCCGCGACACCGCCCAGCCTCTCCCCCGACACCGCCCAGCCTCTCCCCCGACACCGCCCAGCCTCTCTCCCGACACCGCCCAGCTTCTCCAGCGACACCGCCCAGCCTCTCCCCCGACACCGCCCAGCCTCTCTCCCGACACCGCCCAGCTACTCCCCCGACACTGCACAGCCTCGCCCCCGACACCGCCCAGCCTCCCCCCGACACCGCTCAGCCTCTCCCCCGACACCGCCCCGCCTCTCCCCCGACACCGCCCAGCCTCTCTCCCGACACCGCCCAGCTACTCCCCCGACACCGCCCAGCCTCTCTCCCGACACCGCCCAGCCTCCCCGACACCGCCGAGCCTCTCTCCCGACACCGCCCAGCCTCCCCGACACCGCCCAGCCTCCCCGACACCGCCCAGCCTCTCTCCCGACACCGCCCAGCCTCTCCCCCGACACCGACCAAGCTCGACACGACACCGCCCAGCTTCTCCCCCGACACCGCCCAGCCTCCCCGACACCGCCCAGCCTCCTCCCGACACCGCCCAGCCTCTCCCCCGACACCGCCCAGCCTCACTCCCGACACCGCCCAGCCTCGACACGACACCGCCCAGCCTCTCCCCCGACACTGCTCAGCCTCTCCCCCGACACCGCCCAGCCTCCCCCGACACCGCCCAGCCTCTCTCCCGACACCGCCCAGCCTCTCCCCGGACACCGCCCAGCCTCTCCCCCGACACCGCCCAGCCTCTCTCCCGACACCGCCCAGCTTCTCCCCCGACACCGCCCAGCCTCCCCGACATCGCCCAGCCTCTCTCCCGACACAGCCCAGCTACTCCCCCGACACCGCCCAGCCTCTCTCCCGACACCGCCCAGCCTCTCTCCCGACACCGCCCAGCCTCTCCCCGGACACCGCCCAGCCTCATCCCGACACCGCCCAGCCTCTCCCCCGACACCGCCCAGCCTCCCCCACGACACCGCTCAGCCCCCCCCAGGACACCGCCCAGCCTCCCCCACGACACCGCTCAGCCCCCCCCAGGACACCGCCCAGCTTCTCTCCCGACACCGCCCAGCTTCTCCCGCGACACCGCCCAGCCTCTCCCCCGACACCGCCCAGCCTCTCTCCCGACACCGCCCAGCTTCTCCCCCGACACCGCCCCGCCTCTCCCCCGACACCGCTCAGCCTCTCCCCGGACACCTCCCAGCCTCTCCCCCGACACCGCCCAGCCTCTCTCCCGACACCGCCCAGCTTCTCCCCCGACACCGTCCAGCCTCCCCGACACCGCACCGCCTCTCCCCGACACCGCCCAGCCTCTCTCCCGACACCGCTCAGCCTCTCCCCCGACACCGCCCAGCCTCCCCACGACACCGCCCAGCCTCTCCCCCGACACCGCCCAGCTTCTCCCCCGACACCGCCCAGCCTCTCCCCCGACACCGCCCAGCCTCTGTCCCGACACCGCCCAGCTTCTCCAGCGACACCGCCCAGCCTCTCCCCCGACACCGCCCAGCCTCTCTCCCGACACCGCCCAGCTACTCCCCCGACACTGCACAGCCTCGCCCCCGACACCGCCCAGCCTCCCCCCGACACCGCTCAGCCTCTCCCCCGACACCGCCCCGCCTCTCCCCCGACACCGCCCAGCCTCTCTCCCGACACCGCCCAGCTACTCCCCCGACACCGCCCAGCCTCTCTCCCGACACCGCCCAGCCTCCCCGACACCGCCCAGCCTCTCTCCCGACACCGCCCAGCCTCTCCCCCGACACCGACCAAGCTTGACACGACACCGCCCAGCTTCTCCCCCGACACCGCCCAGCCTCCCCGACACCGCCCAGCCTCCTCCCGACACCGCCCAGCCTCTCCCCCGACACCGCCCAGCCTCACTCCCGACACCGCCCAGCCTCGACACGACACCGCCCAGCCTCTCCCCCGACACTGCTCAGCCTCTCCCCCGACACCGCCCAGCCTCTCTCCCGACACCGCCCAGCCCCTCCCCTGACACCGCCCAGCCTCTCTCGCGACACCGCCCAGCCTCTCTCCCGACACCGCCCAGCCTCCTCCCGACACCGCCCAGCCCCTCCCCTGACACCGCCCAGCTTCCTCCCTGACACCGCCCAGCCTCTCCCTCGACACCGCCCAGCCTCTCTCGCGACACCGCCCAGCCTCTCCCCCGACACCGCCCAGACTCTCCCTCGACAACGCCCAGCTTCCACCCCGACACCGCCCAGCCTCTCCCCCGGCACGGTCCAGCCTCTCCCCGACACCGACCTGCCTCTCCCTCGAAACAGCCCAGCCTCTCCCCGGACACCGCCTACCCTCTCCCCCGACACCGCCCAGCTTCTCCCCCGACACCGCCCAGCTTCTCCCCGACACCGCCCAGCCTCATCACGACACCGCCCAGCCTCTCCCCCGACACCGCCCAGCTTCTCCCCGACACCGCCCAGCCTCATCACGACACCGCCCAGCCTCTCCCCCGACACCGCCCAGCCTCTCCCCCCGACACCGCTCAGCCTCATCCCGACACCGCCCAGTCTCTCCCCCGACACCGCCCAGCCTCCCCCACGACACCGCACAGCCTCTCCCCCGACACCGCCCAGCCTCTCTCCCGACACCGCCCAGCTTCTCCCCCGACACCGCCCAGTCTCTCCCCCGACACCGCCCAGCCTCCCCCACGACACCGCACAGCCTCTCCCCCGACACCGCCCAGCCTCTCTCCCGACACCGCCCAGCTTCTCTCCCGACACCGCCCAGCTTCTCCCGCGACACCGCCCAGCCTCTCCCCCGACACCGCCCAGCCTCTCCCCCGACACCGCCCAGCCTCTCTCCCGACACCGCCCAGCTTCTCCCCCGACACCGCCCCGCCTCTCCCCCGACACCGCTCAGCCTCTCCCCGGACACCTCCCAGCCTCTCCCCCGACACCGCCCAGCCTCTCTCCCGACACCGCCCAGCCTCTCCCCCGACACCGTCCAGCCTCCCCGACACCGCCCGGCCTCTCCCCGACACCGTCCAGCCTCCCCGACACCGCACCGCCTCTCCCCGACACCGCCCAGCCTCTCTCCCGACACCGCTCAGCCTCTCCCCCGACACCGCCCAGCCTCCCCACGACACCGCCCAGCCTCTCCCCCGACACCGCCCAGCTTCTCCCCCGACACCGCCCAGCCTCTCCCCCGACACCGCCCAGCCTCTCTCCCGACACCGCCCAGCTTCTCCAGCGACACCGCCCAGCCTCTCCCCCGACACCGCCCAGCCTCTCTCCCGACACCGCCCAGCTACTCCCCCGACACTGCACAGCCTCGCCCCCGACACCGCCCAGCCTCCCCCCGACACCGCTCAGCCTCTCCCCCGACACTGCCCCGCCTCTCCCCCGACACCGCCCAGCCTCTCTCCCGACACCGCCCAGCTACTCCCCCGACACCGCCCAGCCTCTCTCCCGACACCGCCCAGCCTCCCCGACACCGCCCAGCCTCTCTCCCGACACCGCCCAGCCTCTCCCCCGACACCGACCAAGCTCGACACGACACCGCCCAGCTTCTCCCCCGACACCGCCCAGCCTCCCCGACACCGCCCAGCCTCCTCCCGACACCGCCCAGCCTCTCCCCCGACACCGCCCAGCCTCACTCCCGACACCGCCCAGCCTCGACACGACACCGCCCAGCCTCTCCCCCGACACTGCTCAGCCTCTCCCCCGACACCGCCCAGCCTCTCTCCCGACACCGCCCAGCCCCTCCCCTGACACCGCCCAGCCTCTCTCGCGACACCGCCCAGCCTCTCTCCCGACACCGCCCAGCCTCTCTCCCGACACCGCCCAGCCCCTCCCCTGACACCGCCCAGCTTCCTCCCTGACACCGCCCAGCCTCTCCCTCGACACCGCCCAGCCTCTCTCGCGACACCGCCCAGCCTCTCCCCCGACACCGCCCAGACTCTCTCCCGACACCGCCCAGCCTCTCCCCCGACACCGACCAGCTTCCTCCCGACACCGCCCAGCCTCGACACGACACCGCCCAGCCTCTCTCCCGACACCGCCCAGCCCCTCCCCTGACACCGCCCAGCTTCCTCCCTGACACCGCCCAGCCTCTCCCTCGACACCGCCCAGACTCTCTCGCGACACCGCCCAGCCTCTCTCCCGACACCGCTCAGCCTCTCCCCCGACACCGCCCAGCCTCCCCCACGACACCGCCCAGCCTCTCTCCCGACACCGCCCAGCTTCTCCCCCGACACCGCCCAGCCTCTCCCCCGACACCGCCCAGTCTCTCTCCCGACACCGCCCAGCTTCTCCCGCGACACCGCCCAGCCTCTCCCCGACACCGCCCAGCCTCTCTCCCGACACCGCCCAGCTACTCCCCCGACACAGCACAGCCTCGCCCACGACACCACCCAGCCTCCCCACGACACCGCTCAGCCTCTCCCCCGACACCGCCCCGCCTCTCCCCCGACACCGCCCAGCCTCTCTCCCGACACCGCCCAGCCTCTCCCCCGACACCGACCAGCCTCGACACGACACCAACCAGCCTCCCCGACACCGCCCAGCCTCCTCCCGACACCGCCCAGCCTCTCCCCCGACACCGCCCAGCCTCCTCCCGACACCGCCAGTCTCTCCCCCGACACCGCCCAGCCTCACTCCCGACACCGCTCAGCCTCTCCCCCGACACCGCCCAGCCTCTGTCCCGACACCGCCCAGCCTCTCTCCCGACACCGCCCAGCCTCTCTCGCGACACCGCCCAGCCTCTCTCCCGACACCGCCCAGCCTCTCTCCCGACACCGCCCAGCCCCTCCCCTGACACCGCCCAGCTTCCTCCCTGACACCGCCCAGCCTCTCCCTCGACACCGCCCAGCCTCTCTCGCGACACCGCCCAGCCTCTCCCCCGACACCGCCCAGACTCTCTCCCGACACCGCCCAGCCTCTCCCCCGACACCGACCAGCTTCCTCCCGACACCGCCCAGCCTCGACACGACACCGCCCAGCCTCTCTCCCGACACCGCCCAGCCCCTCCCCTGACACCGCCCAGCTTCCTCCCTGACACCGCCCAGCCTCTCCCTCGACACCGCCCAGACTCTCTCGCGACACCGCCCAGCCTCTCTCCCGACACCGCTCAGCCTCTCCCCCGACACCGCCCAGCCTCCCCCACGACACCGCCCAGCCTCTCTCCCGACACCGCCCAGCTTCTCCCCCGACACCGCCCAGCCTCTCCCCCGACACCGCCCAGTCTCTCTCCCGACACCGCCCAGCTTCTCCCGCGACACCGCCCAGCCTCTCCCCGACACCGCCCAGCCTCTCTCCCGACACCGCCCAGCTACTCCCCCGACACAGCACAGCCTCGCCCACGACACCACCCAGCCTCCCCACGACACCGCTCAGCCTCTCCCCCGACACCGCCCCGCCTCTCCCCCGACACCGCCCAGCCTCTCTCGCGACACCGCCCAGCCTCTCCCCCGACACCGACCAGCCTCGACACGACACCAACCAGCCTCCCCGACACCGCCCAGCCTCCTCCCGACACCGCCAGTCTCTCCCCCGACACCGCCCAGCCTCACTCCCGACACCGCTCAGCCTCTCCCCCGACACCGCCCAGCCTCTGTCCCGACACCGCCCAGCCTCACTCCCGACACCGCTCAGCCTCTCCCCCGACACCGCCCAGCCTCTCTCCCGACACCGCCAGTCTCTCCCCCGACACCGCCCAGCCTCACTCCCGACACCGCTCAGCCTCTCCCCCGACACCGCCCAGCCTCTGTCCCGACACCGCCCAGCCTCACTCCCGACACCGCTCAGCCTCTCCCCCGACACCGCCCAGCCTCTGTCCCGACACCGCCCAGCCTCACTCCCGACACCGCTCAGCCTCTCCCCCGACACCGCTCAGCCTCTCCCCCGACACCGCCCAGCCTCTGTCCCGACACCGCCCAGCCTCACTCCCGACACCGCTCAGCCTCTCCCCCGACACCGCCCAGCCTCTCTCCCGACACCGCCCAGTCTCTCTCCCGACACCGCCCAGCTTCTCCCGCGACACCGCCCAGTCTCTCTCCCGACACCGCCCAGCCTCTCCCCCGACACCGCCCAGCCTCTCCCCCGACACCGCCCAGCCTCTCCCTCGACACCGCCCAGCTTGTCCCGCGACACCGCCCAGTCTCTCTCCCGACACCGCCCAGCTTCTCCCGCGACACCGCCCAGCCTCTCCCCCGACACCGCCCAGCCTCTCCCCCGACACTGCACAGCCTCGCCCCCGACACCGCCCAGCCTCCCCACGACACCGCTCAGCCTCTCCCCCGACACCGCCCCGCCTCTCCCCCGACACCGCCCAGCCTCTCTCCCGACACCGCCCAGCTACTCACCCGTCACCGCCCAGCCTCTCTCCCGACACCGCCCAGCCTCCCCCCGACACCGCCCAGCCTCTCTCCCGACACCGCCCAGCCTCCCCCGACACCGCCCAGCCTCCCCCCGACACCGCCCAGCTTCCTCCCCGACACCGCCAGTCTCTCCCCCGACACCGCCCAGCCTCTCTCCCGACACCGCCCAGCCCCTCCCCTGACACCGCCCAGCCTCTCTCGCGACACCGCCCAGCCTCTCTCCCGACACCGCCCAGCCTCTCTCCCGACACCGCCCAGCCCCTCCCCTGACACCGCCCAGCTTCCTCCCTGACACCGCCCAGCCTCTCCCTCGACACCGCCCAGCCTCTCTCGCGACACCGCCCAGCCTCTCCCCCGACACCGCCCAGACTCTCCCCCGACAACGCCCAGCTTCCACCCCGACACCGCCCAGCCTCTCCCCCGGCACGGTCCAGCCTCTCCCCGACACCGACCTGCCTCTCCCTCGAAACAGCCCAGCCTCTCCCCGGACACCGCCTACCCTCTCCCCCGACACCGCCCAGCTTCTCCCCGACACCGCCCAGCCTCATCACGACACCGCCCAGCCTCTCCCCCGACACCGCCAAGCCTCGCCCCGACACCGCTCAGCCTCTCCCCGGACACCGCCCAGCCTCATCCCGACACCGCCCAGCCTCTCCCCCGACACCGCCCAGCCTCCCCCACGACACCGCCCAGCTTCTCTCCCGACACCGCCCAGCTTCTCCCGCGACACCGTCCAGCCTCTCCCCCGACACCGCCCAGCCTCTCTCCCGACACCGCCCAGCTTCTCCCCCGACACCGCCCCGCCTCTCCCCCGACACCGCTCAGCCTCTCCCCGGACACCTCCCAGCCTCTCCCCCGACACCGCCCAGCCTCTCTCCCGACACCGCCCAGCTTCTCCCCCGACACCGTCCAGCCTCCCCGACACCGCACCGCCTCTCCCCGACACCGCCCAGCCTCTCTCCCGACACCGCTCAGCCTCTCCCCCGACACCGCCCAGCCTCCCCACGACACCGCCCAGCCTCTCCCCCGACACCGCCCAGCTTCTCCCCCGACACCGCCCAGCCTCTCCCCCGACACCGCCCAGCCTCTCTCCCGACACCGCCCAGCTTCTCCAGCGACACCGCCCAGCCTCTCCCCCGACACCGCCCAGCCTCTCTCCCGACACCGCCCAGCTACTCCCCCGACACTGCACAGCCTCGCCCCCGACACCGCCCAGCCTCCCCCCGACACCGCTCAGCCTCTCCCCCGACACTGCCCCGCCTCTCCCCCGACACCGCCCAGCCTCTCTCCCGACACCGCCCAGCTACTCCCCCGACACCGCCCAGCCTCTCTCCCGACACCGCCCAGCCTCCCCGACACCGCCCAGCCTCTCTCCCGACACCGCCCAGCCTCTCCCCCGACACCGACCAAGCTCGACACGACACCGCCCAGCTTCTCCCCCGACACCGCCCAGCCTCCCCGACACCGCCCAGCCTCCTCCCGACACCGCCCAGCCTCTCCCCCGACACCGCCCAGCCTCACTCCCGACACCGCCCAGCCTCGACACGACACCGCCCAGCCTCTCCCCCGACACTGCTCAGCCTCCCCCCCGACACCGCCCAGCCTCTCTCCCGACACCGCCCAGCCCCTCCCCTGACACCGCCCAGCCTCTCTCGCGACACCGCCCAGCCTCTCTCCCGACACCGCCCAGCCTCTCTCCCGACACCGCCCAGCCCCTCCCCTGACACCGCCCAGCTTCCTCCCTGACACCGCCCAGCCTCTCCCTCGACACCGCCCAGCCTCTCTCGCGACACCGCCCAGCCTCTCCCCCGACACCGCCCAGACTCTCTCCCGACACCGCCCAGCCTCTCCCCCGACACCGACCAGCTTCCTCCCGACACCGCCCAGCCTCGACACGACACCGCCCAGCCTCTCTCCCGACACCGCCCAGCCCTTCCCCTGACACCGCCCAGCTTCCTCCCTGACACCGCCCAGCCTCTCCCTCGACACCGCCCAGCCTCTCTCGCGACACCGCCCAGCCTCTCTCCCGACACCGCTCAGCCTCTCCCCCGACACCGCCCAGCCTCCCCCACGACACCGCCCAGCCTCTCTCCCGACACCGCCCAGCTTCTCCCCCGACACCGCCCAGCCTCTCCCCCGACACCGCCCAGTCTCTCTCCCGACACCGCCCAGCTTCTCCCGCGACACCGCCCAGCCTCTCCCCGACACCGCCCAGCCTCTCTCCCGACACCGCCCAGCTACTCCCCCGACACAGCACAGCCTCGCCCACGACACCACCCAGCCTCCCCACGACACCGCTCAGCCTCTCCCCCGACACCGCCCCGCCTCTCCCCCGACACCGCCCAGCCTCTCTCCCGACACCGCTCAGCCTCTCCCCCGACACCGCCCCGCCTCTCCCCCGACACCGCCCCGCCTCTCTCCCGACACCGCCCAGCCTCTCCCCCGACACCGACCAGCCTCGACACGACACCGCCCAGCCTCCCCGACACCGCCCAGCCTCCTCCCGACACCGCCAGTCTCTCCCCCGACACCGCCAGTCTCTCCCCCGACACCGCCCAGCCTCACTCCCGACACCGCTCAGCCTCTCCCCCGACACCGCCCAGCCTCTGTCCCGACACCGCCCAGCCTCTCCCCCGACACCGCCCAGCCTCTGTCCCGACACCGCCCAGTCTCTCTCCCGACACCGCCCAGTCTCTCTCCCGACACCACCCAGCTTCTCCCGCGACACCGCCCAGTCTCTCTCCCGACACCGCCCAGCCTCTCCCCCGACACCGCCCAGCCTCTCCCCCGACACCGCCCAGCCTCTCCCCCGACACTGCACAGCCTCGCCCCCGACACCACCCAGCCTCCCCACGACACCGCTCAGCCTCTCCCCCGACACCGCCCCGCCTCTCCCCCGACACCGCCCAGCCTCTCTCCCGACACCGCCCAGCTACTCACCCGTCACCGCCCAGCCTCTCTCCCGACACCGCCCAGCCTCCCCCCGACACCGCCCAGCCTCTCTCCCGACACCGCCCAGCCTCCCCGACACCGCCCAGCCTCCTCCCGACACCGCCAGTCTCTCCCCCGACACCGCCCAGCCTCTCTCCCGACACCGCCCAGCCTCTCCCCCGACACCGACCAGCTTCCTCCCGACACCGCCCAGCCTCTCCCCCGACACCGCCCAGCCTCTCTCCCGACACCGCCCAGCCTCTCCCCCGACACCGACCAACTTCCTCCCGACACCGCCCAGCCTCTCTCCCGACACAGCCCAGCTACTCCCCCGACACCGCCCAGCCTCTCCCACGACACCGCCCAGCCTCTCTCCCGACACCGCCCAGCCTCTCCCCCGACACCGCCCAGCCTCTCCCCCGACACCGCCCAGCCTCGACACGACACCGCCCAGCTTCTCCCCCGACACCGCCCAGCCTCTCACCCGACACCGCCCAGCCTCTCCCCCGACACCGCCCAGCCTCGACACGACACCGCCCAGCCTCTCCCCCGACACCGCCCAGCCTCTCCCCGACACCGCCCAGCCTCTCTCCCGACACCGCCCAGCCTCTCTCCCGACACCGCCCAGCTTCTCCCGCGACACCGCCCAGCCTCGCCCCGACACCGCTCAGCCTCTCCCCGGACACCGCCCAGCCTCTCTCCCGACAGCGCCCAGCCTCTCCCCCGACACCGCCCAGCCTCCCCGACACCGCCCAGCCTCCTCCCGACACCGCCAGTCTCTCCCCCGACACCGCCCAGCCTCACTCCCGACACCGCTCAGCCTCTCCCCCGACACCGCCCAGCCTCTCCCCCGACACCGCCCAGCCTCGACACGACACCGCTCAGCTTCTCCCCCGACACCGCCCAGCCTCTCCCCCGACACCGCCCAGCCTCTCCCCCGACACCGCCCAGCCTCGACACGACACCGCCCAGCCTCTCCCCCGACACCGCCCAGCCTCTCCCCGACACCGCCCAGCCTCTCTCCCGACACCGCCCAGCCTCTCCCTCGACACCGCCCAGCCTCTCTCCCGACACCGCCCAGCTTCTCCCGCGAAACCGCCCAGCCTCGCCCCGACACCGCTCAGCCTCTCCCCGGACACCGCCCAGCCTCTCCCCCGACACCGCCCAGCCTCTCCCCCGACACCGCCCAGCCTCCCCCACGACACCGCCCAGCTTCTCTCCCGACACCGCCCAGCTTCTCCCGCGACACCGCCCAGCCTCTCCCCCGACACCGCCCAGCCTCTCTCCCGACACCGCCCAGCTTCTCCCCCGACACCGCCCCGCCTCTCCCCCGACACCGCTCAGCCTCTCCCCGGACACCGCCCAGCCTCTCCCCCGACACCGCCCAGCCTCTCTCCCGACACCGCCCAGCCTCTCCCCCGACACCGCCCAGCTTCTCCCCCGACACCGCCCAGCCTCCCCGACACCGCACCGCCTCTCCCCCGACACCGCTCAGCCTCTCCCCCGACACCGCCCAGCCTCCCCCACGACACCGCCCAGCCTCTCCCCCGACACCGCACCGCCTCTCCCCGGACACCGCTCAGCCTCTCCCCCGACACCGCCCAGCCTCCCCCACGACACCGCCCAGCCTCTCCCACGACACCGCCCAGCTTCTCCCCCGACACCGCCCAGCCTTTCCCCCGACACCGCCCAGCCTCTCTCCCGACACCGCCCAGCTTCTCCCGCGACACCGCCCAGCCTCTCCCCCGACACCGCCCAGCCTCTCTCCCGACACCGCCCAGCTACTCCCCCGACACCGCCCAGCCTCTCCCCCGACACCACCCAGCATCCCCCACGACACCGCCCAGCTTCTCTCCCGACACCGCCCAGCTTCTCCCCCGACACCACCCAGCATCCCCCACGACACCGCCCAGCTTCTCTCCCGACACCGCCCAGCTTCTCTCCCGACACCACCCAGCATCCCCCACGACACCGCCCAGCTTCTCTCCCGACACCGCCCAGCCTCTCCCCCGACACCGCCCAGCCTCTCTCCCGACACCGCCCAGCTTCTCCCCCGACACCGCCCCGCCTCTCCCCCGACACCGCTCAGCCTCTCCCCGGACACCTCCCAGCCTCTCCCCCGACACCGCCCAGCCTCTCTCCCGACACCGCCCAGCTTCTCCCCCGACACCGTCCAGCCTCCCCGACACCGCACCGCCTCTCCCCGACACCGCCCAGCCTCTCTCCCGACACCGCTCAGCCTCTCCCCCGACACCGCCCAGCCTCCCCACGACACCGCCCAGCCTCTCCCCCGAAACCGCCCAGCTTCTCCCCCGACACCGCCCAGCCTCTCCCCCGACACCGCCCAGCCTCTCTCCCGACACCGCCCAGCTTCTCCAGCGACACCGCCCAGCCTCTCCCCCGACACCGCCCAGCCTCTCTCCCGACACCGCCCAGCTACTCCCCCGACACTGCACAGCCTCGCCCCCGACACCGCCCAGCCTCCCCCCGACACCGCTCAGCCTCTCCCCCGACACCGCCCCGCCTCTCCCCCGACACCGCCCAGCCTCTCTCCCGACACCGCCCAGCTACTCCCCCGACACCGCCCAGCCTCTCTCCCGACACCGCCCAGCCTCCCCGACACCGCCCAGCCTCTCTCACGACACCGCCCAGCCTCTCCCCCGACACCGACCAAGCTCGACACGACACCGCCCAGCTTCTCCCCCGACACCGCCCAGCCTCCCCGACACCGCCCAGCCTCCTCCCGACACCGCCCAGCTTCTCCCCCGACACCGCCCAGCCTCCCCGACACCGCACCGCCTCTCCCCCGACACCGCTCAGCCTCTCCCCCGACACCGCCCAGCCTCCCCCACGACACCGCCCAGCCTCTCCCCCGACACCGCCCAGCCTCTCCCACGACACCGCCCAGCCTCTCCCCCGACACCGCCCAGCCTCTCCCACGACACCGCCCAGCTTCTCCCCCGACACCGCCCAGCCTTTCCCCCGACACCGCCCAGCCTCTCTCCCGACACCGCCCAGCTTCTCCCGCGACACCGCCCAGCCTCTCCCCCGACACCGCCCAGCCTCTCTCCCGACACCGCCCAGCTACTCCCCCGACACCGCCCAGCCTCTCCCCCGACACCACCCAGCATCCCCCACGACACCGCCCAGCTTCTCTCCCGACACCGCCCAGCTTCTCCCGCGACACCGCCCAGCCTCTCCCCCGACACCGCCCAGCCTCTCTCCCGACACCGCCCAGCTTCTCCCCCGACACCGCCCCGCCTCTCCCCCGACACCGCTCAGCCTCTCCCCGGACACCTCCCAGCCTCTCCCCCGACACCGCCCAGCCTCTCTCCCGACACCGCCCAGCTTCTCCCCCGACACCGTCCAGCCTCCCCGACACCGCACCGCCTCTCCCCGACACCGCCCAGCCTCTCTCCCGACACCGCTCAGCCTCTCCCCCGACACCGCCCAGCCTCCCCACGACACCGCCCAGCCTCTCCCCCGAAACCGCCCAGCTTCTCCCCCGACACCGCCCAGCCTCTCCCCCGACACCGCCCAGCCTCTCTCCCGACACCGCCCAGCTTCTCCAGCGACACCGCCCAGCCTCTCCCCCGACACCGCCCAGCCTCTCTCCCGACACCGCCCAGCTACTCCCCCGACACTGCACAGCCTCGCCCCCGACACCGCCCAGCCTCCCCCCGACACCGCTCAGCCTCTCCCCCGACACCGCCCCGCCTCTCCCCCGACACCGCCCAGCCTCTCTCCCGACACCGCCCAGCTACTCCCCCGACACCGCCCAGCCTCTCTCCCGACACCGCCCAGCCTCCCCGACACCGCCCAGCCTCTCTCCCGACACCGCCCAGCCTCTCCCCCGACACCGACCAAGCTCGACACGACACCGCCCAGCTTCTCCCCCGACACCGCCCAGCCTCCCCGACACCGCCCAGCCTCCTCCCGACACCGCCCAGCCTCTCCCCCGACACCGCCCAGCCTCACTCCCGACACCGCCCAGCCTCGACACGACACCGCCCAGCCTCTCCCCCGACACTGCTCAGCCTCTCCCCCGACACCGCCCAGCCTCTCTCCCGACACCGCCCAGCCCCTCCCCTGACACCGCCCAGCCTCTCTCGCGACACCGCCCAGCCTCTCTCCCGACACCGCCCAGCCTCTCTCCCGACACCGCCCAGCCCCTCCCCTGACACCGCCCAGCTTCCTCCCTGACACCGCCCAGCCTCTCCCTCGACACCGCCCAGCTTCTCCCCCGACACCGCCCAGCCTCCCCGACACCGCCCAGCCTCCTCCCGACACCGCCCAGCCTCTCCCCCGACACCGCCCAGCCTCACTCCCGACACCGCCCAGCCTCGACACGACACCGCCCAGCCTCTCCCCCGACACTGCTCAGCCTCTCCCCCGACACCGCCCAGCCTCTCTCCCGACACCGCCCAGCCCCTCCCCTGACACCGCCCAGCCTCTCTCGCGACACCGCCCAGCCCCTCCCCTGACACCGCCCAGCCTCTCTCGCGACACCGCCCAGCCTCTCTCCCGACACCGCCCAGCCTCTCTCCCGACACCGCCCAGCCCCTCCCCTGACACCGCCCAGCTTCCTCCCTGACACCGCCCAGCCTCTCCCTCGACACCGCTCAGCCTCTCCCCCGACACCGCCCCGCCTCTCCCCCGACACCGCCCAGCCTCTCTCCCGACACCGCCCAGCTACTCCCCCGACACCGCCCAGCCTCTCCCCCGACACCACCCAGCATCCCCCACGACACCGCCCAGCTTCTCTCCCGACACCGCCCAGCTTCTCCCGCGACACCGCCCAGCCTCTCCCCCGACACCGCCCAGCCTCTCTCCCGACACCGCCCAGCTTCTCCCCCGACACCGCCCCGCCTCTCCCCCGACACCGCTCAGCCTCTCCCCGGACACCTCCCAGCCTCTCCCCCGACACCGCCCAGCCTCTCCCCCGACACCGTCCAGCCTCCCCGACACCGCACCGCCTCTCCCCGACACCGCCCAGCCTCTCTCCCGACACCGCTCAGCCTCTCCCCCGACACCGCCCAGCCTCCCCACGACACCGCCCAGCCTCTCCCCCGAAACCGCCCAGCTTCTCCCCCGACACCGCCCAGCCTCTCCCCCGACACCGCCCAGCCTCTCTCCCGACACCGCCCAGCTTCTCCA
The DNA here is from genome assembly GCF_047496885.1 of Scyliorhinus torazame. Classification (NCBI taxonomy): domain Eukaryota; kingdom Metazoa; phylum Chordata; class Chondrichthyes; order Carcharhiniformes; family Scyliorhinidae; genus Scyliorhinus; species Scyliorhinus torazame. Next base: position 70,966,536 of record NC_092709.1, on the reverse strand, counting down.
GCGACACCGCCCAGCCTCTCCCCCGACACCGCCCAGCCTCTCTCCCGACACCGCCCAGCTACTCCCCCGACACTGCACAGCCTCGCCCCCGACACCGCCCAGCCTCCCCCCGACACCGCTCAGCCTCTCCCCCGACACCGCCCCGCCTCTCCCCCGACACCGCCCAGCCTCTCTCCCGACACCGCCCAGCTACTCCCCCGACACCGCCCAGCCTCTCTCCCGACACCGCCCAGCCTCCCCGACACCGCCCAGCCTCTCTCCCGACACCGCCCAGCCTCTCCCCCGACACCGACCAAGCTCGACACGACACCGCCCAGCTTCTCCCCCGACACCGCCCAGCCTCCCCGACACCGCCCAGCCTCCTCCCGACACCGCCCAGCTTCTCCCCCGACACCGCCCAGCCTCCCCGACACCGCACCGCCTCTCCCCCGACACCGCTCAGCCTCTCCCCCGACACCGCCCAGCCTCCCCCACGACACCGCCCAGCCTCTCCCCCGACACCGCCCAGCCTCTCCCACGACACCGCCCAGCCTCTCCCCCGACACCGCCCAGCCTCTCCCACGACACCGCCCAGCTTCTCCCCCGACACCGCCCAGCCTTTCCCCCGACACCGCCCAGCCTCTCTCCCGACACCGCCCAGCTTCTCCCGCGACACCGCCCAGCCTCTCCCCCGACACCGCCCAGCCTCTCTCCCGACACCGCCCAGCTACTCCCCCGACACCGCCCAGCCTCTCCCCCGACACCACCCAGCATCCCCCACGACACCGCCCAGCTTCTCTCCCGACACCGCCCAGCTTCTCCCGCGACACCGCCCAGCCTCTCCCACGACACCGCCCAGCCTCTCTCCCGACACCGCCCAGCTTCTCCCCCGACACCGCCCCGCCTCTCCCCCGACACCGCCCAGCCTCTCCCCCGACACCGCCCAGCCTCTCTCCCGACACCGCCCAGCTTCTCCCCCGACACCGTCCAGCCTCCCCGACACCGCACCGCCTCTCCCCGACACCGCCCAGCCTCTCTCCCGACACCGCTCAGCCTCTCCCCCGACACCGCCCAGCCTCCCCACGACACCGCCCAGCCTCTCCCCCGAAACCGCCCAGCTTCTCCCCCGACACCGCCCAGCCTCTCCCCCGACACCGCCCAGCCTCTCTCCCGACACCGCCCAGCTTCTCCAGCGACACCGCCCAGCCTCTCCCCCGACACCGCCCAGCCTCTCTCCCGACACCGCCCAGCTACTCCCCCGACACTGCACAGCCTCGCCCCCGACACCGCCCAGCCTCCCCCCGACACCGCTCAGCCTCTCCCCCGACACCGCCCCGCCTCTCCCCCGACACCGCCCAGCCTCTCTCCCGACACCGCCCAGCTACTCCCCCGACACCGCCCAGCCTCTCTCCCGACACCGCCCAGCCTCCCCGACACCGCCCAGCCTCTCTCCCGACACCGCCCAGCCTCTCCCCCGACACCGACCAAGCTCGACACGACACCGCCCAGCTTCTCCCCCGACACCGCCCAGCCTCCCCGACACCGCCCAGCCTCCTCCCGACACCGCCCAGCTTCTCCCCCGACACCGCCCAGCCTCCCCGACACCGCACCGCCTCTCCCCCGACACCGCTCAGCCTCTCCCCCGACACCGCCCAGCCTCCCCCACGACACCGCCCAGCCTCTCCCCCGACACCGCCCAGCCTCTCCCACGACACCGCCCAGCCTCTCCCCCGACACCGCCCAGCCTCTCCCACGACACCGCCCAGCTTCTCCCCCGACACCGCCCAGCCTTTCCCCCGACACCGCCCAGCCTCTCTCCCGACACCGCCCAGCTTCTCCCGCGACACCGCCCAGCCTCTCCCCCGACACCGCCCAGCCTCTCTCCCGACACCGCCCAGCTACTCCCCCGACACCGCCCAGCCTCTCCCCCGACACCACCCAGCATCCCCCACGACACCGCCCAGCTTCTCTCCCGACACCGCCCAGCTTCTCCCGCGACACCGCCCAGCCTCTCCCACGACACCGCCCAGCCTCTCTCCCGACACCGCCCAGCTTCTCCCCCGACACCGCCCCGCCTCTCCCCCGACACCGCTCAGCCTCTCCCCGGACACCTCCCAGCCTCTCCCCCGACACCGCCCAGCCTCTCTCCCGACACCGCCCAGCTTCTCCCCCGACACCGTCCAGCCTCCCCGACACCGCACCGCCTCTCCCCGACACCGCCCAGCCTCTCTCCCGACACCGCTCAGCCTCTCCCCCGACACCGCCCAGCCTCCCCACGACACCGCCCAGCCTCTCCCCCGAAACCGCCCAGCTTCTCCCCCGACACCGCCCAGCCTCTCCCCCGACACCGCCCAGCCTCTCTCCCGACACCGCCCAGCTTCTCCAGCGACACCGCCCAGCCTCTCCCCCGACACCGCCCAGCCTCTCTCCCGACACCGCCCAGCTACTCCCCCGACACTGCACAGCCTCGCCCCCGACACCGCCCAGCCTCCCCCCGACACCGCTCAGCCTCTCCCCCGACACCGCCCCGCCTCTCCCCCGACACCGCCCAGCCTCTCTCCCGACACCGCCCAGCTACTCCCCCGACACCGCCCAGCCTCTCTCCCGACACCGCCCAGCCTCCCCGACACCGCCCAGCCTCTCTCACGACACCGCCCAGCCTCTCCCCCGACACCGACCAAGCTCGACACGACACCGCCCAGCTTCTCCCCCGACACCGCCCAGCCTCCCCGACACCGCCCAGCCTCCTCCCGACACCGCCCAGCCTCTCCCCCGACACCGCCCAGCCTCACTCCCGACACCGCCCAGCCTCGACACGACACCGCCCAGCCTCTCCCCCGACACTGCTCAGCCTCTCCCCCGACACCGCCCAGCCTCTCTCCCGACACCGCCCAGCCCCTCCCCTGACACCGCCCAGCCTCTCTCGCGACACCGCCCAGCCTCTCTCCCGACACCGCCCAGCCTCTCTCCCGACACCGCCCAGCCCCTCCCCTGACACCGCCCAGCTTCCTCCCTGACACCGCCCAGCCTCTCCCTCGACACCGCCCAGCTTCTCCCCCGACACCGCCCAGCCTCCCCGACACCGCCCAGCCTCCTCCCGACACCGCCCAGCCCCTCCCCTGACACCGCCCAGCCTCTCTCGCGACACCGCCCAGCCCCTCCCCTGACACCGCCCAGCCTCTCTCGCGACACCGCCCAGCCTCCCCCGACACCGCCCAGCCTCTCTCCCGACACCGCCCAGCCTCTCCCCCGACACAGCCCAGCCTCTCTCCCGACACCGCCCAGCCCCTCCCCTGACACCGCCCAGCTTCCTCCCTGACACCGCCCAGCCTCTCCCTCGACACCGCTCAGCCTCTCCCCCGACACCGCTCAGCCTCTCCCCCGACACCGCCCAGCCTCCCCCACGACACCGCCCAGCCTCTCCCCCGACACCGCCCAGCCTCTCCCACGACACCGCCCAGCCTCTCCCCCGACACCGCCCAGCCTCTCCCACGACACCGCCCAGCTTCTCCCCCGACACCGCCCAGCCTTTCCCCCGACACCGCCCAGCCTCTCTCCCGACACCGCCCAGCTTCTCCCGCGACACCGCCCAGCCTCTCCCCCGACACCGCCCAGCCTCTCTCCCGACACCGCCCAGCTACTCCCCCGACACCGCCCAGCCTCTCCCCCGACACCACCCAGCATCCCCCACGACACCGCCCAGCTTCTCTCCCGACACCGCCCAGCTTCTCCCGCGACACCGCCCAGCCTCTCCCACGACACCGCCCAGCCTCTCTCCCGACACCGCCCAGCTTCTCCCCCGACACCGCCCCGCCTCTCCCCCGACACCGCCCAGCCTCTCCCCCGACACCGCCCAGCCTCTCTCCCGACACCGCCCAGCTTCTCCCCCGACACCGTCCAGCCTCCCCGACACCGCACCGCCTCTCCCCGACACCGCCCAGCCTCTCTCCCGACACCGCTCAGCCTCTCCCCCGACACCGCCCAGCCTCCCCACGACACCGCCCAGCCTCTCCCCCGAAACCGCCCAGCTTCTCCCCCGACACCGCCCAGCCTCTCCCCCGACACCGCCCAGCCTCTCTCCCGACACCGCCCAGCTTCTCCAGCGACACCGCCCAGCCTCTCCCCCGACACCGCCCAGCCTCTCTCCCGACACCGCCCAGCTACTCCCCCGACACTGCACAGCCTCGCCCCCGACACCGCCCAGCCTCCCCCCGACACCGCTCAGCCTCTCCCCCGACACCGCCCCGCCTCTCCCCCGACACCGCCCAGCCTCTCTCCCGACACCGCCCAGCTACTCCCCCGACACCGCCCAGCCTCTCTCCCGACACCGCCCAGCCTCCCCGACACCGCCCAGCCTCTCTCCCGACACCGCCCAGCCTCTCCCCCGACACCGACCAAGCTCGACACGACACCGCCCAGCTTCTCCCCCGACACCGCCCAGCCTCCCCGACACCGCCCAGCCTCCTCCCGACACCGCCCAGCTTCTCCCCCGACACCGCCCAGCCTCCCCGACACCGCACCGCCTCTCCCCCGACACCGCTCAGCCTCTCCCCCGACACCGCCCAGCCTCCCCCACGACACCGCCCAGCCTCTCCCCCGACACCGCCCAGCCTCTCCCACGACACCGCCCAGCCTCTCCCCCGACACCGCCCAGCCTCTCCCACGACACCGCCCAGCTTCTCCCCCGACACCGCCCAGCCTTTCCCCCGACACCGCCCAGCCTCTCTCCCGACACCGCCCAGCTTCTCCCGCGACACCGCCCAGCCTCTCCCCCGACACCGCCCAGCCTCTCTCCCGACACCGCCCAGCTACTCCCCCGACACCGCCCAGCCTCTCCCCCGACACCACCCAGCATCCCCCACGACACCGCCCAGCTTCTCTCCCGACACCGCCCAGCTTCTCCCGCGACACCGCCCAGCCTCTCCCACGACACCGCCCAGCCTCTCTCCCGACACCGCCCAGCTTCTCCCCCGACACCGCCCCGCCTCTCCCCCGACACCGCTCAGCCTCTCCCCGGACACCTCCCAGCCTCTCCCCCGACACCGCCCAGCCTCTCTCCCGACACCGCCCAGCTTCTCCCCCGACACCGTCCAGCCTCCCCGACACCGCACCGCCTCTCCCCGACACCGCCCAGCCTCTCTCCCGACACCGCTCAGCCTCTCCCCCGACACCGCCCAGCCTCCCCACGACACCGCCCAGCCTCTCCCCCGAAACCGCCCAGCTTCTCCCCCGACACCGCCCAGCCTCTCCCCCGACACCGCCCAGCCTCTCTCCCGACACCGCCCAGCTTCTCCAGCGACACCGCCCAGCCTCTCCCCCGACACCGCCCAGCCTCTCTCCCGACACCGCCCAGCTACTCCCCCGACACTGCACAGCCTCGCCCCCGACACCGCCCAGCCTCCCCCCGACACCGCTCAGCCTCTCCCCCGACACCGCCCCGCCTCTCCCCCGACACCGCCCAGCCTCTCTCCCGACACCGCCCAGCTACTCCCCCGACACCGCCCAGCCTCTCTCCCGACACCGCCCAGCCTCCCCGACACCGCCCAGCCTCTCTCACGACACCGCCCAGCCTCTCCCCCGACACCGACCAAGCTCGACACGACACCGCCCAGCTTCTCCCCCGACACCGCCCAGCCTCCCCGACACCGCCCAGCCTCCTCCCGACACCGCCCAGCCTCTCCCCCGACACCGCCCAGCCTCACTCCCGACACCGCCCAGCCTCGACACGACACCGCCCAGCCTCTCCCCCGACACTGCTCAGCCTCTCCCCCGACACCGCCCAGCCTCTCTCCCGACACCGCCCAGCCCCTCCCCTGACACCGCCCAGCCTCTCTCGCGACACCGCCCAGCCTCTCTCCCGACACCGCCCAGCCTCTCTCCCGACACCGCCCAGCCCCTCCCCTGACACCGCCCAGCTTCCTCCCTGACACCGCCCAGCCTCTCCCTCGACACCGCCCAGCTTCTCCCCCGACACCGCCCAGCCTCCCCGACACCGCCCAGCCTCCTCCCGACACCGCCCAGCCCCTCCCCTGACACCGCCCAGCCTCTCTCGCGACACCGCCCAGCCCCTCCCCTGACACCGCCCAGCCTCTCTCGCGACACCGCCCAGCCTCCCCCGACACCGCCCAGCCTCTCTCCCGACACCGCCCAGCCTCTCCCCCGACACAGCCCAGCCTCTCTCCCGACACCGCCCAGCCCCTCCCCTGACACCGCCCAGCTTCCTCCCTGACACCGCCCAGCCTCTCCCTCGACACCGCTCAGCCTCTCCCCCGACACCGCCCCGCCTCTCCCCCGACACCGCCCAGCCTCTCTCCCGACACCGCCCAGCTACTCCCCCGACACCGCCCAGCCTCTCCCCCGACACCACCCAGCATCCCCCACGACACCGCCCAGCTTCTCTCCCGACACCGCCCAGCTTCTCCCGCGACACCGCTCAGCCTCTCCCCCGACACCGCCCCGCCTCTCCCCCGACACCGCCCAGCCTCTCTCCCGACACCGCCCAGCTACTCCCCCGACACCGCCCAGCCTCTCCCCCGACACCACCCAGCATCCCCCACGACACCGCCCAGCCTCTCCCCCGACACCGCCCAGCCTCTCTCCCGACACCGCCCAGCTTCTCCCCCGACACCGCCCCGCCTCTCCCCCGACACCGCTCAGCCTCTCCCCGGACACCTCCCAGCCTCTCCCCCGACACCGCCCAGCCTCTCTCCCGACACCGCCCAGCTTCTCCCCCGACACCGTCCAGCCTCCCCGACACCGCACCGCCTCTCCCCGACACCGCCCAGCCTCTCTCCCGACACCGCTCAGCCTCTCCCCCGACACCGCCCAGCCTCCCCACGACACCGCCCAGCCTCTCCCCCGAAACCGCCCAGCTTCTCCCCCGACACCGCCCAGCCTCTCCCCCGACACCGCCCAGCCTCTCTCCCGACACCGCCCAGCTTCTCCAGCGACACCGCCCAGCCTCTCCCCCGACACCGCCCAGCCTCTCTCCCGACACCGCCCAGCTACTCCCCCGACACTGCACAGCCTCGCCCCCGACACCGCCCAGCCTCCCCCCGACACCGCTCAGCCTCTCCCCCGACACCGCCCCGCCTCTCCCCCGACACCGCCCAGCCTCTCTCCCGACACCGCCCAGCTACTCCCCCGACACCGCCCAGCCTCTCTCCCGACACCGCCCAGCCTCCCCGACACCGCCCAGCCTCTCTCCCGACACCGCCCAGCCTCTCCCCCGACACCGACCAAGCTCGACACGACACCGCCCAGCTTCTCCCCCGACACCGCCCAGCCTCCCCGACACCGCCCAGCCTCCTCCCGACACCGCCCAGCCTCTCCCCCGACACCGCCCAGCCTCACTCCCGACACCGCCCAGCCTCGACACGACACCGCCCAGCCTCTCCCCCGACACTGCTCAGCCTCTACCCCGACACCGCCCAGCCTCTCTCCCGACACCGCCCAGCCCCTCCCCTGACACCGCCCAGCCTCTCTCGCGACACCGCCCAGCCTCTCTCCCGACACCGCCCAGCCTCTCTCCCGACACCGCCCAGCCCCTCCCCTGACACCGCCCAGCTTCCTCCCTGACACCACCCAGCCTCTCCCTCGACACCGCCCAGCTTCTCCCCCGACACCGCCCAGCCTCCCCGACACCGCCCAGCCTCCTCCCGACACCGCCCAGCCTCTCCCCCGACACCGCCCAGCCTCACTCCCGACACCGCCCAGCCTCGACACGACACCGCCCAGCCTCTCCCCCGACACTGCTCAGCCTCTCCCCCGACACCGCCCAGCCTCTCTCCCGACACCGCCCAGCCCCTCCCCTGACACTGCCCAGCCTCTCTCGCGACACCGCCCAGCCTCTCTCCCGACACCGCCCAGCTACTCCCCCGACACTGCACAGCCTCGCCCCCGACACCGCCCAGCCTCCCCCTGACACCGCCCAGCCTCTCCCTCGACACCGCCCAGCCTCTCTCGCGACACCGCCCAGCCTCTCCCCCGACACCGCCCAGACTCTCTCCCGACACCGCCCAGCCTCTCCCCCGACACCGACCAGCTTCCTCCCGACACCGCCCAGCCTCGACACGACACCGCCCAGCCTCTCCCCCGACACCGACCAGCTTCCTCCCGACACCGCCCAGCCTCTCTCCCGACACCGCCCAGCTACTCCCCCGACACCGCCCAGCCTCTCTCCTGGCACCGCCCAGCTACTCCCCCGACACCGCCCAGCCTCCCCCGACACCGCCCAGCCTCTCTCCCGACACCGCCCAGCCTCTCCCCGGACACCGCCCAGCCTCTCCCCCGACACCGCCCAGCCTCTCTCCCGACACCGCCCAGCTTCTCCCCCGACACCGCCCAGCCTCCCCGACATCGCCCAGCCTCTCTCCCGACACAGCCCAGCTACTCCCCCGACACCGCCCAGCCTCTCCCCCGACACCGCCCAGTCTCTCTCCCGACACCGCCCAGCTTCTCCCGCGACACCGCCCAGCCTCTCCCCCGACACCGCCCAGCCTCTCTCCCGACACCGCCCAGCTACTCCCCCGACACAGCACAGCCTCCCCACGACACCGCTCAGCCTCTCCCCCGACACCGCCCCGCCTCTCCCCCGACACCGCCCAGCCTCTCTCCAGACACCGCCCAGCCTCTCCCCCGACACCGCCCAGCCTCCCCCACGACACCGCCCAGCTTCTCTCCCGACACCGCCCAGCTTCTCCCGCGACACCGCCCAGCCTCTCCCCCGACACCGCCCAGCCTCTCTCCCGACACCGCCCAGCTTCTCCCCCGACACCGCCCCGCCTCTCCCCCGACACCGCTCAGCCTCTCCCCGGACACCTCCCAGCCTCTCCCCCGACACCGCCCAGCCTCTCTCCCGACACCGCCCAGCTTCTCCCCCGACACCGTCCAGCTTCCCCGACACCGCACCGCCTCTCCCCGACACCGCCCAGCCTCTCTCCCGACACCGCTCAGCCTCTCCCCCGACACCGCCCAGCCTCCCCACGACACCGCCCAGCCTCTCCCCCGAAACCGCCCAGCTTCTCCCCCGACACCGCCCAGCCTCTCCCCCGACACCGCCCAGCCTCTCTCCCGACACCGCCCAGCTTCTCCAGCGACACCGCCCAGCCTCTCCCCCGACACCGCCCAGCCTCTCTCCCGACACCGCCCAGCTACTCCCCCGACACTGCACAGCCTCGCCCCCGACACCGCCCAGCCTCCCCCCGACACCGCCCCGCCTCTCCCCCGACACCGCCCAGCCTCTCTCCCGACACCGCCCAGCTACTCCCCCGACACCGCCCAGCCTCTCTCCCGACACCGCCCAGCCTCCCCGACACCGCCCAGCCTCTCTCCCGACACCGCCCAGCCTCTCCCCCGACACCGCCCCGCCTCTCCCCCGACACCGCCCAGCCTCTCTCCAGACACCGCCCAGCCTCTCCCCCGACACCGCCCAGCCTCCCCCACGACACCGCCCAGCTTCTCTCCCGACACCGCCCAGCTTCTCCCGCGACACCGCCCAGCCTCTCCCCCGACACCGCCCAGCCTCTCTCCCGACACCGCCCAGCTTCTCCCCCGACACCGCCCCGCCTCTCCCCCGACACCGCTCAGCCTCTCCCCGGACACCTCCCAGCCTCTCCCCCGACACCGCCCAGCCTCTCTCCCGACACCGCCCAGCTTCTCCCCCGACACCGTCCAGCCTCCCCGACACCGCACCGCCTCTCCCCGACACCGCCCAGCCTCTCTCCCGACACCGCTCAGCCTCTCCCCCGACACCGCCCAGCCTCCCCACGACACCGCCCAGCCTCTCCCCCGAAACCGCCCAGCTTCTCCCCCGACACCGCCCAGCCTCTCCCCCGACACCGCCCAGCCTCTCTCCCGACACCGCCCAGCTTCTCCAGCGACACCGCCCAGCCTCTCCCCCGACACCGCCCAGCCTCTCTCCCGACACCGCCCAGCTACTCCCCCGACACTGCACAGCCTCGCCCCCGACACCGCCCAGCCTCCCCCCGACACCGCCCCGCCTCTCCCCCGACACCGCCCAGCCTCTCTCCCGACACCGCCCAGCTACTCCCCCGACACCGCCCAGCCTCTCTCCCGACACCGCCCAGCCTCCCCGACACCGCCCAGCTTCTCCCCCGACACCGCCCAGCTACTCCCCCGACACCGCCCAGCCTCTCCCCCGACACCGACCAAGCTCGACACGACACCGCCCAGCTTCTCCCCCGACACCGCCCAGCCTCCCCGACACCGCCCAGCCTCCTCCCGACACCGCCCAGCCTCTCCCCCGACACCGCCCAGCCTCACTCCCGACACCGCCCAGCCTCGACACGACACCGCCCAGCCTCTCCCCCGACACTGCTCAGCCTCTCCCCCGACACCGCCCAGCCTCTCTCCCGACACCGCCCAGCCCCTCCCTTACACCGCCCAGCCTCTCTCGCGACACCGCCCAGCCTCTCTCCCGACACCGCCCAGCCTCTCTCCCGACACCGCCCAGCCCCTCCCCTGACACCGCCCAGCTTCCTCCCTGACACCGCCCAGCCTCTCCCTCGACACCGCCCAGCCTCTCTCGCGACACCGCCCAGCCTCTCCCCCGACACCGCCCAGACTCTCTCCCGACACCGCCCCGCCTCTCCCCCGACACCGACCAGCTTCCTCCCGACACCGCCCAGCCTCGACACGACACCGCCCAGCCTCTCCCCCGACACCGACCAGCTTCCTCCCGACACCGCCCAGCCTCTCTCCCGACACCGCCCAGCTACTCCCCCGACACCGCCCAGCCTCTCTCCTGGCACCGCCCAGCTACTCCCCCGACACCGCCCAGCCTCCCCCGACACCGCCCAGCCTCTCTCCCGACACCGCCCAGCCTCTCCCCGGACACCGCCCAGCCTCTCCCCCGACACCGCCCAGCCTCTCTCCCGACACCGCCCAGCTTCTCCCGCGACACCGCCCAGCCTCCCCGACATCGCCCAGCCTCTCTCCCGACACAGCCCAGCTACTCCCCCGACACCGCCCAGCCTCTCTCCCGACACCGCCCAGCCTCTCTCCCGACACCGCTCAGCGTCTCCCCCGACACCGCCCAGCCTCCCCACGACACCGCCCAGCCTCTCTCCCGACACCGCCCAGCTTCTCCCCCGACACCGCCCAGCCTCTCCCCCGACACCGCCCAGTCTCTCTCCCGACACCGCCCAGCTTCTCCCGCGACACCGCCCAGCCTCTCCCCGACACCGCCCAGCCTCTCTCCCGACACCGCCCAGCTACTCCCCCGACACAGCACAGCCTCTCTCCCGACACCGCCCAGCCTCTCTCCCGACACCGCTCAGCGTCTCCCCCGACACCACCCAGCCTCCCCACGACACCGCTCAGCCTCTCCCCCGACACCGCCCCGCCTCTCCCCCGACACCGCCCAGCCTCTCTCCAGACACCGCCCAGCCTCTCCCCCGACACCGACCAGCCTCGACACGACACCGCCCAGCCTCCCCGACACCGCCCAGCCTCTCCCCCGACACCGCCCAGCTTCTCCCCCGACACCGCCCAGCCTCCCCCCGACACCACCCAGCCTCCTCCCGACACCGCCCATCCTCCCCGACACCGCCCCGCCTCTCCCTCGACACCGCCCAGCTTCTCCCCCGACACCGCCCAGTCTCTCTCCCGACACCGCCCAGCCTCTCCCCCGACACCGCCCAGCCTCTCTCCCGACACCGCCCAGCCCCTCCCTTACACCGCCCAGCCTCTCTCGCGACACCGCCCAGCCTCTCTCCCGACACCGCCCAGCCTCTCTCCCGACACCGCCCAGCCCCTCCCCTGACACCGCCCAGCTTCCTCCCTGACACCGCCCAGCCTCTCCCTCGACACCGCCCAGCCTCTCTCCCGACACCGCCCAGCCCCTCCCCTGACACCGCCCAGCTTCCTCCCTGACACCGCCCAGCCTCTCCCCCGACACCGCCCAGCCTCTCTCCCGACACCGCCCAGCCTCTCCCCGGACACCGCCCAGCCTCTCCCCCGACACCGCCCAGCCTCTCTCCCGACACCGCCCAGCTTCTCCCGCGACACCGCCCAGCCTCCCCGACATCGCCCAGCCTCTCTCCCGACACAGCCCAGCTACTCCCCCGACACCGCCCAGCCTCTCTCCCGACACCGCCCAGCCTCTCTCCCGACACCGCTCAGCGTCTCCCCCGACACCGCCCAGCCTCCCCACGACACCGCCCAGCCTCTCTCCCGACACCGCCCAGCTTCTCCCCCGACACCGCCCAGCCTCTCCCCCGACACCGCCCAGTCTCTCTCCCGACACCGCCCAGCTTCTCCCGCGACACCGCCCAGCCTCTCCCCGACACCGCCCAGCCTCTCTCCCGACACCGCCCAGCTACTCCCCCGACACAGCACAGCCTCGCCCCCGACACCACCCAGCCTCCCCACGACACCGCTCAGCCTCTCCCCCGACACCGCCCCGCCTCTCCCCCGACACCGCCCAGCCTCTCTCCAGACACCGCCCAGCCTCTCCCCCGACACCGACCAGCCTCGACACGACACCGCCCAGCCTCCCCGACACCGCCCAGCCTCTCCCCCGACACCGCCCCGCCTCTCCCCCGACAACGCCCAGCCTCCTCCCGACACCGCCAGTCTCTCCCCCGACACCGCCCAGCCTCACTCCCGACACCGCTCAGCCTCTCCCCCGACACCGCCCAGCCTCTCCCCCGACACCGCCCAGCCTCTGTCCCGACACCGCCCAGCCTCTCCCCCGACACCGCTCAGCCTCTCCCCCGACACCGCCCAGCCTCTCCCCCGACACCGCTCAGCCTCTCCCCCGACACCGCCCAGCCTCTCCCCCGACACTGCCCAGCCTCTCCCCCGACACCGCCCAGCCTCACTCCCGACACCGCTCAGCCTCTCCCCCGACACCGCCCAGCCTCTCCCCCGACACCGCTCAGTCTCTCCCCCGACACCGCCCAGCCTCTCCCCCGACACCGCTCAGCCTCTCCCCCGACACCGCTCAGTCTCTCCCCCGACACCGCTCAGTCTCTCCCCCGACACCGCCCAGCCTCTGTCCCGACACCGCCCAGTCTCTCTCCCGACACCGCCCAGTCTCTCTCCCGACACCGCCCAGCTTCTCCCGCGACACCGCTCAGTCTCTCCCCCGACACCGCCCAGCTTCTCCCGCGACACCGCCCAGTCTCTCTCCCGACACCGCCCAGCCTCTCCCCCGAAACCGCCCAGTCTCTCCCCCGACACCGCCCAGCCTCTCCCCCGACACCGCCCAGCCTCTCCCTCGACACCGCCCAGCTTCTCCCGCGACACCGCCCAGTCTCTCTCCCGACACCGCCCAGCCTCTCCCCCGACACCGCCCAGCCTCTCCCCCGACACCGCCCAGACTCTCTCCCGACACCGCCCAGCCTCTCCCCCGACACCGACCAGCTTCCTCCCGACACCGCCCAGCCTCGACACGACACCGCCCAGCCTCTCCCCCGACACCGACCAGCTTCCTCCCGACACCGCCCAGCCTCTCTCCCGACACCGCCCAGCTACTCCCCCGACACCGCCCAGCCTCCCCCGACACCGCCCAGCCTCTCTCCCGACACCGCCCAGCCTCTCCCCGGACACCGCCCAGCCTCTCCCCCGACACCGCCCAGCCTCTCTCCCGACACCGCCCAGCTTCTCCCCCGACACCGCCCAGCCTCCCCGACATCGCCCAGCCTCTCCCCCGACACCGCCCAGCCTCTCCCCCGACACCGCCCAGTCTCTCTCCCGACACCGCCCAGCTTCTCCCGCGACACCGCCCAGCCTCTCCCTGACACCGCCCAGCCTCTCTCCCGACACCGCCCAGCTACTCCCCCGACACAGCACAGCCTCGCCCCCGACACCACCCAGCCTCCCCACGACACCGCTCAGCCTCTCCCCCGACACCGCCCCGCGTCTCCCCCGACACCGCCCAGCCTCTCTCCAGACACCGCCCAGCCTCTCCCCCGACACCGCCCAGCCTCCCCCACGACACCGCCCAGCTTCTCTCCCGACACCGCCCAGCTTCTCCCGCGACACCGCCCAGCCTCTCCCCCGACACCGCCCAGCCTCTCTCCCGACACCGCCCAGCTTCTCCCCCGACACCGCCCCGCCTCTCCCCCGACACCGCTCAGCCTCTCCCCGGACACCTCCCAGCCTCTCCCCCGACACCGCCCAGCCTCTCTCCCGACACCGCCCAGCTTCTCCCCCGACACCGTCCAGCCTCCCCGACACCGCACCGCCTCTCCCCGACACCGCTCAGCCTCTCCCCCGACACCGCCCAGCCTCCCCACGACACCGCCCAGCCTCTCCCCCGAAACCGCCCAGCTTCTCCCCCGACACCGCCCAGCCTCTCCCCCGACACCGCCCAGCCTCTCTCCCGACACCGCCCAGCTTCTCCAGCGACACCGCCCAGCCTCTCCCCCGACACCGCCCAGCCTCTCTCCCGACACCGCCCAGCTACTCCCCCGACACTGCACAGCCTCGCCCCCGACACCGCCCAGCCTCCCCCCGACACCGCCCCGCCTCTCCCCCGACACCGCCCAGCCTCTCTCCCGACACCGCCCAGCTACTCCCCCGACACCGCCCAGCCTCTCTCCTGACACCGCCCAGCCTCCCCGACACCGCCCAGCCTCTCTCCCGACACCGCCCAGCCTCTCCCCCGACACCGACCAAGCTCGACACGACACCGCCCAGCTTCTCCCCCGACACCGCCCAGCCTCCCCGACACCGCCCAGCCTCCTCCCGACACCGCCCAGCCTCTCCCCCGACACCGCCCAGCCTCACTCCCGACACCGCCCAGCCTCGACACGACACCGCCCAGCCTCTCCCCCGACACTGCTCAGCCTCTCCCCCGACACCGCCCAGCCTCTCTCCCGACACCGCCCAGCCCCTCCCCTGACACCGCCCAGCCTCTCTCGCGACACCGCCCAGCCTCTCTCCCGACACCGCCCAGCCTCTCTCCCGACACCGCCCAGCCCCTCCCCTGACACCGCCCAGCTTCCTCCCTGACACCGCCCAGCCTCTCCCTCGACACCGCCCAGCCTCTCTCGCGACACCGCCCAGCCTCTCCCCCGACACCGCCCAGACTCTCTCCCGACACCGCCCAGCCTCTCCCCCGACACCGACCAGCTTCCTCCCGACACCGCCCAGCCTCGACACGACACCGCCCAGCCTCTCCCCCGACACCGACCAGCTTCCTCCCGACACCGCCCAGCCTCTCTCCCGACACCGCCCAGCTACTCCCCCGACACCGCCCAGCCTCTCTCCTGGCACCGCCCAGCTACTCCCCCGACACCGCCCAGCCTCCCCCGACACCGCCCAGCCTCTCTCCCGACACCGCCCAGCCTCTCCCCGGACACCGCCCAGCCTCTCCCCCGACACCGCCCAGCCTCTCTCCCGACACCGCCCAGCCTCTCTCCCGACACCGCCCAGCTACTCCCCCGACACCGCCCAGCCTCTCTCCCGACACCGCCCAGCCTCCCCGACACCGCCCAGCCTCTCTCCCGACACCGCCCAGCCTCTCCCCCGACACCGACCAAGCTCGACACGACACCGCCCAGCTTCTCCCCCGACACCGCCCAGCCTCCCCGACACCGCCCAGCCTCCTCCCGACACCGCCCAGCCTCTCCCCCGACACCGCCCAGCCTCACTCCCGACACCGCCCAGCCTCTCCCTCGACACCGCCCAGCCTCTCTCGCGACACCGCCCAGCCTCTCCCCCGACACCGCCCAGACTCTCTCCCGACACCGCCCAGCCTCTCCCCCGACACCGACCAGCTTCCTCCCGACACCGCCCAGCCTCGACACGACACCGCCCAGCCTCTCCCCCGACACCGACCAGCTTCCTCCCGACACCGCCCAGCCTCTCTCCCGACACCGCCCAGCTACTCCCCCGACACCGCCCAGCCTCTCTCCTGGCACCGCCCAGCTACTCCCCCGACACCGCCCAGCCTCCCCCGACACCGCCCAGCCTCTCTCCCGACACCGCCCAGCCTCTCCCCGGACACCGCCCAGCCTCTCCCCCGACACCGCCCAGCCTCTCTCCCGACACCGCCCAGCTTCTCCCCCGACACCGCCCAGCCTCCCCGACATCGCCCAGCCTCTCTCCCGACACAGCCCAGCTACTCCCCCGACACCGCCCAGCCTCTCTCCCGACACCGCCCAGCCTCTCCCCCGACACCGCCCAGCCTCTCCCCCGACACCGCCCAGTCTCTCTCCCGACACCGCCCAGCTTCTCCCGCGACACCGCCCAGCCTCTCCCCGACACCGCCCAGCCTCTCTCCCGACACCGCCCAGCTACTCCCCCGACACAGCACAGCCTCGCCCCCGACACCACCCAGCCTCCCCACGACACCGCTCAGCCTCTCCCCCGACACCGCCCCGCCTCTCCCCCGACACCGCCCAGCCTCTCTCCAGACACCGCCCAGCCTCTCCCCCGACACCGCCCAGCCTCCCCGACACCGCCCAGCCTCCTCCCGACACCGCCCTGCCTCTCCCCCGACAACGCCCAGCCTCCTCCCGACACCGCCAGTCTCTCCCCCGACACCGCCCTGCCTCACACCCGACACCGCTCAGCCTCTCCCCCGACACCGCCCAGCCTCTGTCCCGACACCGCCCAGCCTCTCTCCCGACACCGCCCAGCTTCTCCCGCGACACCGCCCAGTCTCTCTCCCGACACCGCCCAGCCTCTCCCCCGACACCGCCCAGCCTCTCCCCCGACACCGCCCAGCCTCTCCCTCGACACCGCCCAGCTTCTCCCGCGACACCGCCCAGTCTCTCTCCCGACACCGCCCAGCCTCTCCCCCGACACCGCCCAGTCTCTCTCCCGACACCGCCCAGCCTCTCCCCCGACACCGCCCAGCCTCTCCCCCGACACCGCCCAGCCTCTCCCCCGACACTGCACAGCCTCGCCCCCGACACCACCCAGCCTCCCCACGACACCGCTCCGCCTCTCCCCCGACACCGCCCAGCCTCTCTCCCGACACCGCCCAGCCTCTCCCCCGGCACCGCCCAGCCTCTCCCCCGACACCGCCCAGCCACTCCCCCGACACATCCCAGCCTCTCCCCCGACACCACCCAGCCTCTCCCCCGGCACTGCCCAGCCTCTCCCCCGACACCGCCCAGCCACTCCCCCGACACCGCCCAGCCACTACCCCGACAACGCCCAGCTTCCACCCCGACACTGCCCAGCCTCTCCCCCGACACCGCCCAGCCTCTGCCCCGACACCGCCCAGCCTCTCCCCGACACCGCCCAGCCACTCCCCCGACACATCCCAGCCTCGCCGCCGACACCGCCCATACTCTCCACCGACACAGCGCAGCCTCTCCACGGACACCGCCCAGCCTCTCCCCCGACACCGCCAAGCCTCGCCCCGACACCGCTCAGCCTCTCCCCGGACACCGCCCAGCCTCATCCCGACACCGCCCAGCCTCTCCCCCGACACCGCCCAGCCTCCCCCACGACACCGCCCAGCTATTCTCCCGACACCGCCCAGCTTCTCCCGCGACACCGCCCAGCCTCTCCCCCGACACCGCCCAGCCTCTCTCCCGACACCGCCCAGCTTCTCCCCCGACACCGCCCAGCCTCCCCGACATCGCCCAGCCTCTCTCCCGACACAGCCCAGCTACTCCCCCGACACCGCCCAGCCTCTCTCCCGACACCGCCCAGCCTCTCCCCCGACACCGCCCAGCCTCTCCCCCGACACCGCCCAGCCTCTCTCCCGACACCGCCCAGCCTCTCCCCCGACACCGCCCAGTCTCTCTCCCGACACCGCCCAGCTTCTCCCGCGACACCGCCCAGCCTCTCCCCGACACCGCCCAGCCTCTCTCCCGACACCGCCCAGCTACTCCCCCGACACAGCACAGCCTCGCCCCCGACACCACCCAGCCTCCCCACGACACCGCTCAGCCTCTCCCCCGACACCGCCCCGCCTCTCCCCCGACACCGCCCAGCCTCTCTCCAGACACCGCCCAGCCTCTCCCCCGACACCGACCAGCCTCGACACGACACCGCCCAGCCTGTCCCCCGACACCGCCCAGCCTCTCTCCCGACACCGCCCTGCCTCTCCCCCGACAACGCCCAGCCTCCTCCCGACACCGCCAGTCTCTCCCCCGACACCGCCCTGCCTCTCCCCCGACAACGCCCAGCCTCCTCCCGACACCGCTCAGCCTCTCCCCCGACACCGCCCAGTCTCTCTCCCGACACCGCCCAGCTACTCCCCCGACACCGCCCAGTCTCTCTCCCGACACCGCCCAGCTTCTCCCGCGACACCGCCCAGTCTCTCTCCCGACACCGCCCAGCTACTCCCCCGACACTGCACAGTCTCTCCCCCGACACCGCCCAGCCTCTCCCTCGACACCGCCCAGCTTCTCCCGCGACACCGCCCAGCCTCTCTCCCGACACCGCCCAGCCTCTCCCCCGACACCGCCCAGCCTCTCCCTCGACACCGCCCAGCTTCTCCCGCGACACCGCCCAGTCTCTCTCCCGACACCGCCCAGCCTCTCCCCCGACACCGCCCAGCCTCTCCCCCGACACCGCCCAGTCTCTCTCCCGACACCGCCCAGCTTCTCCCGCGACACCGCCCAGCCTCTCCCCCGACACTGCACAGCCTCGCCCCCGACACCACCCAGCCTCCCCACGACACCGCTCAGCCTCTCCCCCGACACCGCCCCGCCTCTCCCCCGACACCGCCCAGCCTCTCTCCCGACACCGCCCAGCCTCTCCCCCGGCACCGCCCAGCCTCTCCCCCGACACCGCCCAGCCACTCCCCCGACACATCCCAGCCTCTCCCCCGACACCACCCAGCCTCTCCCCCGGCACTGCCCAGCCTCTCCCCCGACACCGCCCAGCCACTCCCCCGACACCGCCCAGCCACTACCCCGACAACGCCCAGCTTCCACCCCGACACTGCCCAGCCTCTCCCCCGACACCGCCCAGCCTCTGCCCCGACACCGCCCAGCCTCTCCCCGACACCGCCCAGCCACTCCCCCGACACATCCCAGCCTCGCCGCCGACACCGCCCATACTCTCCACCGACACAGCGCAGCCTCTCCACGGACACCGCCCAGCCTCGACACGACACCGCCCAGCTACTCCCCCGACACCGCCCAGCCTCCCAGAAACCGCCAAGCTCTCCCCCGACACCGCCCAGCCTCTCCCCCGACACCGCCCAGCCTCTCCCCCGACACCGCCCAGCCACTCCCCCGACACATCCCAGCCTCCTCCCGACACCGCCCAGCCTCTCCCCCGACACAGCCCAGCCTCTCCCCCGACACCGCCCAGCTTCTCCCCCGACACCACCCAGCCTCCCCCCGACACCGCCCAGCCTCTCCCCGACACCGCCCAGCCTCTCCCCCGACACCGCCCAGCCTCTCCCCCGGCACCGCCCAGCCTCTCCCCCGACACCGCCCAGCCACTCCCCCGACACATCCCAGCCTCGACACGACACCGCCCAGCCTCTCCCCCGACAACGCCCAGCTTCCACCCCGACACCGCCCAGCCTCTCCCCCGGCACGGTCCAGCCTCTCCCCGACACCGACCTGCCTCTCCCTCGAAACAGCCCAGCCTCTCCCCGGACACCGCCTACCCTCTCCCCCGACACCGCGCAGCTTCTCCCCGACACCGCCCAGCCTCATCACGACACCGCCCAGCCTCTCCCCCGACACCGCCAAGCCTCGCCCCGACACCGCTCAGCCTCTCCCCGGACACCGCCCAGCCTCATCCCGACACCGCCCAGCCTCTCCCCCGACACCGCCCAGCCTCCCCCACGACACCGCCCAGCTATTCTCCCGACACCGCCCAGCTTCTCCCGCGACACCGCCCAGCCTCTCCCCCGACACCGCCCAGCCTCTCTCCCGACACCGCCCAGCTTCTCCCCCGACACCGCCCCGCCTCTCCCCCGACACCGCTCAGCCTCTCCCCGGACACCTCCCAGCCTCTCCCCCGACACCGCCCAGCCTCTCTCCCGACACCGCCCAGCTTCTCCCACGACACCGTCCAGCCTCCCCGACACCGCACCGCCTCTCCCCGACACCGCCCAGCCTCTCTCCCGACACCGCTCAGCCTCTCCCCCGACACCGCCCAGCCTCCCCACGACACCGCCCAGCCTCTCCCCCGACACCGCCCAGCTTCTCCCCCGACACCGCCCAGCCTCTCCCCCGACACCGCCCAGCCTCTCTCCCGACACCGCCCAGCTTCTCCAGCGACACCGCCCAGCCTCTCCCCCGACACCGCCCAGCCTCTCTCCCGACACCGCCCAGCTACTCCCCCGACACTGCACAGCCTCACCCCCGACACCGCCCAGCCTCCCCCGACACCGCTCAGCCTCTCCCCCGACACCGCCCCGCCTCTCCCCCGACACCGCCCAGCCTCTCTCCCGACACCGCCCAGCTACTCCCCCGACACCGCCCAGCCTCTCTCCCGACACCGCCCAGCCTCCCCGACACCGCCCAGCCTCTCTCCCGACACCGCCCAGCCTCTCCCCCGACACCGACCAAGCTCGACACGACACCGCCCAGCTACTCCCCCGACACCGCCCAGCCTCTCTCCCGACACCGCCCAGCCTCCCCGACACCGCCCAGCCTCTCTCCCGACACCGCCCAGCTTCTCCCCCGACACCGCCCAGCCTCCCCGACACAGCCCAGCCTCCTCCCGACACCGCCCAGCTTCTCCCCCGACACCGCCCAGCCTCCCCGACACAGCCCAGCCTCCTCCCGACACCGCCCAGCCTCACTCCCGACACCGCCCAGCCTCGACACGACACCGCCCAGCCTCTCCCCCGACACTGCTCAGCCTCTCCCCCGACACCGCCCAGCCTCTCTCCCGACACCGCCCAGCCCCTCCCCTGACACCGCCCAGCCTCTCTCGCGACACCGCCCAGCCTCTCTCCCGACACCGCCCAGCCTCTCTCCCGACACCGCCCAGCCCCTCCCCTGACACCGCCCAGCTTCCTCCCTGACACCGCCCAGCCTCTCCCTCGACACCGCCCAGCCTCTCTCGCGACACCGCCCAGCCTCTCCCCCGACACCGCCCAGACTCTCTCCCGACACCGCCCAGCCTCTCCCCCGACACCGACCAGCTTCCTCCCGACACCGCCCAGCCTCGACACGACACCGCCCAGCCTCTCCCCCGACACCGACCAGCTTCCTCCCGACACCGCCCAGCATCTCTCCCGACACCGCCCAGCTACTCCCCCGACACCGCCCAGCCTCTCTCCTGGCACCGCCCAGCTACTCCCCCGACACCGCCCAGCCTCCCCGACACCGCCCAGCCTCTCTCCCGACACCGCCCAGCCTCCCCGACACCGCCCAGCCTCACTCCCGACACCGCCCAGCCTCTCCCCCGACACCGCCCAGCCTCACTCCCGACACCGCCCAGCCTCGACACGACACCGCCCAGCCTCTCCCCCGACACTGCTCAGCCTCTCCCCCGACACCGCCCAGCCTCTCTCCCGACACCGCCCAGCCCCTCCCCTGACACCGCCCAGCCTCTCTCGCGACACCGCCCAGCCTCTCTCCCGACACCGCCCAGCCTCTCTCCCGACACCGCCCAGCCCCTCCCCTGACACCGCCCAGCTTCCTCCCTGACACCGCCCAGCCTCTCCCTCGACACCGCCCAGCCTCTCTCGCGACACCGCCCAGCCTCTCCCCCGACACCGCCCAGACTCTCTCCCGACACCGCCCAGCCTCTCCCCCGACACCGACCAGCTTCCTCCCGACACCGCCCAGCCTCGACACGACACCGCCCAGCCTCTCCCCCGACACCGACCAGCTTCCTCCCGACACCGCCCAGCCTCTCTCCCGACACCGCCAAGCTACTCCCCCGACACCGCCCAGCCTCTCTCCTGGCACCGCCCAGCTACTCCCCCGACACCGCCCAGCCTCCCCCGACACCGCCCAGCCTCTCTCCCGACACCGCCCAGCCTCTCCCCGGACACCGCCCAGCCTCTCCCCCGACACCGCCCAGCCTCTCTCCCGACACCACCCAGCTTCTCCCCCGACACCGCCCAGCCTCCCCGACATCGCCCAGCCTCTCTCCCGACACAGCCCAGCTACTCCCCCGACACCGCCCAGCCTCTCTCCCGACACCGCCCAGCCTCTCTCCCGACACCGCTCAGCGTCTCCCCCGACACCGCCCAGCCTCCCCCACGACACCGCCCAGCCTCTCTCCCGACACCGCCCAGCTTCTCCCCCGACACCGCCCAGCCTCTCCCCCGACACCGCCCAGTCTCTCTCCCGACACCGCCCAGCTTCTCCCGCGACACCGCCCAGCCTCTCCCCGACACCGCCCAGCCTCTCTCCCGACACCGCCCAGCTACTCCCCCGACACAGCACAGCCTCGCCCCCGACACCACCCAGCCTCCCCACGACACCGCTCAGCCTCTCCCCCGACACCGCCCCGCCTCTCCCCCGACACCGCCCAGCCTCTCTCCAGACACCGCCCAGCCTCTCCCCCGACACCGACCAGCCTCGACACGACACCGCCCAGCCTCCCCGACACCGCCCAGCCTCCTCCCGACACCGCCCTGCCTCTCCCCCGACAACGCCCAGCCTCCTCCCGACACCGCCAGTCTCTCCCCCGACACCGCCCAGCCTCACTCCCGACACCGCTCAGCCTCTCCCCCGACACCGCCCAGCCTCTGTCCCGACACCGCCCAGCCTCTCTCCCGACACCGCCCAGTCTCTCTCCCGACAGCGCCCAGTCTCTCTCCCGACACCGCCCAGCTTCTCCCGCGACACCGCCCAGCTTCTCCCGCGACACCGCCCAGTCTCTCTCCCGACACCGCCCAGCCTCTCCCCCGACACCGCCCAGCCTCTCCCCCGACACCGCCCAGTCTCTCTCCCGACACCGCCCAGCTTCTCCCGCGACACCGCCCAGCCTCTCCCCCGACACCGCCCAGCCTCTCCCCCGACACTGCACAGCCTCGCCCCCGACACCACCCAGCCTCCCCACGACACCGCTCCGCCTCTCCCCCGACACCGCCCAGCCTCTCTCCCGACACCGCCCAGCCTCTCCCCCGGCACCGCCCAGCCTCTCCCCCGACACCGCCCAGCCACTCCCCCGACACATCCCAGCCTCTCCCCCGACACCACCCAGCCTCTCCCCCGGCACCGCCCAGCCTCTCCCCCGACACCGCCCAGCCACTCCCCCGACACCGCCCAGCCACTCCCCCGACACCGCCCAGCCTCTACCCCGACAACGCCCAGCTTCCACCCCGACACTGCCCAGCCTCTCCCCCGACACCGCCCAGCCTCTGCCCCGACACCGCCCAGCCTCTCCCCGACACCGCCCAGCCACTCCCCCGACACATCCCAGCCTCGCCGCCGACACCGCCCATACTCTCCACCGACACAGCCCAGCCTCTCCACGGACACCGCCCAGCCTCGACACGACACCGCCCAGCTACTCCCCCGACACCGCCCAGCCTCCCAGAAACCGCCAAGCTCTCCCCCGACACCGCCCAGCCTCTCCCCCGACACCGCCCAGCCTCTCCCCCGACACCCGCCCAGCCACTCCCCCGACACATCCCAGCCTCCTCCCGACACCGCCCAGCCTCTCCCCCGACACAGCCCAGCCTCTCCCCCGACACCGCCCAGCTTCTCCCCCGACACCATCCAGCCTCCCCCCGACACCGCCCAGCCTCTCCCCGACACCGCCCAGCCTCTCCCCCGACACCGCCCAGCCTCTCCCCCGGCACCGCCCAGCCTCTCCCCCGACACCGCCCAGCCACTCCCCCGACACATCCAAGCCTCGACACGACACCGCCCAGCCTCTCCCCCGACAACGCCCAGCTTCCACCCCGACACCGCCCAGCCTCTCCCCCGGCACGGTCCAGCCTCTCCCCGACACCGACCTGCCTCTCCCTCGAAACAGCCCAGCCTCTCCCCGGACACCGCCTACCCTCTCCCCCGACACCGCCCAGCTTCTCCCCGACACCGCCCAGCCTCATCACGACACCGCCCAGCCTCTCCCCCGACACCGCCAAGCCTCGCCCCGACACCGCTCAGCCTCTCCCCGGACACCGCCCAGCCTCATCCCGACACCGCCCAGCCTCTCCCCCGACACCGCCCAGCCTCCCCCACGACACCGCCCAGCTTCTCTCCCGACACCGCCCAGCTTCTCCCGCGACACCGCCCAGCCTCTCCCCCGACACCGCCCAGCCTCTCTCCCGACACCGCCCAGCTTCTCCCCCGACACCGCCCCGCCTCTCCCCCGACACCGCTCAGCCTCTCCCCGGACACCTCCCAGCCTCTCCCCCGACACCGCCCAGCCTCTCTCCCGACACCGCCCAGCTTCTCCCCCGACACCGTCCAGCCTCCCCGACACCGCACCGCCTCTCCCCGACACCGCCCAGCCTCTCTCCCGACACCGCTCAGCCTCTCCCCCGACACCGCCCAGCCTCCCCACGACACCGCCCAGCCTCTCCCCCGACACCGCCCAGCTTCTCCCCCGACACCGCCCAGCCTCTCCCCCGACACCGCCCAGCCTCTCTCCCGACACCGCCCAGCTTCTCCAGCGACACCGCCCAGCCTCTCCCCCGACACCGCCCAGCCTCTCTCCCGACACCGCCCAGCTACTCCCCCGACACTGCACAGCCTCGCCCCCGACACCGCCCAGCCTCCCCCGACACCGCTCAGCCTCTCCCCCGACACCGCCCCGCCTCTCCCCCGACACCGCCCAGCCTCTCTCCCGACACCGCCCAGCTACTCCCCCGACACCGCCCAGCCTCTCTCCCGACACCGCCCAGCCTCCCCGACACCGCCCAGCCTCTCTCCCGACACCGCCCAGCCTCTCCCCCGACACCGACCAAGCTCGACACGACACCGCCCAGCTTCTCCCCCGACACCGCCCAGCCTCCCCGACACCGCCCAGCCTCCTCCCGACACCGCCCAGCCTCTCCCCCGACACCGCCCAGCCTCACTCCCGACACCGCCCAGCCTCGACACGACACCGCCCAGCCTCTCCCCCGACACTGCTCAGCCTCTCCCCCGACACCGCCCAGCCTCTCTCCCGACACCGCCCAGCCCCTCCCCTGACACCGCCCAGCCTCTCTCGCGACACCGCCCAGCCTCTCTCCCGACACCGCCCAGCCTCTCTCCCGACACCGCCCAGCCCCTCCCCTGACACCGCCCAGCTTCCTCCTTGACACCGCCCAGCCTCTCCCTCGACACCGCCCAGCCTCTCTCGCGACACCGCCCAGCCTCTCCCCCGACACCGCCCACACTCTCTCCCGACACCGCCCAGCCTCTCCCCCGACACCGACCAGCTTCCTCCCGACACCGCCCAGCCTCGACACGACACCGCCCAGCCTCTCCCCCGACACCGACCAGCTTCCTCCCGACACCGCCCAGCCTCTCTCCCGACACCGCCCAGCTACTCCCCCGACACCGCCCAGCCTCTCTCCTGGCACCGCCCAGCTACTCCCCCGACACCGCCCAGCCTCCCCCGACACCGCCCAGCCTCTCTCCCGACACCGCCCAGCCTCTCCCCGGACACCGCCCAGCCTCTCCCCCGACACCGCCCAGCCTCTCTCCCGACACCGCCCAGCTTCTCCCCCGACACCGCCCAGCCTCCCCGACATCGCCCAGCCTCTCTCCCGACACAGCCCAGCTACTCCCCCGACACCGCCCAGCCTCTCTCCCGACACCGCCCAGCCTCTCTCCCGACACCGCTCAGCCTCTCCCCCGACACCGCCCAGCCTCCCCCACGACACCGCCCAGCCTCTCTCCCGACACCGCCCAGCTTCTCCCCCGACACCGCCCAGCCTCTCCCCCGACACCGCCCAGTCTCTCTCCCGACACCGCCCAGCTTCTCCCGCGACACCGCCCAGCCTCTCCCCGACACCGCCCAGCCTCTCTCCCGACACCGCCCAGCTACTCCCCCGACACAGCACAGCCTCGCCCCCGACACCACCCATCCTCCCCACGACACCGCTCAGCCTCTCCCCCGACACCGCCCCGCCTCTCCCCCGACACCGCCCAGCCTCTCTCCCGACACCGCCCAGCCTCTCCCCCGACACCGACCAGCCTCGACACGACACCGCCCAGCCTCCCCGACACCGCCCAGCCTCCTCCCGACACCGCCCAGCCTCTCCCCCGACACCGCCCAGCCTCCTCCCGACACCGCCAGTCTCTCCCCCGACACCGCCCAGCCTCACTCCCGACACCGCTCAGCCTCTCCCCCGACACCGCCCAGCCTCTGTCCCGACACCGCCCAGCCTCTCTCCCGACACCGCCCAGCCTCTCCCCCGACACCGACCAGCCTCGACACGACACCGCCCAGCCTCCCCGACACCGCCCAGCCTCCTCCCGACACCGCCCAGCCTCTCCCCCGACACCGCCCAGCCTCCTCCCGACACCGCCAGTCTCTCCCCCGACACCGCCCAGCCTCACTCCCGACACCGCTCAGCCTCTCCCCCGACACCGCCCAGCCTCTGTCCCGACACCGCCCAGCCTCTCTCCCGACACCGCCCAGTCTCTCCCCCGACACCGCCCAGCCTCTCCCCCGACACCGCCCAGCCTCTCCCTCGACACCGCCCAGCTTCTCCCGCGACACCGCCCAGTCTCTCTCCCGACACCGCCCAGCATCTCCCCCGACACCGCCCAGCCTCTCCCCCGACACCGCCCAGTCTCTCTCCCGACACCGCCCAGCTTCTCCCGCGACACCGCCCAGCCTCTCCCCCGACACCGCCCAGCCTCTCCCCCGACACTGCACAGCCTCGCCCCCGACACCACCCAGCCTCCCCACGACACCGCTCAGCCTCTCCCCCGACACCGCCCAGCCTCTCTCCCGACACCGCTCAGCCTCTCCCCCGACACCGCCCAGCCTCCCCCACGACACCGCCCAGCCTCTCTCCCGACACCGCCCAGCTTCTCCCCCGACACCGCCCAGCCTCTCCCCCGACACCGCCCAGTCTCTCTCCCGACACCGCCCAGCTTCTCCCGCGACACCGCCCAGCCTCTCCCCGACACCGCCCAGCCTCTCTCCCGACACCGCCCAGCTACTCCCCCGACACAGCACAGCCTCGCCCCCGACACCACCCATCCTCCCCACGACACCGCTCAGCCTCTCCCCCGACACCGCCCCGCCTCTCCCCCGACACCGCCCAGCCTCTCTCCCGACACCGCCCAGCCTCTCCCCCGACACCGACCAGCCTCGACACGACACCGCCCAGCCTCCCCGACACCGCCCAGCCTCCTCCCGACACCGCCCAGCCTCTCCCCCGACACCGCCCAGCCTCCTCCCGACACCGCCAGTCTCTCCCCCGACACCGCCCAGCCTCACTCCCGACACCGCTCAGCCTCTCCCCCGACACCGCCCAGCCTCTGTCCCGACACCGCCCAGCCTCTCTCCCGACACCGCCCAGTCTCTCCCCCGACACCGCCCAGCCTCTCCCCCGACACCGCCCAGCCTCTCCCTCGACACCGCCCAGCTTCTCCCGCGACACCGCCCAGTCTCTCTCCCGACACCGCCCAGCATCTCCCCCGACACCGCCCCTCCTCTCCCCCGACACCGCCCAGCCTCTCTCCTGACACCGCCCAGCTACTCACCCGTCACCGCCCAGCCTCTCTCCCGACACCGCCCAGCCTCCCCCCGACACTGCACAGCCTCGCCCCCGACACCACCCAGCCTCCCCACGACACCGCCCAGCCTCCCCCCGACACCGCCCAGCTTCCTCCCCGACACCGCCAGTCTCTCCCCCGACACAGCTCAGCCTCTCTCCCGACACCGCCCAGTCTCTCTCCCGACACCGCCCAGTCTCTCTCCCGACACCGCCCAGCCTCTCCCCGACACCGCCCAGCCTCTCTCCTGACACCGCCCAGCCTCCCCCCGACACCGCCCAGCCTCTCTCCCGACACCGCCCAGCCTCTCTCCTGACACCGCCCAGCTACTCACCCGTCACCGCCCAGCCTCTCTCCCGACACCGCCCAGCCTCCCCCCGACACCGCCCAGCCTCTCTCCCGACACCGCCCAGCCACCCCCCGACACCGCCCAGCCTCTCTCCCGACACCGCCCAGCCTCTCTCCCGACACCGCCCAGCCTCTCTCCCGACACCGCCCAGTCTCTCTCCCGACACCGCCCAGCCTCTCCCCCGACACCGCCCAGCCTCTCCCCGACACCGCCCAGTCTCTCTCCCGACACCGCCCAGCCTCTCCCCCGACACCGCCCAGCCTCACTCCCGACACCGCCCAGCCTCTCCCCCGACACCGCCCAGCCTCTCCCCCGACACCGCCCAGCCTCTCTCCCGACACCGCCCAGCCTCTCCCCGACACCGCCCAGTCTCTTTCCCGACACCGCCCATCTTCTCCCCCGACACCGCCCAGCCTCTCTCCTGACACCGCCCAGCTACTCACCCGTCACCGCCCAGCCTCTCTCCCGACACCGCCCAGCCTCCCCCCGACACCGCCCAGCTACTCACCCGTCACCGCCCAGCTTCTCTCCCGACACCGCCCAGCTACTCCCCCGACACCGCCCAGCCTCCCCCCGACACCGCCCAGCCTCTCTCCCGACACCGCCCAGCCTCCCCCCGACACCGCCCAGCCTCCCCCCGACACCGCCCAGCTTCCTCCCCGACACCGCCAGTCTCTCCCCCGACACCGCCCAGCCTCACTCCCGACACCGCTCAGCCTCTCCCCCGACACCGCCCAGCCTCCCCCACGACACCGCCCAGCCTCTCTCCCGACACCGCCCAGCTTCTCCCCCGACACCGCCCAGCCTCTCCCCCGACACCGCCAGTCTCTCCCCCGACACCGCCCAGCCTCACTCCCGACACCGCTCAGCCTCTCCCCCGACACCGCCCAGCCTCTGTCCCGACACCGCCCAGCTTCTCCCCCGACACCGCCCAGCCTCTCCCCCGACACCGCCAGTCTCTCCCCCGACACCGCCCAGCCTCACTCCCGACACCGCCCAGCCTCTCTCCCGACACCGCCCAGTCTCTCCCCCGACACCGCCCAGCCTCTCCCCCGACACCGCCCAGCCTCTCCCTCGACACCGCCCAGCTTCTCCCGCGACACCGCCCAGTCTCTCTCCCGACACCGCCCAGCATCTCCCCCGACACCGCCCCTCCTCTCCCCCGACACAGCCCAGCCTCTCTCCTGACACCGCCCAGCTACTCACCCGTCACCGCCCAGCCTCTCTCCCGACACCGCCCAGCCTCCCCCCGACACTGCACAGCCTCGCCCCCGACACCACCCAGCCTCCCCACGACACCGCCCAGCCTCCCCCCGACACCGCCCAGCTTCCTCCCCGACACCGCCCAGCCTCTCCCCCGACACCGCTCAGCCTCTCCCCCGACACCGCCCCGCCTCTCCCCCGACACCGCTCAGCCTCTCCCCACGACACCGCCCAGCCTCCACCCGACACCGCCCAGCTTCTCCCGACACCGCCCAGCCTCTCCCCCGACACCGCTCAGCCTCTCCCCCGACACCGCCCCGCCTCTCCCCCGACACCGCCCAGCCTCTCTCCCGACACCGCCCAGCCTCTCCCCCGACACCGACCAGCCTCGACACGACACCGCCCAGCCTCCCCGACACCGCCCAGCCTCCTCCCGACACCGCCAGTCTCTCCCCCGACACCGCCCAGCCTCTCCCCCGACACCGCCCAGCCTCTGTCCCGACACCGCTCAGCCTCACTCCCGACACCGCTCAGCCTCTCCCCCGACACCGCCCAGCCTCTGTCCCGACACCGCCCAGCCTCTCTCCCGACACCGCCCAGTCTCTCTCCCGACACCGCCCAGCCTCTCCCCCCGACACCGCCCAGTCTCTCCCCCGACACCGCCCAGCCTCTCCCCCGACACCGCCCAGCCTCTGTCCCGACACCACCCAGCCTCTCCCCCGACACCGCCCAGCCTCTCCCCCGACACCGCCCAGCCTCTGTCCCGACACCGCCCAGCCTCTCCCCCGACACCGCCCAGCCTCTGTCCCGACACCGCTCAGCCTCACTCCCGACACCGCTCAGCCTCTCCCCCGACACCGCCCAGCCTCTGTCCCGACACCGCCCAGCCTCTCTCCCGACACCGCCCAGTCTCTCCCCCGACACCGCCCAGCCTCTCCCCCGACACCGCCCAGCCTCTCTCCCGACACCGCCCAGTCTCTCTCCCGACACCGCCCAGCCTCACTCCCGACACCGCTCAGCCTCTCCCCCGACACCGCTCAGCCTCTCCCCCGACACCGCCCAGCCTCTGTCCCGACACCGCCCAGCCTCTGTCCCGACACCGCCCAGCCTCTGTCCCGACACCGCCCAGCCTCTCCCCCGACACCGCCCAGCCTCTCTCCCGACACCGCCCAGCCTCTCCCCCGACACCGCCCAGCCTCTCTCCCGACACCGCCCAGTCTCTCTCCCGACACCGCCCAGCCTCCCCCCGACACCGCCCAGCCTCCCCCACGACACCGCCCAGCCTCTCTCCCGACACCGCCCAGCTTCTCCCCCGACACCGCCCAGCCTCTCCCCCGACACCGCCAGTCTCTCCCCCGACACCGCCCAGCCTCACTCCCGACACCGCTCAGCCTCTCCCCCGACACCGCCCAGCCTCTGTCCCGACACCGCCCAGCTTCTCCCCCGACACCGCCCAGCCTCTCCCCCGACACCGCCAGTCTCTCCCCCGACACCGCCCAGCCTCACTCCCGACACCGCCCAGCCTCTCTCCCGACACCGCCCAGCCTCTCCCCCGACACCGCCCAGCCTCTCCCTCGACACCGCCCAGCTTCTCCCGCGACACCGCCCAGTCTCTCTCCCGACACCGCCCAGCATCTCCCCCGACACCGCCCCTCCTCTCCCCCGACACAGCCCAGCCTCTCTCCTGACACCGCCCAGCTACTCACCCGTCACCGCCCAGCCTCTCTCCCGACACCGCCCAGCCTCCCCCCGACACTGCACAGCCTCGCCCCCGACACCACCCAGCCTCCCCACGACACCGCCCAGCCTCCCCCCGACACCGCCCAGCTTCCTCCCCGACACCGCTCAGCCTCTCCCCCGACACCGCCCCGCCTCTCCCCCGACACCGCCCAGCCTCCACCCGACACCGCCCAGCTTCTCCCGACACCGCCCAGCCTCTCCCCCGACACCGCTCAGCCTCTCCCCCGACACCGCCCCGCCTCTCCCCCGACACCGCCCAGCCTCTCTCCCGACACCGCCCAGCCTCTCCCCCGACACCGACCAGCCTCGACACGACACCGCCCAGCCTCCCCGACACCGCCCAGCCTCCTCCCGACACCGCCAGTCTCTCCCCCGACACCGCCCAGCCTCACTCCCGACACCGCTCAGCCTCTCCCCCGACACCGCCCAGCCTCTGTCCCGACACCGCCCAGCCTCTCTCCCGACACCGCCCAGTCTCTCTCCCGACACCGCCCAGCCTCTCCCCCGACACCGCCCAGTCTCTCCCCCGACACCGCCCAGCCTCTCCCCCGACACCGCCCAGCCTCTGTCCCGACACCGCCCAGCCTCTCTCCCGACACCGCCCAGTCTCTCTCCCGACACCGCCCAGCCTCACTCCCGACACCGCTCAGCCTCTCCCCCGACACCGCTCAGCCTCTCCCCCGACACCGCCCAGCCTCTGTCCCGACACCGCCCAGCCTCTGTCCCGACACCGCCCAGCCTCTGTCCCGACACCGCCCAGCCTCTCCCCCGACACCGCCCAGCCTCTCTCCCGACACCGCCCAGCCTCTCCCCCGACACCGCCCAGCCTCTCTCCCGACACCGCCCAGTCTCTCTCCCGACACCGCCCAGTCTCTCTCCCGACACCGCCCATCTTCTCCCGCGACACCGCCCAGTCTCTCTCCCGACACCGCCCAGCCTCTCCCCCGACACCGCCCAGCCTCTCCCCCGACACCGCCCAGCCTCTCCCTCGACACCGCCCAGCTTCTCCCGCGACACCGCCCAGTCTCTCTCCCGACACCGCCCAGCCTCTCCCCCGACACCGCCCAGCCTCTCCCCCGACACCGCCCAGCCTCTCCCCCGACACCGCCCAGCCTCTCTCCCGACACCGCCCAGCCTCTCTCCCGACACCGCCCAGCCTCTCTCCCGACACCGCCCAGCTTCTCCCGCGACACCGCCCAGCCTCTCCCCCGACACCGCCCAGCCTCTCCCCCGACACTGCACAGCCTCGCCCCCGACACCGCCCAGCTTCTCCCCCGACACCGCCCAGCCTCTCCCCCGACACTGCACAGCCTCGCCCCCGACACCGCCCAGCTTCTCCCCCGACACCGCCCAGCCTCTCCCCCGACACCGCCCAGCCTCTCCCCCGACACCGCTCAGCCTCTCCCCCGACACCGCTCAGCCTCTCCCCCGACACCGCCCAGCCTCTGTCCCGACACCGCCCAGCCTCTCCCTCGACATCGCCCAGTCTCTCTCCCGACACCGCCCAGCCTCTCCCCCGACACCGCCCAGCCCCTCCCCCGACACCGCCCAGCCTCTGTCCCGACACCGCTCAGCCTCTCCCCCGGCACCGCCCAGTCTCTCCCCCGGCACCGCTCAGCCTCTCCCCCGACACCGCTCAGCCTCTCCCCCGACACCGCCCAGCCTCTGTCCCGACACCGCCCAGCCTCTCCCTCGACATCGCCCAGTCTCTCTCCCGACACCGCCCAGCCTCTCCCCCGACACCGCCCAGCCCCTCCCCCGACACCGCCCAGCCTCTGTCCCGACACCGCCCAGCCTCTGTCCCGACACCGCCCAGTCTCTCCCCCGGCACCGCCCAGTCTCTCCCCCGGCACCGCCCAGCCTCTCCCCCGGCACCGCCCAGTCTCTCTCCCGACACCGCCCAGTCTCTCTCCCGACACCGCCCAGCCTCTGTCCCGACACCGCCCAGCCTCTCCCCCGACACCGCCCAGCCTCTCTCCCGACACCGCCCAGCCTCTCCCCCGACACCGCCCAGCCTCTCCCCCGACACCGCCCAGCCTCTCCCCCGACACCGCCCAGCCTCTCCCCCGACACCGCCCAGCCTCTCTCCCGACACCGCCCAGCCTCTCTCCCGACACCGCCCAGCCTCTCCCCCGACAGCGCCCAGCCTCTCCCCCGGCACCGCCCAGCCTCTCTCCCGACACCGCCCAGCCTCTCTCCCGACACAGCCCAGCCTCTCCCCCGACACCGCCCAGCCTCTCCCCCGACACCGCTCAGCCTCTCCCCCGACACCGCCCAGCCTCCTCCCGACACCGCCCAGCCTCTCCCCCGACACCGACCAGCCTCTCCACTGACACCGCACAGCCTCTCCCACGACACCGCCCAGCCTCTCCCCCGACACCGCCCAGCCTCCTCCCGACACCGCCCAGCCTCTCCCCCGACACCGCCCAGCCTCCCCACGACACCGCACAGCCTCTCCCACGACACCGCTCAGCCTCTCCCCCGACACCGCCCAGCCTCCTCCCGACACCGCCCAGCCTCTCCCCCGACACCGCTCAGCCTCTCCCGCGACACCGCACAGCCTCTCCCCCGACACCGCCCAGCCTCTCCCCCGACACCGCCCAGCCTCTCCCACGACACCGCCCAGCCTCTCTCCCGACACCGCCCAGCCTCTCCCCCGACACCGCCCAGTCTCTCTCCCGACACCGCCCAGCCTCTCCCCCGACACCGCCCAGCCTCTCCCCCGACACCGCTCAGCCTCTCCCCCGACACCGCCCAGCCTCTCCCCCGACACCGCCCAGCCTCACTCCCGACACCGCTCAGCCTCTCCCCCGACACCGCCCAGTCTCTCTCCCGACACCGCCCAGCCTCTCCCCCGACACAGCCCAGCCTCTCCCCCGACACCGCTCAGCCTCTCCCGCGACACCGCCCAGCCTCTCCCCCGACACAGCCCAGTCTCTCTCCCGACACCGCCCAGCCTCTCCCCCGACACAGCCCAGTCTCTCTCCCGACACCGCCCAGCCTCTCCCCCGACACCGCCCAGCCTCTCCCCCGACACCGCCCAGCCTCCCCCACGACACCGCCCAGCCTCTCCCCCGACACCGCCCAGTCTCTCTCCCGACACCGCCCAGACTCTCCTCCGACACCGACCAGTCTCTCTCCCGACACCGCCCAGCCTCTCCCCCGACACCGCCCAGCCTCTCCCCCGACACCGCCCAGCCTCCCCCACGACACCGCCCAGCCTCTCCCCCGACACCGCCCAGTCTCTCTCCCGACACCGCCCAGACTCTCCTCCGACACCGACCAGTCTCTCTCCCGACACCGCCCAGCCTCTCCCCCGACACCGCCCAGCCTCTCTCCCGACACCGCCCAGCCTCTCCCCCGACACCGCTCAGCCTCTCCCCCGACACCGACCAGTCTCTCCCCCGACACCGCCCAGCCTCTCCCCCGACACCGCTCAGCCTCTCCCCCGACACCGACCAGTCTCTCTCCCGACACCGCCCAGCCTCTCCCCCGACACCGACCAGTCTCTCTCCCGACACCGCCCAGCCTCTCCCCGGACACCGCTCAGCCTCTCCCCCGACACCGCCCAGACTCTCCTCCGACACCGACCAGTCTCTCTCCCGACACCGCTCAGCCTCTCCCCCGACACCGCCCAGTCTCTCCCCCGACACCGCCCAGCCTCTCCCCCGACACCGCTCAGCCTCTCCCCCGACACCGCCCAGCCTCTCCCCCGACACCGCCCAGCCTCTCCCCGACACCGCTCAGCCTCTCCCCCGACACCGCCCAGTCTCTCTCCCGACACCGCTCAGCCTCTCCCCCGACACCGCTCAGCCTCTCCCCCGACACTGCCCAGACTCTCCCCCGACACTGCCCAGTCTCTCTCCCGACACCGACCAGTCTCTCCCCCGACACCGCCCAGCCTCTCCCCCGACACTGCCCAGTCTCTCTCCCGACACCGACCAGTCTCTCCCCCGACACCGCCCAGCCTCTCCCCCGACACTGCCCAGTCTCTCTCCCGACATCGCCCAGCTTCTCCCCCGACACTGCCCAGTCTCTCTCCCGACACCGACCAGTCTCTCCCCCGACACCGCCCAGCCTCTCCCCCGACACTGCCCAGTCTCTCTCCCGACACCGACCAGTCTCTCCCCCGACACCGCCCAGCTTCTCCCCCGACACTGCCCAGTCTCTCTCCCGACACCGACCAGTCTCTCCCCCGACACCGCCCAGCCTCTCCCCCGACACTGCCCAGTCTCTCTCCCGACACCGCCCAGCTTCTCCCGCGACACCGCCCAGCCTCTCCCCCGACACCGACCAGTCTCTCCCCCGACACCGCCCAGCCTCTCCCCCGACACTGCCCAGTCTCTCTCCCGACACCGACCAGTCTCTCCCCCGACACCGCCCAGCCTCTCCCCCGACACTGCCCAGTCTCTCTCCCGACACCGACCAGTCTCTCCCCCGACACTGCCCAGTCTCTCTCCCGACACTGCCCAGTCTCTCTCCCGACACCGACCAGTCTCTCCCCCGACACTGCCCAGTCTCTCTCCCGACACCGCTCAGCCTCTCCCCCGACACCGCCCAGCCTCGACACGACACCGCCCAGTCTCTCTCCCGACACCGCCCAGCCTCTCCCCCGACACCGCCCAGCCTCTCTCCCGACACCGCCCAGCCTCTCCCCCGAAACCGCCCAGCCTCTCTCCCGACACCGCCCAGCCTCTCCCCCGACACCGCCCAGCTTCCTCCCCGACATCGCCCAGCCTCTCCCCCGACACCGCCCAGTCTCTCTCCCGACACCGCCCAGTCTCTCTCCCGACACCGCCCAGCCTCTCCCCCGACACCGCCCAGCCTCTCTCCCGACACCGCCCAGCCTCTCCCCCGAAACCGCCCAGTCTCTCCCCCGACACCGCCCAGTCTCTCTCCCGACACCGCCCAGCCTCTCCCCCGACACTGCCCAGTCTCTCTCCCGACACCGCCCAGTCTCTCCCCCGACACCGCCCAGCCTCTCCCCCGACACCGCCCAGTCTCTCCCCCGACACCGCCCAGCCTCTCTCCCGACACCGCCCAGTCTCTCCCCCGACACCGCCCAGTCTCTCCCCCGACACCGCCCAGTCTCTCTCCCGACACCGCCCAGTCTCTCTCCCGACACCGCCCAGCCTCTCCCCCGACACTGCCCAGTCTCTCTCCCGACACCGCCCAGCCTCTCCCCCGACACTGCACAGCCTCGCCCCCGACACCACCCAGCCTCCCCACGACACCGCTCAGCCTCTCCCCCGACACCGCCCCGCCTCTCCCCCGACACCGCCCCGCCTCTCCCCCGACACCGCACAGCCTCTCTCCTGACACCGCCCAGCTACTCACCCGTCACCGCCCAGCCTCTCTCCCGACACCGCCCAGCCTCCCCCCGACACCGCCCAGCCTCCCCCCGACACCGCCCAGCCTCTCTCCCGACACCGCCCAGCCTCTCTCCTGACACCTCCCATCTTCTCCCCCGACACCGCCCAGCCTCTCCCCCGACACCGCCCAGCCTCTCCCCCGACACCGCCCAGCCTCTCCCTCGACACCGCCCAGTCTCTCTCCCGACACCTCCCATCTTCTCCCCCGACACCGCCCAGCCTCTCCCCCGACACCGCCCAGCCTCTCCCTCGACACCGCCCAGCCTCTCCCTCGACACCGCCCAGCCTCTCCCCCGACACCGCCCAGCCTCTCCCCCGACACCGCCCATCTTCTCCCCCGACACCGCCCAGCCTCTCCCCCGACACCGCCCAGCCTCTCCCTCGACACCGCCCAGCTTCTCCCGCGACACCGCCCAGTCTCTCTCCCGACACCGCCCAGCCTCTCCCCCGACACCGCCCAGCCTCTCCCCCGACACCGCCCAGTCTCTCTCCCGACACCGCCCAGCTTCTCCCGCGACACCGCCCAGCCTCTCCCCCGACACCGCCCAGCCTCTCCCCCGACACTGCACAGCCTCGCCCCCGACACCACCCAGCCTCCCCACGACACCGCTCAGCCTCTCCCCCGACACCGCCCCTCCTCTCCCCCGACACCGCCCAGCCTCTCTCCTGACACCGCCCAGCTACTCACCCGTCACCGCCCAGCCTCTCTCCCGACACCGCCCAGCCTCCCCCCGACACCGCCCAGCCTCCCCGACACCGCACCGCCTCTCCCCCGACACCGCTCAGCCTCTCCCCCGACACCGCCCAGCCTCCCCCACGACACCGCCCAGCCTCTCCCCCGACACCGCCCAGCCTCTCCCACGACACCGCCCAGCCTCTCCCCCGACACCGCCCTGCCTCTCCCACGACACCGCCCAGCTTCTCCCCCGACACCGCCCAGCCTTTCCCCCGACACCGCCCAGCCTCTCTCCCGACACCGCCCAGCTTCTCCCGCGACACCGCCCAGCCTCTCCCCCGACACCGCCCAGCCTCTCTCCCGACACCGCCCAGCTACTCCCCCGACACTGCACAGCCTCGCCCCCGACACCGCCCAGCCTCCCCCCGACACCGCTCAGCCTCTCCCCCGACACCGCCCCGCCTCTCCCCCGACACCGCCCAGCCTCTCCCCCGACACCGCCCAGCTACTCCCCCGACACCGCCCAGCCTCTCTCCCGACACCGCCCAGCCTCCCCCGACACCGCCCAGCCTCTCTCCCGACACCGCCCAGCCTGTCCCCCGACACCGACCAGCCTCGACACGACACCGCCCAGCTTCTCCCCCGACACCGCCCAGCCTCCCCGACACCGCCCAGCCTCCTCCCGACACCGCCCAGCCTCTCCCCCGACACCGCCCAGCCTCTCTCCCGACACCGCCCAGCTTCTCCCCCGACACCGCCCCGCCTCTCCCCCGACACCGCTCAGCCTCTCCCCGGACACCTCCCACCTCCCAG
This sequence comes from Scyliorhinus torazame, assembly GCF_047496885.1. Taxonomy (NCBI): domain Eukaryota; kingdom Metazoa; phylum Chordata; class Chondrichthyes; order Carcharhiniformes; family Scyliorhinidae; genus Scyliorhinus; species Scyliorhinus torazame. Next base: position 70,928,871 of record NC_092709.1, on the reverse strand, counting down.
CCTCTCCCCCGACACCGCTCAGCCTCTCTCCCGACACCGCCCAGCTTCTCCCCCGACACCGCCCAGCCTCCCCGACACCGCACCGCCTCTCCCCCGACACCGCTCAGCCTCTCCCCCGACACCGCCCAGCCTCCCCACGACACCGCCCAGCCTCTCCCCCGACACCGCCCAGCCTCTCCCACGACACCGCCCAGCCTCTCCCCCGACACCGCCCAGCCTCTCCCACGACACCGCCCAGCTTCTCCCCCGACACCGCCCAGCCTTTCCCCCGACACCGCCCAGCCTCTCTCCCGACACCGCCCAGCTTCTCCCGCGACACCGCCCAGCCTCTCCCCCGACACCGCCCAGCCTCTCTCCCGACACCGCCCAGCTACTCCCCCGACACTGCACAGCCTCGCCCCCGACACCGCCCAGCCTCCCCCCGACACCGCTCAGCCTCTCCCCCGACACCGCCCCGCCTCTCCCCCGACACCGCCCAGCCTCTCCCCCGACACCGCCCAGCTACTCCCCCGACACCGCCCAGCCTCTCTCCCGACACCGCCCAGCCTCCCCCCGACACCGCCCAGCCTCTCTCCCGACACCGCCCAGCCTCTCCCCCGACACCGACAAGCCTCGACACGACACCGCCCAGCTTCTCCCCCGACACCGCCCAGCCTCCCCGACACCGCCCAGCCTCCTCCCGACACCGCCCAGCCTCTCCCCCGACACCGCCCAGCCTCACTCCCGACACCGCTCAGCCTCTCCCCCGACATCGCCCAGCCTCTCTCCTGACACCGCCCAGCCCCTCCCCTGACACCGCCCAGCCTCTCTCGCGACACCGCCCAGCCTCTCCCCCGACACCGCCCAGACTCTCTCCCGACACCGCCCAGCCTCTCCCCCGACACCGACCAGCTTCCTCCCGACACCGCCCAGCATCTCTCCCGACACCGCCCAGCCTCCCCGACACCGCCCAGCCTCTCTCCCGACACCGCCCAGCCTCTCCCCGGTCACCGCCCAGCCTCTCCCCCGCCACCGCCCAGCCTCTCTCCCGACACCGCCCAGCTTCTCCCCCGACACCGCCCAGTCTCCCCGACACCGCCCCGCCTCTCCCCCGACACCGCACAGCCTCTCTCCCGACACCGCTCAGCCTCTCCCCCGACACCGCCCAGCCTCCCCACGACACCGCCCAGCCTCTCCCCCGACACCGCCCAGCTTCTCCCCCGACAGCGCCCAGCCTCTCCCCCGACACCGCCCAGCCTCTCCCCCGACACCGCCCAGACTCTCTCCCGACACCGCCCAGCCTCTCCCCCGACACCGACCAGCTTCCTCCCGACACCGCCCAGCCTCTCTCCCGACACCGCCCAGCCTCTCTCCCGACACCGCCCAGCTTCTCCCGCGACACCGCCCAGCCTCTCCCCCGACACCGCCCAGCCTCTCTCCCGACACCGCCCAGCTACTCCCCCGACACTGCACTGCCTCGCCCCCGACACCGCCCAGCCTCCCCCCGACACCGCTCAGCCTCTCCCCCGACACCGACCAGCTTCCTCCCGACACCGCCCAGCCTCTCTCCCGACACCGCCCAGCCTCCCCCGACACCGCCCAGCCTCTCTCCCGACACCGCCCAGCCTCTCCCCGGTCACCGCCCAGCCTCTCCCCCGACACCGCCCAGCCTCTCTCCCGACACCGCCCAGCTTCTCCCCCGACACCGCCCAGTCTCCCCGACACCGCCCCGCCTCTCCCCCGACACCGCACAGCCTCTCTCCCGACACCGCTCAGCCTCTCCCCCGACACCGCCCAGCCTCCCCACGACACCGCCCAGCTTCTCCCCCGTCAGCGCCCAGCCTCTCCCCCGACACCGACCAGCTTCCTCCCGACACCGCCCAGCCTCTCTCCCGACACCGCCCAGCCTCTCTCCCGACACCGCCCAGCTACTCCCCCGACACTGCACAGCCTCGCCCCCGACACCGCCCAGCCTCCCCCCGACACCGCTCAGCCTCTCCCCCGACACCGCCCCGCCTCTCCTTCGACACCGCCCAGCCTCTCCCCCGACACCGCCCAGCCTCTCCCCCGACACCGCCCAGCCTCGACACGACACCGCTCAGCTTCTCCCCCGACACCGCCCAGCCTCTCCCCCGACACCGCCCACCCTCTCCCCCGACACCGCCCAGCCTCGATACGACACCGCCCAGCCTCTCCCCCGACACCGCCCAGCCTCTCCCCGACACCGCCCAGCCTCTCTCCCGACACCGCCCAGCTTCTCCCGCGACACCGCCCAGCCTCGCCCCGACACCGCTCAGCCTCTCCCCGGACACCGCCCAGCCTCTCCCCCGACACCGCCCAGCCTCTCCCCCGACACCGCCCTGCCTCCCCCACGACACCGCCCAGCCTCTCTCCCGACACCGCCCAGCTTCTCCCGCGACACCGCCCAGCCTCTCCCCCGACACCGCCCCGCCTCTCCCCCGACACCGCCCAGCCTCTCCCCCGACACCGCCCAGCTACTCCCCCGACACCGCCCAGCCTCTCTCCCGACACCGCCCAGCCTCCCCCGACACCGCCCAGCCTCTCCCCCGACACCGCCCAGCCTGTCCCCCGACGCCGACCAGCCTCGACACGACACCGCCCAGCTTCTCCCCCGACACCGCCCAGCCTCCTCCCGACACCGCCCAGCCTCTCCCCCGACACCGCCCAGCCTCTCTCCCGACACCGCCCAGCTTCTCCCCCGACACCGCCCCGCCTCTCCCGCGACACCGCTCAGCCTCTCCCCGGACACCTCCCACCTCCCAGCCTGTCCCCCGACGCCGCCCAGCCTCTCTCCCGACACCGCCCAGCTTCTCCCCCGACACCGCCCAGCCTCCCCGACACCGCACCGCCTCTCCCCCGACACCGCTCAGCCTCTCCCACGACACCGCCCAGCCTCCCCACGACACCGCCCAGCCTCTCCCCCGACACCGCCCAGCCTCTCCCACGACACCGCCCAGCCTCTCCCCCGACACCGCCCAGCCTCTCCCACGACACCGCCCAGCTTCTCCCCCGACACCGCCCAGCCTTTCCCCCGACACCGCCCAGCCTCTCTCCCGACACCGCCCAGCTTCTCCCGCGACACCGCCCAGCCTCTCCCCCGACACCGCCCAGCCTCTCTCCCGACACCGCCCAGCTACTCCCCCGACACTGCACAGCCTCGCCCCCGACACCGCCCAGCCTCCCCCCGACACCGCTCAGCCTCTCCCCCGACACCGCCCCGCCTCTCCCCCGACACCGCCCAGCCTCTCCCCCGACACCGCCCAGCTACTCCCCCGACACCGCCCAGCCTCTCTCCCGACACCGCCCAGCCTCCCCCCGACACCGCCCAGCCTCTCTCCCGACACCGCCCAGCCTCTCCCCCGACACCGACCAGCCTCGACACGACACCGCCCAGCTTCTCCCCCGACACCGCCCAGCCTCCCCGACACCGCCCAGCCTCCTCCCAACACCGCCCAGCCTCTCCCCCGACACCGCCCAGCCTCACTCCCGACACCGCTCAGCCTCTCCCCCGACACCGCCCAGCCTCTCTCCTGACACCGCCCAGCCCCTCCCCTGACACTGCCCAGACTCTCTCCCGACACCGCCCAGCCTCTCCCCCGACACCGCCCAGCCTCACTCCCGACACCGCTCAGCCTCTCCCCCGACACCGCCCAGCCTCCTCCCAACACCGCCCAGCCTCTCTCGCGACACCGCCCAGCCTCTCCCCCGACACCGCCCAGACTCTCTCCCGACACCGCCCAGCCTCTCCCCCGACACCGACCAGCTTCCTCCCGACACCGCCCAGCCTCTCTCCCGACACCGCCCAGCCTCCCCGACACCGCCCAGCCTCTCTCCCGACACCGCCCAGCCTCTCCCCGGTCACCGCCCAGCCTCTCCCCCGACACCGCCCAGCCTCTCTCCCGACACCGGCCAGCTTCTCCCCCGACACCGCCCAGTCTCCCCGACACCGCCCCGCCTCTCCCCCGACACCGCACAGCCTCTCTCCCGACACCGCTCAGCCTCTCCCCCGACACCGCCCAGCCTCCCCACGACACCGCCCAGCCTCTCCCCCGACACCGCCCAGCTTCTCCCCCGACAGCGCCCAGCCTCTCCCCCGACACCGCCCAGCCTCTCCCCCGACACCGCCCAGACTCTCTCCCGACACCGCCCAGCCTCTCCCCCGACACCGACCAGCTTCCTCCCGACACCGCCCAGCCTCTCTCCCGACACCGCCCAGCCTCTCTCCCGACACCGCCCAGCTTCTCCCGCGACACCGCCCAGCCTCTCCCCCGACACCGCCCAGCCTCTCTCCCGACACCGCCCAGCTACTCCCCCGACACTGCACTGCCTCGCCCCCGACACCGCCAAGCCTCCCCCCGACACCGCTCAGCCTCTCCCCCGACACCGACCAGCTTCCTCCCGACACCGCCCAGCCTCTCTCCCGACACCGCCCAGCCTCCCCCGACACCGCCCAGCCTCTCTCCCGACACCGCCCAGCCTCTCCCCGGTCACCGCCCAGCCTCTCCCCCGACACCGCCCAGCCTCTCTCCCAACACCGCCCAGCTTCTCCCCCGACACCGCCCAGTCTCCCCGACACCGCCCCGCCTCTCCCCCGACACCGCACAGCCTCTCTCCCGACACCGCTCAGCCTCTCCCCCGACACCGCCCAGCCTCCCCACGACACCGCCCAGCCTCTCCCCCGACACCGCCCAGCCTCTCCCCCGACACCGCCCAGACTCTCTCCCGACACCGCCCAGCCTCTCCCCCGACACCGACCAGCTTCCTCCCGACACCGCCCAGCCTCTCCCCGGTCACCGCCCAGCCTCTCCCCCGACACCGCCCAGCCTCTCTCCCGACACCGCCCAGCTTCTCCCCCGACACCGCCCAGTCTCCCCGACACCGCCCCGCCTCTCCCCCGACACCGCACAGCCTCTCTCCCGACACCGCTCAGCCTCTCCCCCGACACCGCCCAGCTTCTCCCCCGACAGCGCCCAGCCTCTCCCCCGACACCGCCCAGCCTCTCCCCCGACACCGCCCAGACTCTCTCCCGACACCGCCCAGCCTCTCCCCCGACACCGCCCAGCCTCTCCCCCGACACCGCCCAGCCTCGACACGACACCGCTCAGCTTCTCCCCCGACACCGCCCAGCCTCTCCCCCGACACCGCCCAGCCTCTCCCCCGACACCGCCCAGCCTCGATACGACACCGCCCGGCCTCTCCCCCGACACCGCCCAGCCTCTCCCCGGACACCGCCCAGCCTCGATACGACACCGCCCAGCCTCTCCCCGACACCGCCCAGCCTCTCCCCCGACACCGCCCAGCCTCGATACGACACCGCCCAGCCTCTCCCCCGACACCGCCCAGCCTCTCCCCCGACACCGCCCAGCCTCGATACGACACCGCCCAGCCTCTCCCCGACACCGCCCAGCCTCTCTCCCGACACCGCCCAGCCTCTCTCCCGACACCGCCCAGCTTCTCCCGCGACACCGCCCAGCCTCGCCCCGACACCGCTCAGCCTCTCCCCGGACACCGCCCAGCCTCTCCCCCGACACCGCCCAGCCTCTCCCCCGACACCGCCCTGCCTCCCCCACGACACCGCCCAGCTTCTCTCCCGACACCGCCCAGCTTCTCCCGCGACACCGCCCAGCCTCTCCCCCGACACCGCCCAGCCTCTCTCCCGACACCGCCCAGCTTCTCCCCCGACACCGCCCCGCCTCTCCCCCGACACCGCTCAGCCTCTCCCCGGACACCGCCCAGCCTCTCCCCCGACACCGCCCAGCCTCTCTCCCGACACCGCCCAGCTTCTCCCCCGACACCGCCCAGCCTCCCCGACACCGCACCGCCTCTCCCCCGACACCGCTCAGCCTCTCCCCCGACACCGCCCAGCCTCCCCCACGACACCGCCCAGCCTATCCCCCGACACCGCCCAGCCTCTCCCACGACACCGCCCAGCCTCTCCCCCGACACCGCCCAGCCTCTCCCACGACACCGCCCAGCTTCTCCCCCGACACCGCCCAGCCTTTCCCCCGACACCGCCCAGCCTCTCTCCCGACACCGCCCAGCTTCTCCCGCGACACCGCCCAGCCTCTCCCCCGACACCGCCCAGCCTCTCCCCCGACACCGCCCAGCCTCTCCCCCGACACCGCCCAGCCTCGACACGACACCGCTCAGCTTCTCCCCCGACACCGCCCAGCCTCTCCCCCGACACCGCCCAGCCTCTCCCCCGACACCGCCCAGCCTCGATACGACACCGCCCGGCCTCTCCCCCGACACCGCCCAGCCTCTCCCCGACACCGCCCAGCCTCTCTCCCGACACCGCCCAGCCTCTCCCTCGACACCGCCCAGCCTCTCTCCCGACACCGCCCAGCTTCTCCCGCGACACCGCCCAGCCTCGCCCCGACACCGCTCAGCCTCTCCCCGGACACCGCCCAGCCTCTCCCCCGACACCGCCCAGCCTCTCCCCCGACACCGCCCTGCCTCCCCCACGACACCGCCCAGCTTCTCTCCCGACACCGCCCAGCCTCTCCCCCGACACCGCCCAGCCTCTCTCCCGACACCGCCCAGCCTCTCCCCCGACACCGCCCAGCCTCCCTCACGACACCGCCCAGCCTCTCCCCCGACACCGCTCAGCCTCTCCCCCGACACCGCCCAGCCTCCCTCACGACACCGCCCAGCCTCTCCCCCGACACCGCCCAGCCTCTCCCACGACACCGCCCAGCCTCTCCCCCGACACCGCCCAGCCTCTCCCACGACACCGCCCAGCTTCTCCCCCGACACCGCCCAGCCTCTCTCCCGACACCGCCCAGCTTCTCCCGCGACACCGCCCAGCCTCTCCCCCGACACAGCCCAGCCTCTCTCCCGACACCGCCCAGCTACTCCCCCGACACTGCACAGCCTCGCCCCCGACACCGCCCAGCCTCCCCCCGACACCGCTCAGCCTCTCCCCCGACACCGCCCCGCCTCTCCCCCGACACCGCCCAGCCTCTCCCCCGACACCGCCCAGCTACTCCCCCGACACCGCCCAGCCTCTCTCCCGACACCGCCCAGCCTCCCCCCGACACCGCCCAGCCTGTCTCCTGACACCGCCCAGCCTCTCCCCCGACACCGACCAGCCTCGACACGACACCGCCCAGCTTCTCCCCCGACACCGCCCAGCCTCCCCGACACCGCCCAGCCTCCTCCCGACACCGCCCAGCCTCGACACGACACCGCCCAGCCTCTCCCCCGACACCGCCCAGCCTCCTCCCGACACTGTCCAGCCTCTCCCCCGACACCGCCCAGCCTCCTCCCGACACCGCCCAGCTTCTCCCCCGACACCGCCCAGCCTCCCCGACACCGCCCAGCCTCCTCCCGACACCGCTCAGCCTCTCCCCCGACACCGCCCAGCCTCTCCCCCGACACCGCCCAGCCTCTCCCCCGACACCGCCCAGCCTCTCCCCCGACACCGCCCAGCCTCCTCCCGACACCGCCCAGCCTCTCCCCCGACACCGCCCAGCCTCCTCCCGACACCGCCCAGCTTCTCCCCCGACACCGCCCAGCCTCCCCGACACCGCCCAGCCTCCTCCCGACACCGCTCAGCCTCTCCCCCGACACCGCCCAGCCTCTCCCCCGACACCGCTCAGCCTCTCCCCCGACACCGCCCAGCCTCTCCCCCGACACCGCCCAGCCTCTCCCCCGACACCGCTCAGCCTCTCCCCCGACACCGCCCAGCTTCTCCCCCGACACCGCCCAGCCTCTCCCCCGACACCGCCCAGCCTCCTCCCGACACCGCTCAGCCTCTCCCCCGACACCGCCCAGCCTCTCTCCTGACACCGCCCAGCCCCTCCCCTGACACCGCCCAGCCTCTCTCCTGACACCGCCCAGCCCCTCCCCCGACACCGCCCAGCCTCTCCCCGGTCACCGCCCAGCCTCTCCCCCGACACCGCCCAGCCTCTCCCCCGACACCGACCAGCCTCTCCCCCGACACCGACCAGCCTCTCCCCCGACACCGCCCAGCTTCTCCCCCGACACCGCCCAGCCTCTCCCCCGACACCGCCCAGACTCTCCCCCGACACCGCCCAGTCTCCCCGACACCGCCCAGCCTCTCTCCTGACACCGCCCAGCCCCTCCCCTGACACCGCCCAGCCTCTCCCCCGACACCGCCCAGTCTCCCCGACACCGCCCAGCCTCTCTCCCGACACCGCCCAGCTTCTCCCCCGACACCGCCCAGTCTCCCCGACACCGCCCCGCCTCTCCCCCGACACCGCCCAGCCTCACTCCCGACACCGCACAGCCTCTCCCCCGACACCGACCAGCTTCCTCCCGACACCGCCCAGTCTCCCCGACACCGCCCAGCCTCTCCCCCGACACCGCCCAGACTCTTTCCCGACACCGCCCAGCCTCTCCCCCGACACCGACCAGCTTCCTCCCGACACCGCCCAGCCTCTCTCCCGACACCGCCCAGCCTCTCCCCGACACCGCCCAGCCTCTCCCCCGACACCGCCCAGCCTCTCCCCCGACACCGCCCAGCCTCTCTCCCGACACCGCCCAGCCTCTCTCCCGACACCGCCCAGTCTCTCTCCCGACACCGCCCAGTCTCTCTCCCGACACCGCCCAGCCTCTCCCCCGACACCGCCCAGCTACTCCCCCGACACTGCACAGCCTCGCCCCCGACACCACCCAGCCTCTCTCCCGACACCACCCAGCCTCTCTCCCGACACCGCCCAGTCTCTCTCCCGACACCGCCCAGCCTCTCCCCCGACACCGCCCAGCCTCTCCCCCGACACCGCCCAGCCTCTCTCCCGACACCGCCCAGCTTCTCCCCCGACACCGCCCAGTCTCCCCGACACCGCCCCGCCTCTCCCCCGACACCGCACAGCCTCTCCCCCGACACCGCCCAGCCTCACTCCCGACACCGCTCAGCCTCTCCCCCGACACCGCCCAGCCTCTCTCCTGACACCGCCCAGCCCCTCCCCTGACACCGCCCAGCCTCTCTCGCGACACCGCCCAGCCTCTCCCCCGACACCGCCCAGACTCTTTCCCGACACCGCCCAGCCTCTCCCCCGACACCGACCAGCTTCCTCCCGACACCGCCCAGCCTCTCTCCCGACACCGCCCAGCCTCCCCCGACACCGCCCAGCCTCTCTCCCGACACCGCCCAGCCTCTCCCCGGTCACCGCCCAGCCTCTCCCCCGACACCGCCCAGCTTCTCCCCCGACACCGCCCAGTCTCCCCGACACCGCCCCGCCTCTCCCCCGACACCGCACAGCCTCTCTCCCGACACCGCCCAGCTTCTCCCCCGACACCGCCCAGCCTCCCCGACACCGCACCGCCTCTCCCCCGACACCGCTCAGCCTCTCCCCCGACACCGCCCAGCCTCCCCCACGACACCGCCCAGCCTCTCCCCCGACACCGCCCAGCCTCTCCCACGACACCGCCCAGCCTCTCCCCCGACACCGCCCAGCCTCTCCCACGACACCGCCCAGCTTCTCCCCCGACACCGCCCAGCCTTTCCCCCGACACCGCCCAGCCTCTATCCCGACACCGCCCAGCTTCTCCCGCGACACCGCCCAGCCTCTCCCCCGACACCGCCCAGCCTCTCTCCCGACACCGCCCAGCTACTCCCCCGACACTGCACAGCCTCACCCCCGACACCGCCCAGCCTCCCCCCGACACCGCTCAGCCTCTCCCCCGACACCGCCCCGCCTCTCCCCCGACACCGCCCAGCCTCTCCCCCGACACCGCCCAGCTACTCCCCCGACACCGCCCAGCCTCTCTCCCGACACCGCCCAGCCTCCCCCCGACACCGCCCAGCCTGTCTCCCGACACCGCCCAGCCTCTCCCCCGACACCGACCAGCCTCGACACGATACCGCCCAGCTTCTCCCCCGACACCGCCCAGCCTCCCCGACACCGCCCAGCCTCCTCCCGACACCGCCCAGCCTCTCCCCCGACACCGCCCAGCCTCACTCCCGACACCGCTCAGCCTCTCCCCCGACACCGCCCAGCCTCTCTCCTGACACCGCCCAGCCCCTCCCCTGACACCGCCCAGCCTCTCTCGCGACACCGCCCAGCCTCTCCCCCGACACCGCCCAGCCTCTCCCCCGACACCGCTCAGCCTCTCCCCCGACACCGACCAGCTTCCTCCCGACACCGCCCAGCCTCTCTCGCGACACCGCCCAGCCTCTCCCCCGACACCGCCCAGACTCTCTCCCGACACCGCCCAGCCTCTCCCCCGACACCGACCAGCTTCCTCCCGACACCGCCCAGCCTCTCTCCCGACACCGCCCAGCCTCCCCCGACACCGCCCAGCCTCTCTCCCGACACCGCCCAGCCTCTCCCCGGTCACCGCCCAGCCTCTCCCCCGACACCGCCCAGCCTCTCTCCCGACACCGCCCAGCTTCTCCCCCGACACCGCCCAGTCTCCCCGACACCGCCCAGTCTCCCCGACACCGCCCCGCCTCTCCCCCGACACCGCACAGCCTCTCCCCCGACACCGCCCAGCCTCACTCCCGACACCGCTCAGCCTCTCCCCCGACACCGCCCAGCCTCTCTCCTGACACCGCCCAGCCCCTCCCCTGACACCGCCCAGCCTCTCTCGCGACACCGCCCAGCCTCTCCCCCGACACCGCCCAGACTCTTTCCCGACACCGCCCAGCCTCTCCCCCGACACCGACCAGCTTCCTCCCGACACCGCCCAGCCTCTCTCCCGACACCGCCCAGCCTCCCCCGACACCGCCCAGCCTCTCTCCCGAAACCGCCCAGCCTCTCCCCGGTCACCGCCCAGCCTCTCCCCGGTCACCGCCCAGCCTCTCCCCCGACACCGCCCAGCCTCTCTCCCGACACCGCCCAGCCTCTCCCCCGACACCGCCCAGCCTCTCTCCCGACACCGCTCAGCCTCTCCCCCGACACCGCCCAGCTTCTCCCCCGACACCGCCCAGCCTCTCCCCCGACACCGCCCAGCTTCTCCCCCGACAGCGCCCAGCCTCTCCCCCGACACCGCCCAGTCTCTCTCCCGACACCGCCCAGCTTCTCCCGCGACACCGCCCAGCCTCTCTCCCGACACCGCCCAGCTACTCCCCCGACACCGCCCAGCCTCTCTCCCGACACCGCCCAGCCTCTCTCCCGACACCGCCCAGCTACTCCCCCGACACCGCCCAGCCTCTCCCCCGACACCGCCCAGCCTCTCCCCCGACACCGCCCAGCCTCTCCCCCGACACCGCCCAGCCTCTCTCCCGACACCGCCCAGCTTCTCCCCCGACACCGCCCAGTCTCCCCGACACCGCCCCGCCTCTCCCCCGACACCGCACAGCCTCTCCCCCGACACCGCCCAGCCTCACTCCCGACACCGCTCAGCCTCTCCCCCGACACCGCCCAGCCCCTCCCCTGACACCGCCCAGCCTCTCTCGCGACACCGCCCAGCCTCTCCCCCGACACCGACCAGCTTCCTCCCGACACCGCCCCGCCTCTCCCCCGACACCGCCCAGCCTCTCCCCCGACACCGCCCAGACTCTTTCCCGACACCGCCCAGCCTCTCCCCCGACACCGACCAGCTTCCTCCCGACACCGCCCAGCCTCTCTCCCGACACCGCCCAGCCTCCCCCGACACCGCCCAGCCTCTCTCCCGACACCGCCCAGCCTCTCCCCGGTCACCGCCCAGCCTCTCCCCCGACACCGCCCAGCTTCTCCCCCGACACCGCCCAGTCTCCCCGACACCGCCCCGCCTCTCCCCCGACACCGCACAGCCTCTCTCCCGACACCGCTCAGCCTCTCCCCCGACACCGCCCAGCCTCCCCACGACACCGCCCAGCCTCTCCCCCGACACCGCCCAGCCTCTCTCCTGACACCGCCCAGCCCCTCCCCTGACACCGCCCAGCCTCTCTCGCGACACCGCCCAGCCTCTCCCCCGACACCGCCCAGACTCTTTCCCGACACCGCCCAGTCTCCCCGACACCGCTCAGCCTCTCCCCCGACACCGCACAGCCCCTCCCCCGACACCGCCCAGCCTCTCTCGCGACACCGCCCAGCCTCTCTCCCGACACCGCCCAGCCTCTCTCGCGACACCGCCCAGCCTCTCCCCCGACACCGCCCAGACTCTTTCCCGACACCGCCCAGCCTCTCCCCCGACACCGACCAGCTTCCTCCCGACACCGCCCAGCCTCCCCCGACACCGCCCAGCCTCTCTCCCGACACCGCCCAGCCTCTCCCCGGTCACCGCCCAGCCTCTCTCCCGACACCGCCCAGCTTCTCCCCCGACACCGCCCAGCCTCTCTCCCGACACCGCCCAGCCTCTCCCCGGTCACCGCCCAGCCTCTCCCCCGACACCGCCCAGCCTCTCTCCCGACACCGCCCAGCTTCTCCCCCGACACCGCCCAGTCTCCCCGACACCGCCCCGCCTCTCCCCCGACACCGCACAGCCTCTCCCCCGACACCGCCCAGCCTCACTCCCGACACCGCTCAGCCTCTCCCCCGACACCGCCCAGCCTCTCTCCTGACACCGCCCAGCCCCTCCCCTGACACCGCCCAGCCTCTCTCGCGACACCGCCCAGCCTCTCCCCCGACACCGCCCAGACTCTTTCCCGACACCGCCCAGCCTCTCCCCCGACACCGACCAGCTTCCTCCCGACACCGCCCAGCCTCTCTCCCGACACCGCCCAGCCTCCCCCGACACCGCCCAGCCTCTCTCCCGACACCGCCCAGCCTCTCCCCGGTCACCGCCCAGCCTCTCCCCCGACACCGCCCAGCCTCTCTCCCGACACCGCCCAGCTTCTCCCCCGACACCGCCCAGTCTCCCCGACACCGCCCCGCCTCTCCCCCGACACCGCACAGCCTCTCTCCCGACACCGCTCAGCCTCTCCCCCGACACCGCCCAGCCTCCCCACGACACCGCCCAGCCTCTCCCCCGACATCGCCCAGCTTCTCCCCCGACAGCGCCCAGCCTCTCCCCCGACACCGCCCAGCTTCTCCCCCGACAGCGCCCAGCCTCTCCCCCGACACCGCCCAGTCTCTCTCCCGACACCGCCCAGCTTCTCCCGCGACACCGCCCAGCCTCTCTCCCGACACCGCCCAGCTACTCCCCCGACACTGCACAGCCTCGCCCCCGACACCGCCCAGCCTCTCCCCCGACACCGCCCAGTCTCCCCGACACCGCCCCGCCTCTCCCCCGACACCGCACAGCCTCTCCCCCGACACCGCCCAGCCTCACTCCCGACACCGCTCAGCCTCTCCCCCGACACCGCCCAGCCTCTCTCCCGACACCGCCCCGCCTCTCCCCCGACACCGCCCAGCCCCTCCCCTGACACCGCCCAGCCTCTCTCGCGACACCGCCCAGCCTCTCCCCCGACACCGCCCAGACTCTTTCCCGACACCGCCCAGCCTCTCCCCCGACACCGCCCAGCCTCTCTCCCGACACCGCCCAGCCTCTCCCCGGTCACCGCCCAGCCTCTCCCCCGACACCGCCCAGCTTCTCCCCCGACACCGCCCAGTCTCCCCGACACCGCCCCGCCTCTCCCCCGACACCGCACAGCCTCTCTCCCGACACCGCTCAGCCTCTCCCCCGACACCGCCCAGCCTCCCCCCGACACCGCCCAGCCTCTCTCCCGACACCGCCCAGCCTCTCTCGCGACACCGCCCAGCCTCTCCCCCGACACCGCCCAGCCTCTCTCCCGACACCGCCCAGTCTCCCCGACACCGCCCAGCCTCTCCCCCGACACCGCCCAGCCTCTCTCGCGACACCGCCCAGTCTCTCCCCCGACACCGCCCAGCCTCTCTCCCGACACCGCCCAGTCTCTCCCCCGACACCGCCCAGCCTCTCCCCCGACACGGCCCAGCCTCTCTCCCGACACCGCCCAGTCTCTCCCCCGACACCGCCCAGCCTCTCCCCCGACACGGCCCAGCCTCTCTCCCGACACCGCCCAGTCTCTCCCCCGACACCGCCCAGCCTCTCCCCCGACACCGCCCAGCCTCTCTCGCGACACCGCCCAGTCTCTCCCCCGACACCGCCCAGCCTCTCCCCCGACACCGCCCAGCCACCCCCCGACACCGCCCAGCCTCTCTCCCGACACCGCCCAGCCTCTCTCGCGACACTGCCCAGCCTCTCTCCCGACACCGCCCAGCCTCCCCCGACACCGCCCAGCCTCTCTCCCGACACCGCCCAGCCTCTCCCCGGTCACCGCCCAGCCTCTCCCCCGACACCGCCCAGTCTCCCCGACACCGCCCAGCCTCTCCCCCGACACCGCACAGCCTCTCTCCCGACACCGCTCAGCCTCTCCCCCGACACCGCCCAGCCTCCCCACAACACCGCCCAGCCTCTCCCCCGACACCGCCCAGCTTCTCCCCCGACAGCGCCCAGACTCTTTCCCGACACCGCCCAGCCTCTCCCCCGACACCGACCAGCTTCCTCCCGACACCGCCCAGCCTCTCTCCCGACACCGCCCAGCCTCCCCCGACACCGCCCAGCCTCTCTCCCGACACCGCCCAGCCTCTCCCCGGTCACCGCCCAGCCTCTCCCCCGACACCGCCCAGCTTCTCCCCCGACACCGCCCAGTCTCCCCGACACCGCCCCGCCTCTCCCCCGACACCGCACAGCCTCTCTCCCGACACCGCTCAGCCTCTCCCCCGACACCGCCCAGCCTCCCCACGACACCGCCCAGCCTCTCCCCCGACACCGCCCAGCTTCTCCCCCGACAGCGCCCAGCCTCTCCCCCGACACCGCCCAGCTTCTCCCCCGACAGCGCCCAGCCTCTCCCCCGACACCGCCCAGTCTCTCTCCCGACACCGCCCAGCTTCTCCCGCGACACCGCCCAGCCTCTCTCCCGACACCGCCCAGCTACTCCCCCGACACTGCACAGCCTCGCCCCGACACCACCCAGCCTCTCTCCCGACACCGCCCAGCTACTCCCCCGACACCGCTCAGCCTCTCCCCCGACACCGCCCAGCCTCTCCCCCGACACCGCCCAGCCTCACTGCCGACACCGCTCAGCCTCTCCCCCGACACCGCCCAGCCTCTCTCCCGACACCGCCCAGCCCCTCCCCGACACCGCCCAGCCTCTCTCGCGACACCGCCCAGCCTCTCCCCCGACACCGACCAGCTTCCTCCCGACACCGCCCAGCCTCTCTCCCGACACAGCCCAGCTACTCCCACGACACCGCCCAGCCTCTCCCCCGACACCGCCCAGCCTCTCCCCCGACACCGCCCAGCCTCTCTCCCGACACCGCCCAGCCTCTCCCCCGACACCGCCCAGCCTCTCCCCGGACACCGGCCAGCCTCGACACGACACCGCCCAGCTTCTCCCCCGACACCGCCCAGCCTCTCCCCCGACACCGCCCAGCCTCTCCCCCGACACCGCCCAGCCTCGACACGACACTGCACAGCCTCTCTCCCGACACCGCCCAGCCTCTCCCCCGACACCGCCCAGCCTCGACACGATACCGCCCAGCTTCTCCCCCGACACCGCCCAGCCTCTCCCCCGACACCGCCCAGCCTCTCCCCCGACACCGCCCAGCCTCGACACGACACCGCCCAGCCTCTCCCCCGACACCGCCCAGCCTCTCCCCCGACACCGCCCAGCCTCTCCCCCGACACCGCCCAGCCTCGACACGACACCGCCCAGCTTCTCCCCCGACACCGCCCATCCTCCCCGACACCGCCCCGCCTCTCTCCCGACACCGCCCAGCCCCTCCCCGACACCGCCCAGCCTCTCTCGCGACACCGCCCAGCCTCTCCCCCGACACCGCCCAGCCTCTCCCCGGACACCGCCCAGCCTCTCCCCCGACACCGACCAGCTTCCTCCCGACACCGCCCAGCCTCTCCCCCGACACTGACCAGCTTCGTCCCGACACCGCCCATCCTCTCCCCCGACACCGCCCAGCCTCTCTCCCGACACCGCCCAGCCTCTCCCCGGTCACCGCCCAGCCTCTCCCCCGACACCGCCCAGCCTCTCTCCCGACACCGCCCAGCTTCTCCCCCGACACCGCCCAGTCTCCCCGACACCGCCCCGCCTCTCCCCCGACACCGCACAGCCTCTCCCCCGACACCGCCCAGCCTCACTCCCGAAACCGCTCAGCCTCTCCCCCGACACCGCCCAGCCTCTCTCCTGACACCGCCCAGCCCCTCCCCTGACACCGCCCAGCCTCTCCCCCGACACCGCCCAGACTCTCTCCCGACACCGCCCAGCCTCTCTCCCGACACAGCCCAGCTACTCCCACGACACCGCCCAGCCTCTCCCCCGACACCGCCCAGCCTCTCTCCCGACACCGCCCAGCCTCTCCCCCGACACCGACCAGCTTCCTCCCGACACCGCCCAGCCTCTCTCCCGACACCGCCCAGCCTCCCCGACACCGCCCAGCCTCTCTCCCGACACCGCCCAGCCTCTCCCCGGTCACCGCCCAGCCTCTCCCCCGACACCGCCCAGCCTCTCTCCCGACACCGCCCAGCCTCCCCCGACACCGCCCAGCCTCTCTCCCGACACCGCCCAGCCTCTCCCCGGTCACCGCCCAGCCTCTCTCCCGACACCGCCCAGCTTCTCCCCCGACACCGCCCAGTCTCCCCGACACCGCCCCGCCTCTCCCCCGACACCGCCCAGCTTCTCCCCCGACACCGCCCAGCCTCCCCCGACACCGCCCCGCCTCTCCCCCGACACCGCCCAGCCTCACTCCCGAAACCGCTCAGCCTCTCCCCCGACACCGCCCAGCCTCTCTCCTGACACCGCCCAGCCCCTCCCCTGACACCGCCCAGCCTCTCTCGCGACACCGCCCAGCCTCTCCCCCGACACCGCCCAGCCTCTCCCCCGACACCACCCAGCCTCCCCCGACACCGCCCAGCCTCACTCCCGAAACCGCTCAGCCTCTCCCCCGACACCGCCCAGCCTCTCTCCTGACACCGCCCAGCCCCTCCCCTGACACCGCCCAGCCTCTCTCGCGACACCGCCCAGCCTCTCCCCCGACACCGCCCAGCCTCTCTCCCGACACCGCCCAGCCTCCCCCGACACCGCCCAGCCTCTCTCCCGACACCGCCCAGCCTCTCCCCGGTCACCGCCCAGCCTCTCCCCCGACACCGCCCAGCCTCTCTCCCGACACCGCCCAGCTTCTCCCCCGACACCGCCCAGTCTCCCCGACACCGCCCCGCCTCTCCCCCGACACCGCACAGCCTCTCTCCCGACACCGCTCAGCCTCTCCCCCGACACCGCCCAGCTTCTCCCCCGACAGCGCCCAGCCTCTCCCCCGACACCGCCCAGCTTCTCCCCCGACAGCGCCCAGCCTCTCCCCCGACACCGCCCAGTCTCTCTCCCGACACCGCCCAGCTTCTCCCGCGACACCGCCCAGCCTCTCTCCCGACACCGCCCAGCTACTCCCCCGACACTGCACAGCCTCGCCCCCGACACCACCCAGCCTCTCTCCCGACACCGCCCAGCTACTCCCCCGACACCGCCCAGCCTCTCTCCCGACACCGCCCAGCCTCCCACCGACACCGCCCTGCCTCTCCCCCGACACCGCCCAGCCTCTCCCCCGACAGCGCCCAGCCTCACTGCCGACACCGCTCAGCCTCTCCCCCGACACCGCCCAGCCTCTCTCCCGACACCGCCCAGCCCCTCCCCGACACCGCCCAGCCTCTCTCGCGACACCGCCCAGCCTCTCCCCCGACACCGACCAGCTTCCTCCCGACACCGCCCAGCCTCTCTCCCGACACAGCCCAGCTACTCCCCCGACACCGCCCAGCCTCTCTCCCGACACCGCCCAGCCTCTCCCCCGACACCGCCCAGCCTCTCCCCGGACACCGGCCAGCCTCGACACGACACCGCCCAGCTTCTCCCCCGACACCTCCCAGCCTCTCCCCAGACACCGCCCAGCCTCTCCCCCGACACCGCCCAGCCTCGACACGACACTGCACAGCCTCTCTCCCGACACCGCCCAGCCTCTCCCCCGACACCGCCCAGCCTCGACACGATACCGCCCAGCTTCTCCCCCGACACCGCCAGCCTCTCCCCCGACACCGCCCAGCCTCTCCCCCGACACCGCCCAGCCTCGACACGACACCGCCCAGCCTCTCCACCGACACCGCCCAGCCTCTCCCCCGACACCGCCCAGCCTCTCCCCCGACACCGCCCAGCCTCGACACGACACCGCCCAGCTTCTCCCCCGACACCGCCCATCCTCCCCGACACCGCCCCGCCTCTCTCCCGACACCGCCCAGCCCCTCCCCGACACCGCCCAGCCTCTCTCGCGACACCGCCCAGCCTCTCCCCCGACACCGCCCAGCTTCTCCCCGGACACCGCCCAGCCTCTCCCCCGACACCGACCAGCTTCCTCCCGACACCGCCCAGCCTCTCCCCCGACACCGCCCAGCCTCCTCCCGACACCGCCCAGCCTCTCCCCCGACACCGACCAGCTTCGTCCCGACACCGCCCAGCCTCTCCCCCGACACCGACCAGCTTCCTCCCGACACCGCCCAGCCTCTCCCCCGACACCGCCCAGCCTCCTCCCGACACCGCCCAGCCTCTCCCCCGACACCGACCAGCTTCCTCCCGACACCGCCCAGCCTCTCCCCCGACACCGCCCAGCCTCGACACGACACCGCCCAGCCTCTCCCCCGACACCGACCAGCTTCCTCCCGACACCGCCCAGCCTCTCTCCCGACACAGCCCAGCTACTCCCACGACACCGCCCAGCCTCTCCCCCGACACCGCCCAGCCTCTCTCCCGACACCGCCCAGCCTCTCCCGCGACACCGCCCAGCCTCTCCCCCGACACCGACCAGCTTCTCCCCCGACACCGCCCAGCCTCGACACGACACCGCCCAGCCTCTCCCCCGACACCGCCCAGCCTCTCCCCCGACACCGCCCAGCCTCTCCCCCGACACCGCCCAGCCTCGACACGACACTGCACAGCCTCTCTCCCGACACCGCCCAGCCTCTCCCCCGACACCGCCCAGCCTCGACACGATACCGCCCAGCTTCTCCCCCGACACCGCCCAGCCTCGACACGACACCGCCCAGCTTCTCCCCCGACACCGCCCATCCTCCCCGACACCGCCCCGCCTCTCCCCTGACACCGCCCAGCCTCTCTCCCGACTTCGCTCAGCCTCTCCCCCGACACCGCCCAGCCTCTCCCCCGACACCGACCAGCCTCTCTCCCGACACCGACCAGCCTCTCTCCCGACACCGCTCACCCTCTCCCCCGACACCGCCCAGCCTCTCTCCCGACACCGCTCAGCCTCTCCCCCGACACCGCCCAGCCCCTCCCCCGACACCGCCCAGCCTCTCTCCCGACACCGCCCAGCTTCTCCCCCGACACCGCCCAGCCTCCCCGACACCGCCCAGCCTCCCCGACACCGCCCAGCCTCCCCCCGACATCGCCCAGCCTCTCCCCCGACACCGACCAGCCTCTCCCCCGTCACCGCCCAGCCTCGACACGACACCGCCCAGCCTCCCCGACACCGCCCAGCCTCTCTCCCGACACCGCCCAGCTTCCTCCCGACACCGCCCAGCCTCTCTCCCGACACAGCCCAGCTACTCCCACGACACCGCCCAGCCTCTCTCCCGACACCGCCCAGCCTCTCTCCCGACACCGCCCAGCCTCTCCCCCGACACCGACCAGCTTCCTCCCGACACCGCCCAGCCTCTCTCCCGACACCGCCCAGCCTCCCCCGACACCGCCCAGCCTCTCTCCCGACACCGCCCAGCCTCTCCCCGGTCACCGCCCAGCCTCTCCCCCGACACCGCCCAGCCTCTCTCCCGACACCGCCCAGCTTCTCCCCCGACACCGCCCAGTCTCCCCGACACCGCCCCGCCTCTCCCCCGACACCGCACAGCCTCTCCCCCGACACCGCCCAGCCTCACTCCCGAAACCGCTCAGCCTCTCCCACGACACCGCCCAGCCTCTCCCCCGACACCGCCCAGCCTCTCTCCCGACACCGCCCAGCCTCTCCCGCGACACCGCCCAGCCTCTCCCCCGACACCGACCAGCTTCTCCCCCGACACCGCCCCGCCTCTCCCCCGACACCGCACAGCCTCTCTCCCGACACCGCCCAGCCTCCCACCGACACCGCCCTGCCTCTCCCCCGACACCGCCCAGCCTCTCCCCCGACACCGCCCAGCCTCACTGCCGACACCGCTCAGCCTCTCCCCCGACACCGCCCAGCCTCTCTCCCGACACCGCCCAGCCCCTCCCCGACACCGCCCAGCCTCTCTCGCGACACCGCCCAGCCTCTCCCCCGACACCGACCAGCTTCCTCCCGACACCGCCCAGCCTCTCTCCCGACACAGCCCAGCTACTCCCCCGACACCGCCCAGCCTCTCTCCCGACACCGCCCAGCCTCTCCCCCGACACCGCCCAGCCTCTCCCCGGACACCGGCCAGCCTCGACACGACACCGCCCAGCTTCTCCCCCGACACCTCCCAGCCTCTCCCCAGACACCGCCCAGCCTCTCCCCCGACACCGCCCAGCCTCGACACGACACTGCACAGCCTCTCTCCCGACACCGCCCAGCCTCTCCCCCGACACCGCCCAGCCTCGACACGATACCGCCCAGCTTCTCCCCCGACACCGCCAGCCTCTCCCCCGACACCGCCCAGCCTCTCCCCCGACACCGCCCAGCCTCGACACGACACCGCCCAGCCTCTCCACCGACACCGCCCAGCCTCTCCCCCGACACCGCCCAGCCTCTCCCCCGACACCGCCCAGCCTCGACACGACACCGCCCAGCTTCTCCCCCGACACCGCCCATCCTCCCCGACACCGCCCCGCCTCTCTCCCGACACCGCCCAGCCCCTCCCCGACACCGCCCAGCCTCTCTCGCGACACCGCCCAGCCTCTCCCCCGACACCGCCCAGCTTCTCCCCGGACACCGCCCAGCCTCTCCCCCGACACCGACCAGCTTCCTCCCGACACCGCCCAGCCTCTCCCCCGACACCGCCCAGCCTCCTCCCGACACCGCCCAGCCTCTCCCCCGACACCGACCAGCTTCGTCCCGACACCGCCCAGCCTCTCCCCCGACACCGACCAGCTTCCTCCCGACACCGCCCAGCCTCTCCCCCGACACCGCCCAGCCTCCTCCCGACACCGCCCAGCCTCTCCCCCGACACCGACCAGCTTCCTCCCGACACCGCCCAGCCTCTCCCCCGACACCGCCCAGCCTCGACACGACACCGCCCAGCCTCTCCCCCGACACCGACCAGCTTCCTCCCGACACCGCCCAGCCTCTCTCCCGACACAGCCCAGCTACTCCCACGACACCGCCCAGCCTCTCCCCCGACACCGCCCAGCCTCTCTCCCGACACCGCCCAGCCTCTCCCGCGACACCGCCCAGCCTCTCCCCCGACACCGACCAGCTTCTCCCCCGACACCGCCCAGCCTCGACACGACACCGCCCAGCCTCTCCCCCGACACCGCCCAGCCTCTCCCCCGACACCGCCCAGCCTCTCCCCCGACACCGCCCAGCCTCAACACGACACTGCACAGCCTCTCTCCCGACACCGCCCAGCCTCTCCCCCGACACCGCCCAGCCTCGACACGATACCGCCCAGCTTCTCCCCCGACACCGCCCAGCCTCGACACGACACCGCCCAGCTTCTCCCCCGACACCGCCCATCCTCCCCGACACCGCCCCGCCTCTCCCCTGACACCGCCCAGCCTCTCTCCCGACTTCGCTCAGCCTCTCCCCCGACACCGCCCAGCCTCTCCCCCGACACCGACCAGCCTCTCTCCCGACACCGACCAGCCTCTCTCCCGACACCGCTCACCCTCTCCCCCGACACCGCCCAGCCTCTCTCCCGACACCGCTCAGCCTCTCCCCCGACACCGCCCAGCCCCTCCCCCGACACCGCCCAGCCTCTCTCCCGACACCGCCCAGCTTCTCCCCCGACACCGCCCAGCCTCCCCGACACCGCCCAGCCTCCCCGACACCGCCCAGCCTCCCCCCGACATCGCCCAGCCTCTCCCCCGACACCGACCAGCCTCTCCCCCGTCACCGCCCAGCCTCGACACGACACCGCCCAGCCTCCCCGACACCGCCCAGCCTCTCTCCCGACACCGCCCAGCTTCCTCCCGACACCGCCCAGCCTCTCTCCCGACACAGCCCAGCTACTCCCACGACACCGCCCAGCCTCTCTCCCGACACCGCCCAGCCTCTCTCCCGACACCGCCCAGCCTCTCCCCCGACACCGACCAGCTTCCTCCCGACACCGCCCAGCCTCTCTCCCGACACCGCCCAGCCTCCCCGACACCGCCCAGCCTCTCTCCCGACACCGCCCAGCCTCTCCCCGGTCACCGCCCAGCCTCTCCCCCGACACCGCCCAGCCTCTCTCCCGACACCGCCCAGCTTCTCCCCCGACACCGCCCAGTCTCCCCGACACCGCCCCGCCTCTCCCCCGACACCGCACAGCCTCTCCCCCGACACCGCCCAGCCTCACTCCCGAAACCGCTCAGCCTCTCCCCCGACACCGCCCAGCCTCTCTCCTGACACCGCCCAGCCCCTCCCCTGACACCGCCCAGCCTCTCTCGCGACACCGCCCAGCCTCTCCCCCGACACCGCCCAGACTCTCTCCCGACACCGCCCAGCCTCTCCCCCGACACCGACCAGCTTCCTCCCGACACCGCCCAGCCTCTCTCCCGACACCGCCCAGCCTCCCCCGACACCGCCCAGCCTCTCTCCCGACACCGCCCAGCCTCTCCCCGGTCACCGCCCAGCCTCTCCCCCGACACCGCCCAGCCTCTCTCCCGACCCCGCCCAGCTTCTCCCCCGACACCGCCCAGTCTCCCCGACACCGCCCCGCCTCTCCCCCGACACCGCACAGCCTCTCGCCCGACACCGCTCAGCCTCTCCCCCGACACCGCCCAGCCTCCCCACGACACCGCCCAGCCTCTCCCCCGACACCGCCCAGCTTCTCCCCCGACAGCGCCCAGCCTCTCCCCCGACACCGCCCAGCTTCTCCCCCGACAGCGCCCAGCCTCTCCCCCGACACCGCCCAGCCTCTCTCCCGACACCGCCCAGCTACTCCCCCGACACTGCACAGCCTCGCCCCCGACACCACCCAGCCTCTCTCCCGACACCGCCCAGCCTCTCCCCCGACACCGCCCAGCCTCTCTCCCGACACCGCCCAGCTTCTCCCCCGACACCGCCCAGTCTCCCCGACACCGCCCCGCCTCTCCCCCGACACCGCACAGCCTCTCTCCCGACACCGCTCAGCCTCTCCCCCGACACCGCCCAGCCTCCCCACGACACCGCCCAGCCTCTCCCCCGACACCGCCCAGCTTCTCCCCCGACAGCGCCCAGCCTCTCCCCCGACACCGCCCAGTCTCTCTCCCGACACCGCCCAGCTACTCCCCCGACACTGCACAGCCTCGCCCCCGACACCACCCAGCCTCTCTCCCGACACCGCCCAGCTACTCCCCCGACACCGACCAGCTTCCTCCCGACACCGCCCAGCCTCTCTCCCGACACCGCCCAGCTACTCCCACGACACCGCCCAGCCTCTCCCCCGACACCGCCCAGCCTCTCTCCCGACACCGCCCAGCCTCTCCCCCGACACCGACCAGCTTCCTCCCGACACCGCCCAGCCTCTCCCCCGACACCGCCCAGCCTCTCTCCCGACACCGCCCAGCTTCTCCCCCGACACCGCCCAGTCTCTCTCCTGACACCGCCCAGCCCCTCCCCTGACACCGCCCAGCCTCTCCCCGGTCACCGCCCAGCCTCTCCCCCGACACCGCCCAGCCTCTCCCCCGACACCGCCCAGCCTCTCTCCCGACACCGCCCAGCTTCTCCCCCGACACCGCCCAGTCTCCCCGACACCGCCCCGCCTCTCCCCCGACACCGCACAGCCTCTCCCCCGACACCGCCCAGCCTCACTCCCGAAACCGCTCAGCCTCTCCCCCGACACCGCCCAGCCTCTCTCCTGACACCGCCCAGCCCCTCCCCTGACACCGCCCAGCCTCTCTCGCGACACCGCCCAGCCTCTCTCCCGACACCGCCCAGCCTCTCCCCCGACACCGACCAGCTTCCTCCCGACACCGCCCAGCCTCTCCCCCGACACCGCCCAGCCTCTCTCCCGACACCGCCCAGCTTCTCCCCCGACACCGCCCAGTCTCTCTCCTGACACCGCCCAGCCCCTCCCCTGACACCGCCCAGCCTCTCCCCGGTCACCGCCCAGCCTCTCCCCCGACACCGCCCAGCCTCTCCCCCGACACCGCCCAGCCTCTCTCCCGACACCGCCCAGCTTCTCCCCCGACACCGCCCAGTCTCCCCGACACCGCCCCGCCTCTCCCCCGACACCGCACAGCCTCTCCCCCGACACCGCCCAGCCTCACTCCCGAAACCGCTCAGCCTCTCCCCCGACACCGCCCAGCCTCTCTCCTGACACCGCCCAGCCCCTCCCCTGACACCGCCCAGCCTCTCTCGCGACACCGCCCAGCCTCTCCCCCGACACCGCCCAGACTCTCTCCCGACACCGCCCAGCCTCTCCCCCGACACCGACCAGCTTCCTCCCGACACCGCCCAGCCTCTCTCCCGACACCGCCCAGCCTCCCCCGACACCGCCCAGCCTCTCTCCCGACACCGCCCAGCCTCTCCCCGGTCACCGCCCAGCCTCTCCCCCGACACCGCCCAGCCTCTCTCCCGACACCGCCCAGCCTCTCCCCCGACACCGCCCAGCCTCTCCCCCGACACCGCCCAGTCTCTCTCCCGACACCGCCCAGCTTCTCCCGCGACACCGCCCAGCCTCTTTCCCGACACCGCCCAGCTACTCCCCCGACACTGCACAGCCTCGCCCCCGACACCACCCAGCCTCTCTCCCGACACCGCCCAGCTACTCCCCCGACACCGCCCAGCCACTCCCCCGACACCGCCCAGCCTCACTGCCGACACCGCCCAGCCTCTCTCCCGACACCGCCCAGCCTCCCACCGACACCGCCCTGCCTCTCCCCCGACACCGCCCAGCCTCACTGCCGACACCGCTCAGCCTCTCCCCCGACACCGCCCAGCCTCTCTCCCGACACCGCCCAGCCCCTCCCCGACACCGCCCAGCCTCTCTCGCGACACCGCCCAGCCTCTCCCCCGACACCGACCAGCTTCCTCCCGACACCGCCCAGCCTCTCTCCCGACACCGCCCAGCCTCTCCCCCGACACCGCCCAGCCTCTCCCCGGACACCGCCCAGCCTCTCCCCCGACACCGCCCAGCCTCTCCCCGGACACCGGCCAGCCTCGGCACGACACCGCCCAGCTTCTCCCCCGACACCTCCCAGCCTCTCCCCCGACACCGCCCAGCCTCTCCCCCGACACCGCCCAGCCTCGACACGACACTGCACAGCCTCTCTCCCGACACCGCCCAGCCTCGACACGATACCGCCCAGCTTCTCCCCCGACACCGCCAGCCTCTCCCCCGACACCGCCCAGCCTCTCCCCCGACACCGCCCAGCCTCGACACGACACCGCCCAGCCTCTCCCCCGACACCGCCCAGCCTCTCCCCCGACACCGCCCAGCCTCTCCCCCGACACCGCCCAGCCTCGACACGACACCGCCCAGCTTCTCCCCCGACACCGCCCATCCTCCCCGACACCGCCCAGCCTCTCCCCCGACACCGCCCAGACTCTCTCCCGACACCGCCCAGCCTCTCCCCCGACACCGACCAGCTTCCTCCCGTCACCGCCCAGCCTCTCTCCCGACACCGCCCAGCCTCCCCCGACACCGCCCAGCCTCTCTCCCGACACCGCCCAGCCTCTCCCCGGTCACCGCCCAGCCTCTCCCCCGACACCGCCCAGCCTCTCTCCCGACACCGCCCAGCTTCTCCCCCGACACCGCCCAGTCTCCCCGACACCGCCCCGCCTCTCCCCCGACACCGCCCAGCCTCCCCCGACACCGCCCAGCCTCTCTCCCGACACCGCCCAGCCTCTCCCCGGTCACCGCCCAGCCTCTCCCCCGACACCGCCCAGCCTCTCTCCCGACACCGCCCAGCTTCTCCCCCGACACCGCCCAGTCTCCCCGACACCGCCCCGCCTCTCCCCCGACACCGCACAGCCTCTCTCCCGACACCGCTCAGCCTCTCTCCCGACACCGCTCAGCCTCTCCCCCGACACCGCCCAGCCTCCCCACGACACCGCCCAGCCTCTCCCCCGACACCGCCCAGCTTCTAAACCGACAGCGCCCAGCCTCTCCCCCGACAGCGCCCAGCCTCTCCCCCGACACCGCCCAGCCTCTCCCCCGACACAGCCCAGCCTCTCTCCCGACACCGCCCAGTCTCTCTCCCGACACAGCCCAGCCTCTCCCCCGACACCGCCCAGCCTCTCCCCCGACACCGCCCAGCTTCCAGCCCGACACCGCCCAGCCTCTCCCCCGACACCGCCCAGTCTCTCTCCCGACACCGCCCAGCTTCTCCCGCGACACCGCCCAGCCTCTCTCCCGACACCGCCCAGCTACTCCCCCGACACTGCACAGCCTCGCCCCCGACACCACCCAGCCTCTCTCCCGACACCGCCCAGCTACTCCCCCGACACCGCCCAGCCTCTCTCCCGACACCGCCCAGCCTCCCACCGACACCGCCCTGCCTCTCCCCCGACACCGCCCAGCCTCTCCCCTGACACCGCCCAGCCTCACTGCCGACACCGCTCAGCCTCTCCCCCGACACCGCCCAGCCCCTCCCCGACACCGCCCAGCCTCTCTCGCGACACCGCCCAGCCTCTCCCCCGACACCGACCAGCTTCCTCCCGACACCGCCCAGCCTCTCTCCCGACACAGCCCAGCTACTCCCACGACACCGCCCAGCCTCTCCCCCGACACCGCCCAGCCTCTCCCCCGACACCGCCCAGCCTCGACACGACACCGCCCAGCCTCTCCCCCGACACCGCCCAGCCTCTCCCCCGACACCGCCCAGCCTCTCCCCCGACACCGCCCAGCCTCTCCCCCGACACCGCCCAGCTTCTCCCCCGACACCGCCCATCCTCCCCGACACCGCCCAGCCTCTCCCCCGACACCGCCCAGACTCTCTCCCGACACCGCCCAGCCTCTCCCCCGACACCGACCAGCTTCCTCCCGACACCGCCCAGCCTCTCTCCCGACACCGCCCAGCCTCCCCCGACACCGCCCAGCCTCTCTCCCGACACCGCCCAGCCTCTCCCCGGTCACCGCCCAGCCTCTCCCCCGACACCGCCCAGCCTCTCTCCCGACACCGCCCAGCTTCTCCCCCGACACCGCCCAGTCTCCCCGACACCGCCCCGCCTCTCCCCCGACACCGCACAGCCTCTCTCCCGACACCGCTCAGCCTCTCCCCCGACACCGCCCAGCCTCCCCACGACACCGCCCAGCCTCTCCCCCGACACCGCCCAGCTTCTCCCCCGACAGCGCCCAGCCTCTCCCCCGACATCGCCCAGTCTCTCTCCCGACACCGCCCAGCCTCTCCCCCGACACCGCCCAGCTTCTCCCCCGACAGCGCCCAGCCTCTCCCCCGACACCGCCCAGCCTCTCTCCCGACACCGCCCAGCTACTCCCCCGACACTGCACAGCCTCTCCCCCGACACCACCCAGCCTCTCTCCCGACACCGCCCAGCTACTCCCCCGACACTGCACAGCCTCGCCCCCGACACCACCCAGCCTCTCCCCCGACACAGCCCAGCCTCTCCCCGGACACCGCCCAGCCTCTCTCCCGACACCGCCCAGCCTCCCACCGACACCGCCCTGCCTCTCCCCCGACACCGCCCAGCCTCTCCCCTGACACCGCCCAGCCTCACTGCCGACACCGCTCAGCCTCTCCCCCGACACCGCCCAGCCTCTCTCCCGACACCGCCCAGCCCCTCCCCGACACCGCCCAGCCTCTCTCGCGACACCGCCCAGCCTCTCCCCCGACACCGACCAGCTTCCTCCCGACACCGCCCAGCCTCTCTCCCGACACAGCCCAGCTACTCCCACGACACCGCCCAGCCTCTCCCCCGACACCGCCCAGCCTCTCCCCCGACACCGCCCAGCCTCTCTCCCGACACCGCCCAGCCTCTCCCCCGACACCGCCCAGCCTCTCCCCGGACACCGGCCAGCCTCGGCACGACACCGCCCAGCTTCTCCCCCGACACCTCCCAGCCTCTCCCCCGACACCGCCCAGCCTCTCCCCCGACACCGCCCAGCCTCGACACGACACTGCACAGCCTCTCTCCCGACACCGCCCAGCCTCTCCCCCGACACCGCCCAGCCTCGACACGATACCGCCCAGCTTCTCCCCCGACACCGCCAGCCTCTCCCCCGACACCGCCCAGCCTCTCCCCCGACACCGCCCAGCCTCGACACGACACCGCCCAGCCTCTCCCCCGACACCGCCCAGCCTCTCCCCCGACACCGCCCAGCCTCTCCCCCGACACCGCCCAGCCTCGACACGACACCGCCCAGCTTCTCCCCCGACACCGCCCATCCTCCCCGACACCGCCCCGCCTCTCTCCCGACACCGCCCAGCCCCTCCCCGACACCGCCCAGCCTCTCTCGCGACACCGCCCAGCCTCTCCCCCGACACCGCCCAGCCTCTCCCCGGACACCGCCCAGCCTCTCCCCCGACACCGACCAGCTTCCTCCCGACACCGCCCAGCCCCTCCCCCAACACCGCCCAGCCTCCTCCCGACACCGCCCAGCCTCTCCCCCGACACCGACCAGCTTCGTCCCGACACCGCCCAGCCTCTCCCCCGACACCGACCAGCTTCCTCCCGACACCGCCCAGCCTCTCCCCCGACACCGCCCAGCCTCCTCCCGACACCGCCCAGCCTCTCCCCCGACACCGACCAGCTTCCTCCCGACACCGCCCAGCCTCTCCCCCGACACCGCCCAGCCTCGACACGACACCGCCCAGCCTCTCCCCCGACACCGACCAGCTTCCTCCCGACACCGCCCAGCCTCTCTCCCGACACAGCCCAGCTTCTCCCCCGACACCTCCCAGCCTCTCCCCCGACACCGCCCAGCCTCTCCCCCGACACCGCCCAGCCTCGACACGACACTGCACAGCCTCTCTCCCGACACCGCCCAGCCTCTCCCCCGACACCGCCCAGCCTTGACACGATACCGCCCAGCTTCTCCCCCGACACCGCCAGCCTCTCCCCCGACACCGCCCAGCCTCTCCCCCGACACCGCCCAGCCTCGACACGACACCGCCCAGCCTCTCCCCCGACACCGCCCAGCCTCTCCCCCGACACCGCCCAGCCTCTCCCCCGACACCGCCCAGCCTCGACACGACACCGCCCAGCTTCTCCCCCGACACCGCCCATCCTCCCCGACACCGCCCCGCCTCTCTCCCGACACCGCCCAGCCCCTCCCCGACACCGCCCAGCCTCTCTCGCGACACCGCCCAGCCTCTCCCCCGACACCGCCCAGCCTCTCCCCGGACACCGCCCAGCCTCTCCCCCGACACCGACCAGCTTCCTCCCGACACCGCCCAGCCTCTCCCCCGACACCGCCCAGCCTCCTCCCGACACCGCCCAGCCTCTCCCCCGACACCGCCCAGCTTCTCCCCCGACACCGCCAGCCTCTCCCCCGACACCGCCCAGCCTCTCCCCCGACACCGCCCAGCCTCGACACGACACCGCCCAGCCTCTCCCCCGACACCGCCCAGCCTCTCCCCCGACACCGCCCAGCCTCTCCCCCGACACCGCCCAGCCTCGACACGACACCGCCCAGCTTCTCCCCCGACACCGCCCATCCTCCCCGACACCGCCCCGCCTCTCTCCCGACACCGCCCAGCCCCTCCCCGACACCGCCCAGCCTCTCTCGCGACACCGCCCAGCCTCTCCCCCGACACCGCCCAGCCTCTCCCCGGACACCGCCCAGCCTCTCCCCCGACACCGACCAGCTTCCTCCCGACACCGCCCAGCCTCTCCCCCGACACCGCCCAGCCTCCTCCCGACACCGCCCAGCCTCTCCCCCGACCAGCTTCGTCCCGACACCGCCCAGCCTCTCCCCCGACACCGACCAGCTTCCTCCCGACACCGCCCAGCCTCTCCCCCGACACCGCCCAGCCTCCTCCCGACACCGCCCAGCCTCTCCCCCGACACCGACCAGCTTCCTCCCGAGACCGCCCAGCCTCTCCCCCGACACCGCCCAGCCTCGACACGACACCGCCCAGCCTCTCCCCCGACACCGACCAGCTTCCTCCCGACACCGCCCAGCCTCTCTCCCGACACAGCCCAGCTACTCCCACGACACCGCCCAGCCTCTCCCCCGACACCGCCCAGCCTCTCTCCCGACACCGCCCAGCCTCTCCCCCGACACCGCCCAGCCTCTCCCCCGACACCGACCAGCTTCTCCCCCGACACCGCCCAGCCTCGACACGACACCGCCCAGCCTCTCCCCCGACACCGACCAGCTTCCTCCCGACACCGCCCAGCCTCTCTCCCGACACAGCCCAGCTACTCCCACGACACCGCCCAGCCTCTCCCCCGACACCGCCCAGCCTCTCCCCCGACACCGCCCAGCCTCTCTCCCGACACCGCCCAGCCTCTCCCCCGACACCGCCCAGCCTCTCCCCGGACACCGGCCAGCCTTGACACGACACCGCCCAGCTTCTCCCCCGACACCTCCCAGCCTCTCCCCCGACACCGCCCAGCCTCTCCCCCGACACCGCCCAGCCTCGACACGACACTGCACAGCCTCTCTCCCGACACCGCCCAGCCTCTCCCCCGACACCGCCCAGCCTCGACACGATACCGCCCAGCTTCTCCCCCGACACCGCCAGCCTCTCCCCCGACACCGCCCAGCCTCTCCCCCGACACCGCCCAGCCTCGACACGACACCGCCCAGCCTCTCCCCCGACACCGCCCAGCCTCTCCCCCGACACCGCCCAGCCTCTCCCCCGACACCGCCCAGCCTCGACACGACACCGCCCAGCTTCTCCCCCGACACCGCCCATCCTCCCCGACACCGCCCCGCCTCTCTCCCGACACCGCCCAGCCCCTCCCCGACACCGCCCAGCCTCTCTCGCGACACCGCCCAGCCTCTCACCCGACACCGCCCAGCCTCTCCCCGGACACCGCCCAGCCTCTCCCCCGACACCGACCAGCTTCCTCCCGACACCGCCCAGCCTCCTCCCGACACCGCCCAGCCTCTCCCCCGACACCGACCAGCTTCGTCCCGACACCGCCCAGCCTCTCCCCCGACACCGACCAGCTTCCTCCCGACACCGCCCAGCCTCTCCCCCGACACCGCCCAGCCTCCTCCCGACACCGCCCAGCCTCTCCCCGACACCGACCAGCTTCCTCCCGACACCGCCCAGCCTCTCCCCCGACACCGCCCAGCCTCGACACGACACCGCCCAGCCTCTCCCCCGACACCGACCAGCTTCCTCCCGACACCGCCCAGCCTCTCTCCCGACACAGCCCAGCTACTCCCACGACACCGCCCAGCCTCTCCCCCGACACCGCCCAGCCTCTCTCCCGACACCGCCCAGCCTCTCCCCCGACACCGCCCAGCCTCTCCCCCGACACCGACCAGCTTCTCCCCCGACACCGCCCAGCCTCGACACGACACCGCCCAGCCTCTCCCCCGACACCGCCCAGCCTCTCCCCCGACACCGCCCAGCCTCTCCCCCGACACCGCCCAGCCTCGACACGACACTGCACAGCCTCTCTCCCGACACCGCCCAGCCTCTCCCCCGACACCGCCCAGCCTCGACACGATACCGCCCAGCTTCTCCCCCGACACCGCCCAGCCTCGACACGACACCGCCCAGCTTCTCCCCCGACACCGCCCATCCTCCCCGACACCGCCCCGCCTCTCCCCCGACACCGCCCAGCCTCTCTCCCGACTTCGCTCAGCCTCTCCCCCGACACCGCCCAGCCTCTCCCCCGACACCGACCAGCCTCTCTCCCGACACCGACCAGCCTCTCTCCCGACACCGCTCAGCCTCTCCCCCGACACCGCCCAGCCTCTCTCCCGACACCGCTCAGCCTCTCCCCCGACACCGCCCAGCCCCTCCCCCGACACCGCCCAGCCTCTCTCCCGACACCGCCCAGCTTCTCCCCCGACACCGCCCAGCCTCCCCGACACCGCCCAGCCTCCCCGACACCGCCCAGCCTCCCCGACATCGCCCAGCCTCTCCCCCGACACCGACCAGCCTCTCCCCCGTCACCGCCCAGCCTCGACACGACACCGCCCAGCCTCCCCGACACCGCCCAGCCTCTCTCCCGACACCGCCCAGCCTCTTCCCCGACACCGACCAGCCTCTCCCCCGTCACCGCCCAGCCTCGACACGACACCGCCCAGCTTCTCCCCCGACACCGCCCAGCCTCCCCGACACCGCCCAGTCTCTCCCCCGACACCGCCCAGCCTCTCCCCCGACACCGCCCAGCCTCTCCCCCGACACCGCCCAGCCTCCTCCCGACACCGCCCAGTCTCTCCCCCGACACCACCCAGCCTCTCTCCCGACACCGCCCAGCCCCTCCCCGACACCGACCAGCCTCGACACGACACCGCCCAGCTTCTCCCCCGACACCGCCCAGCCTCCCCGACACCGCCCAGTCTCTCCCCCGACACCGCCCAGCCTCTCCCCCGACACCGCCCAGCCTCTCCCCCGACACCGCCCAGCCTCCTCCCGACACCGCCCAGTCTCTCCCCCGACACCACCCAGCCTCTCTCCCGACACCGCCCAGCCCCTCCCCGACACCGCCCAGCCTCTCTCGCGACACCGCCCAGCCTCTCCCCCGACACCGCCCAGCCTCTCCCCCGACACCGCCCAGCCTCGACACGACACCGCCCAGCCTCTCCCCCGACACCGCCCAGCCTCTCCCCCGACACCGCCCAGCCTCTCCCCCGACACCGCCCAGCCTCGACACGACACCGCCCAGCTTCTCCCCCGACACCGCCCATCCTCCCCGACACCGCCCCGCCTCTCTCCCGACACCGCCCAGCCCCTCCCCGACACCGCCCAGCCTCTCTCGCGACACCGCCCAGCCTCTCCCCCGACACCGCCCAGCCTCTCCCCGGACACCGCCCAGCCTCTCCCCCGACACCGACCAGCTTCCTCCCGACACCGCCCAGCCTCTCCCCCGACACCGCCCAGCCTCCTCCCGACACCGCCCAGCCTCTCCCCCGACACCGACCAGCTTCGTCCCGACACCGCCCAGCCTCTCCCCCGACACCGACCAGCTTCCTCCCGACACCGCCCAGCCTCTCCCCCGACACCGCCCAGCCTCCTCCCGACACCGCCCAGCCTCTCCCCCGACACCGACCAGCTTCCTCCCGACACCGCCCAGCCTCTCCCCCGACACCGCCCAGCCTCGACACGACACCGCCCAGCCTCTCCCCCGACACCGACCAGCTTCCTCCCGACACCGCCCAGCCTCTCTCCCGACACAGCCCAGCTACTCCCACGACACCGCCCAGCCTCTCCCCCGACACCGCCCAGCCTCTCTCCCGACACCGCCCAGCCTCTCCCCCGACACCGCCCAGCCTCTCCCCCGACACCGACCAGCTTCTCCCCCGACACCGCCCAGCCTCGACACGACACCGCCCAGCCTCTCCCCCGACACCGCCCAGCCTCTCCCCCGACACCGCCCAGCCTCTCCCCCGACACCGCCCAGCCTCGACACGACACTGCACAGCCTCTCTCCCGACACCGCCCAGCCTCTCCCCCGACACCGCCCAGCCTCGACACGATACCGCCCAGCTTCTCCCCCGACACCGCCCAGCCTCGACACGACACCGCCCAGCTTCTCCCCCGACACCGCCCATCCTCCCCGACACCGCCCCGCCTCTCCCCCGACACCGCCCAGCCTCTCTCCCGACTTCGCTCAGCCTCTCCCCCGACACCGCCCAGCCTCTCCCCCGACACCGACCAGCCTCTCTCCCGACACCGACCAGCCTCTCTCCCGACACCGCTCAGCCTCTCCCCCGACACCGCCCAGCCTCTCTCCCGACACCGCTCAGCCTCTCCCCCGACACCGCCCAGCCCCTCCCCCGACACCGCCCAGCCTCTCTCCCGACACCGCCCAGCTTCTCCCCCGACACCGCCCAGCCTCCCCGACACCGCCCAGCCTCCCCGACACCGCCCAGCCTCCCCCCGACATCGCCCAGCCTCTCCCCCGACACCGACCAGCCTCTCCCCCGTCACCGCCCAGCCTCGACACGACACCGCCCAGCCTCCCCGACACCGCCCAGCCTCTCTCCCGACACCGCCCAGCCTCTTCCCCGACACCGACCAGCCTCTCCCCCGTCACCGCCCAGCCTCGACACGACACCGCCCAGCTTCTCCCCCGACACCGCCCAGCCTCCCCGACACCGCCCAGTCTCTCCTCCGACACCGCCCAGCCTCTCCCCCGACACCGCCCAGCCTCTCCCCCGACACCGCCCAGCCTCCTCCCGACACCGCACAGCCTCCCCCCGACACCGCCCAGTCTCTCCCCCGACACCACCCAGCCTCTCTCCCGACACCGCCCAGCCCCTCCCCGACACCGACCAGCCTCGACACGACACCGCCCAGCTTCTCCCCCGACACCGCCCAGCCTCCCCGACACCGCCCAGTCTCTCCCCCGACACCGCCCAGCCTCTCCCCCGACACCGCCCAGCCTCTCCCCCGACACCGCCCAGCCTCCTCCCGACACCGCCCAGTCTCTCCCCCGACACCACCCAGCCTCTCTCCCGACACCGCCCAGCCCCTCCCCGACACCGCCCAGCCTCTCTCGCGACACCGCCCAGCCTCTCCCCCGACACCGCCCAGCCTCTCTCCCGACACCGCCCAGCCTCTCCCCCGACACCGACCAGCTTCCTCCCGACACCGCCCAGCCTCTCTCCCGACACCGCCCAGCCTCTCCCCCGACACCGCCCAGCCTCGACACGACACCGCCCAGCTTCTCCCACAACACCGCCCATCCTCCCCGACACCGCCCCGCCTCTCCCCCGACACCGCCCAGCCTCTCTCCCGACATCGCTCAGCCTCTCCCCCGACACCGACCAGCCTCGACACGGCACCGCCCCGCCTCTCCCCCGACACCGCCCAGCCTCTCTCACGACACCGCTCAGCCTCTCCCCCGACACCGCCCAGCCTCTCTCCCGACACCGCTCAGCCTCTCCCCCGACACCGCCCAGCCCCTCCCCCGACACCGCCCAGCCTATCTCCCGACACCGCCCATCCTCTCCCCCGACACCGCCCAGCTTCTCCCCCGACACCGCCCAGCCTCCCCGACACCGCCCAGCCTCCCCGACACCGCCCAGCCTCCCCCCGACACCGCCCAGCCCCTCTCCCGACACCGCCCAGCCTCTTCCCCGACACCGACCAGCCTCGACACGACACCACCCAGCTTCTCCCCCGACACCGCCCAGCCTCCCCGACACCGCCCAGTCTCTCCCCCGACACCGCCCAGCCTCTCCCCCGACACCGCCCAGCCTCTCCCCCGACACCGCCCAGCCTCCTCCCGACACCGCCCAGTCTCTCCCCCGACACCGCCCAGCCTCACTCCCGACACCGCTCAGCCTCTCCCCCGACACCACCCAGCCTCTCTCCCGACACCGCTCAGCCTCTCCCCCGACACCGCCCAGCCTCTCTCGCGACACCGCCCAGCCTCTCCCCCGACACCGCCCAGCCTCTCTCCCGACACTGCCCAGCCTCTCCCCCGACACCGCCCAGCCTCCTCCCGACACCGCCCAGCCTCTCCCCCGACACCGACCAGCTTCCTCCCGACACCGCCCAGCCTCTCCCCCGACACCGCCCAGCCTCGACACGACACCGCCCAGCCTCTCCCCCGACACCGACCAGCTTCCTCCCGACACCGCCCAGCCTCTCTCCCGACACAGCCCAGCTACTCCCACGACACCGCCCAGCCTCTCCCCCGACACCGCCCAGCCTCTCTCCCGACACCGCCCAGCCTCTCCCCCGACACCGCCCAGCCTCTCCCCCGACACCGACCAGCTTCTCCCCCGACACCGCCCAGCCTCGACACGACACCGCCCAGCCTCTCCCCCGACACCGCCCAGCCTCTCCCCCGACACCGCCCAGCCTCTCCCCCGACACCGCCCAGCCTCGACACGACACTGCACAGCCTCTCTCCCGACACCGCCCAGCCTCTCCCCCGACACCGCCCAGCCTCGACACGATACCGCCCAGCTTCTCCCCCGACACCGCCCAGCCTCGACACGACACCGCCCAGCTTCTCCCCCGACACCGCCCATCCTCCCCGACACCGCCCCGCCTCTCCCCCGACACCGCCCAGCCTCTCTCCCGACTTCGCTCAGCCTCTCCCCCGACACCGCCCAGCCTCTCCCCCGACACCGACCAGCCTCTCTCCCGACACCGACCAGCCTCTCTCCCGACACCGCTCAGCCTCTCCCCCGACACCGCCCAGCCTCTCTCCCGACACCGCTCAGCCTCTCCCCCGACACCGCCCAGCCCCTCCCCCGACACCGCCCAGCCTCTCTCCCGACACCGCCCAGCTTCTCCCCCGACACCGCCCAGCCTCCCCGACACCGCCCAGCCTCCCCGACACCGCCCAGCCTCCCCCCGACATCGCCCAGCCTCTCCCCCGACACCGACCAGCCTCTCCCCCGTCACCGCCCAGCCTCGACACGACACCGCCCAGCCTCCCCGACACCGCCCAGCCTCTCTCCCGACACCGCCCAGCCTCTTCCCCGACACCGACCAGCCTCTCCCCCGTCACCGCCCAGCCTCGACACGACACCGCCCAGCTTCTCCCCCGACACCGCCCAGCCTCCCCGACACCGCCCAGTCTCTCCCCCGACACCGCCCAGCCTCTCCCCCGACACCGCCCAGCCTCTCCC
The DNA here is from genome assembly GCF_047496885.1 of Scyliorhinus torazame. Classification (NCBI taxonomy): domain Eukaryota; kingdom Metazoa; phylum Chordata; class Chondrichthyes; order Carcharhiniformes; family Scyliorhinidae; genus Scyliorhinus; species Scyliorhinus torazame. The sequence continues at coordinate 70,892,199 of NC_092709.1, read as the reverse complement.
CCGACACCGCCCAGTCTCTCCCCCGACACCGCCCAGTCTCTCCCCCGACACCGCCCAGCCTCTCCCCCGACACCGCCCAGCCTCTCCCCCGACACCGCCCAGCCTCTCCTCCCGACACCGCCCAGTCTCTCCCCCGACACCACCCAGCCTCTCTCCCGACACCGCCCAGCCCCTCCCCGACACCGACCAGCCTCGACACGACACCGCCCAGCTTCTCCCCCGACACCGCCCAGCCTCTCCCCCGACACCGCCCAGCCTCTCCCCCGACACCGCCCAGTCTCTCCCCCGACACCGCCCAGCCTCTCCCCCGACACCGCCCAGCCTCTCCCCCGACACCGCCCAGCCTCCTCCCGACACCGCCCAGTCTCTCCCCCGACACCACCCAGCCTCTCTCCCGACACCGCCCAGCCCCTCCCCGACACCGCCCAGCCTCTCTCGCGACACCGCCCAGCCTCTCCCCCGACACCGCCCAGCCTCTCTCCCGACACCGCCCAGCCTCTCCCCCGACACCGACCAGCTTCCTCCCGACACCGCCCAGCCTCTCTCCCGACACCGCCCAGCCTCTCCCCCGACACCGCCCAGCCTCGACACGACACCGCCCAGCTTCTCCCACAACACCGCCCATCCTCCCCGACACCGCCCCGCCTCTCCCCCGACACCGCCCAGCCTCTCTCCCGACATCGCTCAGCCTCTCCCCCGACACCGACCAGCCTCGACACGGCACCGCCCCGCCTCTCCCCCGACACCGCCCAGCCTCTCTCACGACACCGCTCAGCCTCTCCCCCGACACCGCCCAGCCTCTCTCCCGACACCGCTCAGCCTCTCCCCCGACACCGCCCAGCCCCTCCCCCGACACCGCCCAGCCTATCTCCCGACACCGCCCATCCTCTCCCCCGACACCGCCCAGCTTCTCCCCCGACACCGCCCAGCCTCCCCGACACCGCCCAGCCTCCCCGACACCGCCCAGCCTCCCCCCGACACCGCCCAGCCCCTCTCCCGACACCGCCCAGCCTCTTCCCCGACACCGACCAGCCTCGACACGACACCACCCAGCTTCTCCCCCGACACCGCCCAGCCTCCCCGACACCGCCCAGTCTCTCCCCCGACACCGCCCAGCCTCTCCCCCGACACCGCCCAGCCTCTCCCCCGACACCGCCCAGCCTCCTCCCGACACCGCCCAGTCTCTCCCCCGACACCGCCCAGCCTCACTCCCGACACCGCTCAGCCTCTCCCCCGACACCACCCAGCCTCTCTCCCGACACCGCTCAGCCTCTCCCCCGACACCGCCCAGCCTCTCTCGCGACACCGCCCAGCCTCTCCCCCGACACCGCCCAGCCTCTCTCCCGACACTGCCCAGCCTCTCCCCCGACACCGACCAGCTTCCTCCCGACACCGCCCAGCCTCTCTCCCGACACAGCCCAGCTACTCCCCCGACACCGCCCAGCCTCTCCCCCGACACCGCCCAGCCTCTTTCCCGACACCGCCCAGCCTCTCCCCCGACACCGCCCAGCCTCTCCCCCGACACCGCCCAGCCTCTCCCCCGACACCGCCCAGCCTCACTGCCGACACCGCTCAGCCTCTCCCCCGACACCGCCCAGCCTCTCTCCCGACACCGCCCAGCCCCTCCCCGACACCGCCCAGCCTCTCTCGCGACACCGCCCAGCCTCTCCCCCGACACCGCCCAGCCTCTCCCCCGACACCGCCCAGCCTCTCCCCCGACACCGCCCAGCCTCGACACGACACTGCACAGCCTCTCTCCCGACACCGCCCAGCCTCTCCCCCGACACCGCCCAGCCTCGACACGATACCGCCCAGCTTCTCCCCCGACACCGCCCAGCCTCGACACGACACCGCCCAGCTTCTCCCCCGACACCGCCCATCCTCCCCGACACCGCCCCGCCTCTCCCCCGACACCGCCCAGCCTCTCTCCCGACTTCGCTCAGCCTCTCCCCCGACACCGCCCAGCCTCTCCCCCGACACCGACCAGCCTCTCTCCCGACACCGACCAGCCTCTCTCCCGACACCGCTCAGCCTCTCCCCCGACACCGCCCAGCCTCTCTCCCGACACCGCTCAGCCTCTCCCCCGACACCGCCCAGCCCCTCCCCCGACACCGCCCAGCCTCTCTCCCGACACCGCCCAGCTTCTCCCCCGACACCGCCCAGCCTCCCCGACACCGCCCAGCCTCCCCGACACCGCCCAGCCTCCCCCCGACATCGCCCAGCCTCTCCCCCGACACCGACCAGCCTCTCCCCCGTCACCGCCCAGCTTCGACACGACACCGCCCAGCCTCCCCGACACCGCCCAGCCTCTCTCCCGACACCGCCCAGCCTCTTCCCCGACACCGACCAGCCTCTCCCCCGTCACCGCCCAGCCTCGACACGACACCGCCCAGCTTCTCCCCCGACACCGCCCAGCCTCCCCGACACCGCCCAGTCTCTCCCCCGACACCGCCCAGCCTCTCCCCCGACACCGCCCAGCCTCTCCCCCGACACCGCCCAGCCTCCTCCCGACACCGCCCAGTCTCTCCCCCGACACCACCCAGCCTCTCTCCCGACACCGCCCAGCCCCTCCCCGACACCGACCAGCCTCGACACGACACCGCCCAGCTTCTCCCCCGACACCGCCCAGCCTCCCCGACACCGCCCAGTCTCTCCCCCGACACCGCCCAGCCTCTCCCCCGACACCGCCCAGCCTCTCCCCCGACACCGCCCAGCCTCCTCCCGACACCGCCCAGTCTCTCCCCCGACACCACCCAGCCTCTCTCCCGACACCGCCCAGCCCCTCCCCGACACCGCCCAGCCTCTCTCGCGACACCGCCCAGCCTCTCCCCCGACACCGCCCAGCCTCTCTCCCGACACCGCCCAGCCTCTCCCCCGACACCGACCAGCTTCCTCCCGACACCGCCCAGCCTCTCCCCCGACACCGCCCAGCCTCGACACGACACCGCCCAGCTTCTCCCACAACACCGCCCATCCTCCCCGACACCGCCCCGCCTCTCCCCCGACACCGCCCAGCCTCTCTCCCGACATCGCTCAGCCTCTCCCCCGACACCGACCAGCCTCGACACGGCACCGCCCCGCCTCTCCCCCGACACCGCCCAGCCTCTCTCACGACACCGCTCAGCCTCTCCCCCGACACCGCCCAGCCTCTCTCCCGACACCGCTCAGCCTCTCCCCCGACACCGCCCAGCCCCTCCCCCGACACCGCCCAGCCTATCTCCCGACACCGCCCATCCTCTCCCCCGACACCGCCCAGCTTCTCCCCCGACACCGCCCAGCCTCCCCGACACCGCCCAGCCTCCCCGACACCGCCCAGCCTCCCCCCGACACCGCCCAGCCTCTCTCCCGACACCGCCCAGCCTCTTCCCCGACACCGACCAGCCTCGACACGACACCGCCCAGCTTCTCCCCCGACACCGCCCAGCCTCCCCGACACCGCCCAGTCTCTCCCCCGACACCGCCCAGCCTCTCCCCCGACACCGCCCAGCCTCCTCCCGACACCGCCCAGTCTCTCCCCCGACACCGCCCAGCCTCACTCCCGACACCGCTCAGCCTCTCCCCCGACACCACCCAGCCTCTCTCCCGACACCGCTCAGCCTCTCCCCCGACACCGCCCAGCCTCTCTCGCGACACCGCCCAGCCTCTCCCCCGACACCGCCCAGCCTCTCTCCCGACACCGCCCAGCCTCCCCGACACCGCCCAGCCTCCCCCCGACATCGCCCAGCCTCTCCCCCGACACCGACCAGCCTCTCCCCCGTCACCGCCCAGCCTCGACACGACACCGCCCAGCCTCCCCGACACCGCCCAGCCTCTCTCCCGACACAGCCCAGCTACTCCCACGACACCGCCCAGCCTCTCCCCCGACACCGCCCAGCCTCTCCCCCGACACCGCCCAGCCTCTCTCCCGACACCGCCCAGCCTCTCCCCCGACACCGCCCAGCCTCTCCCCGGACACCGGCCAGCCTCGACACGACACCGCCCAGCTTCTCCCCCGACACCTCCCAGCCTCTCCCCCGACACCGCCCAGCCTCTCCCCCGACACCGCCCAGCCTCGACACGACACTGCACAGCCTCTCTCCCGACACCGCCCAGCCTCTCCCCCGACACCGCCCAGCCTCGACACGATACCGCCCAGCTTCTCCCCCGACACCGCCAGCCTCTCCCCCGACACCGCCCAGCCTCTCCCCCGACACCGCCCAGCCTCGACACGACACCGCCCAGCCTCTCCCCCGACACCGCCCAGCCTCTCCCCCGACACCGCCCAGCCTCTCCCCCGACACCGCCCAGCCTCGACACGACACCGCCCAGCTTCTCCCCCGACACCGCCCATCCTCCCCGACACCGCCCCGCCTCTCTCCCGACACCGCCCAGCCCCTCCCCGACACCGCCCAGCCTCTCTCGCGACACCGCCCAGCCTCTCCCCCGACACCGCCCAGCCTCTCCCCGGACACCGCCCAGCCTCTCCCCCGACACCGACCAGCTTCCTCCCGACACCGCCCAGCCTCTCCCCCGACACCTCCCAGCCTCCTCCCGACACCGCCCAGCCTCTCCCCCGACACCGACCAGCTTCGTCCCGACACCGCCCAGCCTCTCCCCCGACACCGACCAGCTTCCTCCCGACACCGCCCAGCCTCTCCCCCGACACCGCCCAGCCTCCTCCCGACACCGCCCAGCCTCTCCCCGACACCGACCAGCTTCCTCCCGACACCGCCCAGCCTCTCCCCCGACACCGCCCAGCCTCGACACGACACCGCCCAGCCTCTCCCCCGACACCGACCAGCTTCCTCCCGACACCGCCCAGCCTCTCTCCCGACACAGCCCAGCTACTCCCACGACACCGCCCAGCCTCTCCCCCGACACCGCCCAGCCTCTCTCCCGACACCGCCCAGCCTCTCCCCCGACACCGCCCAGCCTCTCCCCCGACACCGACCAGCTTCTCCCCCGACACCGCCCAGCCTCGACACGACACCGCCCAGCCTCTCCCCCGACACCGCCCAGCCTCTCCCCCGACACCGCCCAGCCTCTCCCCCGACACCGCCCAGCCTCGACACGACACTGCACAGCCTCTCTCCCGACACCGCCCAGCCTCTCCCCCGACACCGCCCAGCCTCGACACGATACCGCCCAGCTTCTCCCCCGACACCGCCCAGCCTCGACACGACACCGCCCAGCTTCTCCCCCGACACCGCCCATCCTCCCCGACACCGCCCCGCCTCTCCCCCGACACCGCCCAGCCTCTCTCCCGACTTCGCTCAGCCTCTCCCCCGACACCGCCCAGCCTCTCCCCCGACACCGACCAGCCTCTCTCCCGACACCGACCAGCCTCTCTCCCGACACCGCTCAGCCTCTCCCCCGACACCGCCCAGCCTCTCTCCCGACACCGCTCAGCCTCTCCCCCGACACCGCCCAGCCCCTCCCCCGACACCGCCCAGCCTCTCTCCCGACACCGCCCAGCTTCTCCCCCGACACCGCCCAGCCTCCCCGACACCGCCCAGCCTCCCCGACACCGCCCAGCCTCCCCCCGACATCGCCCAGCCTCTCCCCCGACACCGACCAGCCTCTCCCCCGTCACCGCCCAGCCTCGACACGACACCGCCCAGCCTCCCCGACACCGCCCAGCCTCTCTCCCGACACCGCCCAGCCTCTTCCCCGACACCGACCAGCCTCTCCCCCGTCACCGCCCAGCCTCGACACGACACCGCCCAGCTTCTCCCCCGACACCGCCCAGCCTCCCCGACACCGCCCAGTCTCTCCCCCGACACCGCCCAGCCTCTCCCCCGACACCGCCCAGCCTCTCCCCCGACACCGCCCAGCCTCACTGCCGACACCGCTCAGCCTCTCCCCCGACACCGCCCAGCCTCTCTCCCGACACCGCCCAGCCCCTCCCCGACACCGCCCAGCCTCTCTCGCGACACCGCCCAGCCTCTCCCCCGACACCGCCCAGCCTCGACACGACACCGCCCAGCCTCCCCGACACCGCCCAGCCTCTCTCCCGACACAGCCCAGCTACTCCCACGACACCGCCCAGCCTCTCCCCCGACACCGCCCAGCCTCTCCCCCGACACCGCCCAGCCTCTCTCCCGACACCGCCCAGCCTCTCCCCCGACACCGCCCAGCCTCTCCCCGGACACCGGCCAGCCTCGACACGACACCGCCCAGCTTCTCCCCCGACACCTCCCAGCCTCTCCCCCGACACCGCCCAGCCTCTCCCCCGACACCGCCCAGCCTCGACACGACACTGCACAGCCTCTCTCCCGACACCGCCCAGCCTCTCCCCCGACACCGCCCAGCCTCGACACGATACCGCCCAGCTTCTCCCCCGACACCGCCAGCCTCTCCCCCGACACCGCCCAGCCTCTCCCCCGACACCGCCCAGCCTCGACACGACACCGCCCAGCCTCTCCCCCGACACCGCCCAGCCTCTCCCCCGACACCGCCCAGCCTCTCCCCCGACACCGCCCAGCCTCGACACGACACCGCCCAGCTTCTCCCCCGACACCGCCCATCCTCCCCGACACCGCCCCGCCTCTCTCCCGACACCGCCCAGCCCCTCCCCGACACCGCCCAGCCTCTCTCGCGACACCGCCCAGCCTCTCCCCCGACACCGCCCAGCCTCTCCCCGGACACCGCCCAGCCTCTCCCCCGACACCGACCAGCTTCCTCCCGACACCGCCCAGCCTCTCCCCCGACACCGCCCAGCCTCCTCCCGACACCGCCCAGCCTCTCCCCCGACACCGACCAGCTTCGTCCCGACACCGCCCAGCCTCTCCCCCGACACCGACCAGCTTCCTCCCGACACCGCCCAGCCTCTCCCCCGACACCGCCCAGCCTCCTCCCGACACCGCCCAGCCTCTCCCCGACACCGACCAGCTTCCTCCCGACACCGCCCAGCCTCTCCCCCGACACCGCCCAGCCTCGACACGACACCGCCCAGCCTCTCCCCCGACACCGACCAGCTTCCTCCCGACACCGCCCAGCCTCTCTCCCGACACAGCCCAGCTACTCCCACGACACCGCCCAGCCTCTCCCCCGACACCGCCCAGCCTCTCTCCCGACACCGCCCAGCCTCTCCCCCGACACCGCCCAGCCTCTCCCCCGACACCGACCAGCTTCTCCCCCGACACCGCCCAGCCTCGACACGACACCGCCCAGCCTCTCCCCCGACACCGCCCAGCCTCTCCCCCGACACCGCCCAGCCTCTCCCCCGACACCGCCCAGCCTCGACACGACACTGCACAGCCTCTCTCCCGACACCGCCCAGCCTCTCCCCCGACACCGCCCAGCCTCGACACGATACCGCCCAGCTTCTCCCCCGACACCGCCCAGCCTCGACACGACACCGCCCAGCTTCTCCCCCGACACCGCCCATCCTCCCCGACACCGCCCCGCCTCTCCCCCGACACCGCCCAGCCTCTCTCCCGACTTCGCTCAGCCTCTCCCCCGACACCGCCCAGCCTCTCCCCCGACACCGACCAGCCTCTCTCCCGACACCGACCAGCCTCTCTCCCGACACCGCTCAGCCTCTCCCCCGACACCGCCCAGCCTCTCTCCCGACACCGCTCAGCCTCTCCCCCGACACCGCCCAGCCCCTCCCCCGACACCGCCCAGCCTCTCTCCCGACACCGCCCAGCTTCTCCCCCGACACCGCCCAGCCTCCCCGACACCGCCCAGCCTCCCCGACACCGCCCAGCCTCCCCCCGACATCGCCCAGCCTCTCCCCCGACACCGACCAGCCTCTCCCCCGTCACCGCCCAGCCTCGACACGACACCGCCCAGCCTCCCCGACACCGCCCAGCCTCTCTCCCGACACCGCCCAGCCTATTCCCCGACACCGACCAGCCTCTCCCCCGTCACCGCCCAGCCTCGACACGACACCGCCCAGCTTCTCCCCCGACACCGCCCAGCCTCCCCGACACCGCCCAGTCTCTCCCCCGACACCGCCCAGCCTCTCCCCCGACACCGACCAGCCTCTCTCCCGACACCGACCAGCCTCTCTCCCGACACCGCTCAGCCTCTCCCCCGACACCGCCCAGCCTCTCTCCCGACACCGCTCAGCCTCTCCCCCGACACCGCCCAGCCCCTCCCCCGACACCGCCCAGCCTCTCTCCCGACACCGCCCAGCTTCTCCCCCGACACCGCCCAGCCTCCCCGACACCGCCCAGCCTCCCCGACACCGCCCAGCCTCCCCCCGACATCGCCCAGCCTCTCCCCCGACACCGACCAGCCTCTCCCCCGTCACCGCCCAGCCTCGACACGACACCGCCCAGCCTCCCCGACACCGCCCAGCCTCTCTCCCGACACCGCCCAGCCTATTCCCCGACACCGACCAGCCTCTCCCCCGTCACCGCCCAGCCTCGACACGACACCGCCCAGCTTCTCCCCCGACACCGCCCAGCCTCCCCGACACCGCCCAGTCTCTCCCCCGACACCGCCCAGCCTCTCCCCCGACACCGCCCAGCCTCTCCCCCGACACCGCCCAGCCTCCTCCCGACACCGCCCAGTCTCTCCCCCGACACCACCCAGCCTCTCTCCCGACACCGCCCAGCCCCTCCCCGACACCGACCAGCCTCGACACGACACCGCCCAGCTTCTCCCCCGACACCGCCCAGCCTCCCCGACACCGCCCAGTCTCTCCCCCGACACCGCCCAGCCTCTCCCCCGACACCGCCCAGCCTCTCCCCCGACACCGCCCAGCCTCCTCCCGACACCGCCCAGTCTCTCCCCCGACACCACCCAGCCTCTCTCCCGACACCGCCCAGCCCCTCCCCGACACCGCCCAGCCTCTCTCGCGACACCGCCCAGCCTCTCCCCCGACACCGCCCAGCCTCTCCCCCGACACCGCCCAGCCTCGACACGACACCGCCCAGCCTCTCCCCCGACACCGCCCAGCCTCTCCCCCGACACCGCCCAGCCTCTCCCCCGACACCGCCCAGCCTCGACACGACACCGCCCAGCTTCTCCCCCGACACCGCCCATCCTCCCCGACACCGCCCCGCCTCTCTCCCGACACCGCCCAGCCCCTCCCCGACACCGCCCAGCCTCTCTCGCGACACCGCCCAGCCTCTCCCCCGACACCGCCCAGCCTCTCCCCGGACACCGCCCAGCCTCTCCCCCGACACCGACCAGCTTCCTCCCGACACCGCCCAGCCTCTCCCCCGACACCGCCCAGCCTCCTCCCGACACCGCCCAGCCTCTCCCCCGACACCGACCAGCTTCGTCCCGACACCGCCCAGCCTCTCCCCCGACACCGACCAGCTTCCTCCCGACACCGCCCAGCCTCTCCCCCGACACCGCCCAGCCTCCTCCCGACACCGCCCAGCCTCTCCCCCGACACCGACCAGCTTCCTCCCGACACCGCCCAGCCTCTCCCCCGACACCGCCCAGCCTCAACACGACACCGCCCAGCCTCTCCCCCGACACCGACCAGCTTCCTCCCGACACCGCCCAGCCTCTCTCCCGACACAGCCCAGCTACTCCCACGACACCGCCCAGCCTCTCCCCCGACACCGCCCAGCCTCTCTCCCGACACCGCCCAGCCTCTCCCCCGACACCGACCAGCTTCTCCCCCGACACCGCCCAGCCTCGACACGACACCGCCCAGCCTCTCCCCCGACACCGCCCAGCCTCTCCCCCGACACCGCCCAGCCTCTCCCCCGACACCGCCCAGCCTCGACACGACACTGCACAGCCTCTCTCCCGACACCGCCCAGCCTCTCCCCCGACACCGCCCAGCCTCGACACGATACCGCCCAGCTTCTCCCCCGACACCGCCCAGCCTCGACACGACACCGCCCAGCTTCTCCCCCGACACCGCCCATCCTCCCCGACACCGCCCCGCCTCTCCCCCGACACCGCCCAGCCTCTCTCCCGACTTCGCTCAGCCTCTCCCCCGACACCGCCCAGCCTCTCCCCCGACACCGACCAGCCTCTCTCCCGACACCGACCAGCCTCTCTCCCGACACCGCTCAGCCTCTCCCCCGACACCGCCCAGCCTCTCTCCCGACACCGCTCAGCCTCTCCCCCGACACCGCCCAGCCCCTCCCCCGACACCGCCCAGCCTCTCTCCCGACACCGCCCAGCTTCTCCCCCGACACCGCCCAGCCTCCCCGACACCGCCCAGCCTCCCCGACACCGCCCAGCCTCCCCCCGACATCGCCCAGCCTCTCCCCCGACACCGACCAGCCTCTCCCCCGTCACCGCCCAGCCTCGACACGACACCGCCCAGCCTCCCCGACACCGCCCAGCCTCTCTCCCGACACCGCCCAGCCTCTTCCCCGACACCGACCAGCCTCTCCCCCGTCACCGCCCAGCCTCGACACGACACCGCCCAGCTTCTCCCCCGACACCGCCCAGCCTCCCCGACACCGCCCAGTCTCTCCCCCGACACCGCCCAGCCTCTCCCCCGACACCGCCCAGCCTCTCCCCCGACACCGCCCAGCCTCCTCCCGACACCGCCCAGTCTCTCCCCCGACACCACCCAGCCTCTCTCCCGACACCGCCCAGCCCCTCCCCGACACCGACCAGCCTCGACACGACACCGCCCAGCTTCTCCCCCGACACCGCCCAGCCTCCCCGACACCGCCCAGTCTCTCCCCCGACACCGCCCAGCCTCTCCCCCGACACCGCCCAGCCTCCTCCCGACACCGCCCAGTCTCTCCCCCGACACCACCCAGCCTCTCTCCCGACACCGCCCAGCCCCTCCCCGACACCGCCCAGCCTCTCTCGCGACACCGCCCAGCCTCTCCCCCGACACCGCCCAGCCTCTCTCCCGACACCGCCCAGCCTCTCCCCCGACACCGACCAGCTTCCTCCCGACACCGCCCAGCCTCTCTCCCGACACCGCCCAGCCTCTCCCCCGACACCGCCCAGCCTCGACACGACACCGCCCAGCTTCTCCCACAACACCGCCCATCCTCCCCGACACCGCCCCGCCTCTCCCCCGACACCGCCCAGCCTCTCTCCCGACATCGCTCAGCCTCTCCCCCGACACCGACCAGCCTCGACACGGCACCGCCCCGCCTCTCCCCCGACACCGCCCAGCCTCTCTCACGACACCGCTCAGCCTCTCCCCCGACACCGCCCAGCCTCTCTCCCGACACCGCTCAGCCTCTCCCCCGACACCGCCCAGCCCCTCCCCCGACACCGCCCAGCCTATCTCCCGACACCGCCCATCCTCTCCCCCGACACCGCCCAGCTTCTCCCCCGACACCGCCCAGCCTCCCCGACACCGCCCAGCCTCCCCGACACCGCCCAGCCTCCCCCCGACACCGCCCAGCCCCTCTCCCGACACCGCCCAGCCTCTTCCCCGACACCGACCAGCCTCGACACGACACCACCCAGCTTCTCCCCCGACACCGCCCAGCCTCCCCGACACCGCCCAGTCTCTCCCCCGACACCGCCCAGCCTCTCCCCCGACACCGCCCAGCCTCTCCCCCGACACCGCCCAGCCTCCTCCCGACACCGCCCAGTCTCTCCCCCGACACCGCCCAGCCTCTCCCCCGACACCGCCCAGCCTCGACACGACACCGCCCAGCTTCTCCCACAACACCGCCCATCCTCCCCGACACCGCCCCGCCTCTCCCCCGACACCGCCCAGCCTCTCTCCCGACATCGCTCAGCCTCTCCCCCGACACCGACCAGCCTCGACACGGCACCGCCCCGCCTCTCCCCCGACACCGCCCAGCCTCTCTCACGACACCGCTCAGCCTCTCCCCCGACACCGCCCAGCCTCTCTCCCGACACCGCTCAGCCTCTCCCCCGACACCGCCCAGCCCCTCCCCCGACACCGCCCAGCCTATCTCCCGACACCGCCCATCCTCTCCCCCGACACCGCCCAGCTTCTCCCCCGACACCGCCCAGCCTCCCCGACACCGCCCAGCCTCCCCGACACCGCCCAGCCTCCCCCCGACACCGCCCAGCCCCTCTCCCGACACCGCCCAGCCTCTTCCCCGACACCGACCAGCCTCGACACGACACCACCCAGCTTCTCCCCCGACACCGCCCAGCCTCCCCGACACCGCCCAGTCTCTCCCCCGACACCGCCCAGCCTCTCCCCCGACACCGCCCAGCCTCTCCCCCGACACCGCCCAGCCTCCTCCCGACACCGCCCAGTCTCTCCCCCGACACCGCCCAGCCTCACTCCCGACACCGCTCAGCCTCTCCCCCGACACCACCCAGCCTCTCTCCCGACACCGCTCAGCCTCTCCCCCGACACCGCCCAGCCTCTCTCGCGACACCGCCCAGCCTCTCCCCCGACACCGCCCAGCCTCTCTCCCGACACTGCCCAGCCTCTCCCCCGACACCGACCAGCTTCCTCCCGACACCGCCCAGCCTCTCTCCCGACACAGCCCAGCTACTCCCCCGACACCGCCCAGCCTCTCCCCCGACACCGCCCAGCCTCTCTCCCGACACCGCCCAGCCTCTCCCCCGACACCGCCCAGCCTCTCCCCCGACACCGCCCAGCCTCTCCCCCGACACCGCCCAGCCTCACTGCCGACACCGCTCAGCCTCTCCCCCGACACCGCCCAGCCTCTCTCCCGACACCGCCCAGCCCCTCCCCGACACCGCCCAGCCTCTCTCGCGACACCGCCCAGCCTCTCCCCCGACACCGCCCAGCCTCTCCCCCGACACCGCCCAGCCTCTCCCCCGACACCGCCCAGCCTCGACACGACACTGCACAGCCTCTCTCCCGACACCGCCCAGCCTCTCCCCCGACACCGCCCAGCCTCGACACGATACCGCCCAGCTTCTCCCCCGACACCGCCCAGCCTCGACACGACACCGCCCAGCTTCTCCCCCGACACCGCCCATCCTCCCCGACACCGCCCCGCCTCTCCCCCGACACCGCCCAGCCTCTCTCCCGACTTCGCTCAGCCTCTCCCCCGACACCGCCCAGCCTCTCCCCCGACACCGACCAGCCTCTCTCCCGACACCGACCAGCCTCTCTCCCGACACCGCTCAGCCTCTCCCCCGACACCGCCCAGCCTCTCTCCCGACACCGCTCAGCCTCTCCCCCGACACCGCCCAGCCCCTCCCCCGACACCGCCCAGCCTCTCTCCCGACACCGCCCAGCTTCTCCCCCGACACCGCCCAGCCTCCCCGACACCGCCCAGCCTCCCCGACACCGCCCAGCCTCCCCCCGACATCGCCCAGCCTCTCCCCCGACACCGACCAGCCTCTCCCCCGTCACCGCCCAGCCTCGACACGACACCGCCCAGCCTCCCCGACACCGCCCAGCCTCTCTCCCGACACCGCCCAGCCTCTTCCCCGACACCGACCAGCCTCTCCCCCGTCACCGCCCAGCCTCGACACGACACCGCCCAGCTTCTCCCCCGACACCGCCCAGCCTCCCCGACACCGCCCAGTCTCTCCCCCGACACCGCCCAGCCTCTCCCCCGACACCGCCCAGCCTCTCCCCCGACACCGCCCAGCCTCCTCCCGACACCGCCCAGTCTCTCCCCCGACACCACCCAGCCTCTCTCCCGACACCGCCCAGCCCCTCCCCGACACCGACCAGCCTCGACACGACACCGCCCAGCTTCTCCCCCGACACCGCCCAGCCTCCCCGACACCGCCCAGTCTCTCCCCCGACACCGCCCAGCCTCTCGCCCGACACCGCCCAGCCTCTCCCCCGACACCGCCCAGCCTCCTCCCGACACCGCCCAGTCTCTCCCCCGACACCACCCAGCCTCTCTCCCGACACCGCCCAGCCCCTCCCCGACACCGCCCAGCCTCTCTCGCGACACCGCCCAGCCTCTCCCCCGACACCGCCCAGCCTCTCTCCCGACACCGCCCAGCCTCTCCCCCGACACCGACCAGCTTCCTCCCGACACCGCCCAGCCTCTCTCCCGACACCGCCCAGCCTCTCCCCCGACACCGCCCAGCCTCGACACGACACCGCCCAGCTTCTCCCACAACACCGCCCATCCTCCCCGACACCGCCCCGCCTCTCCCCCGACACCGCCCAGCCTCTCTCCCGACATCGCTCAGCCTCTCCCCCGACACCGACCAGCCTCGACACGGCACCGCCCCGCCTCTCCCCCGACACCGCCCAGCCTCTCTCACGACACCGCTCAGCCTCTCCCCCGACACCGCCCAGCCTCTCTCCCGACACCGCTCAGCCTCTCCCCCGACACCGCCCAGCCCCTCCCCCGACACCGCCCAGCCTATCTCCCGACACCGCCCATCCTCTCCCCCGACACCGCCCAGCTTCTCCCCCGACACCGCCCAGCCTCCCCGACACCGCCCAGCCTCCCCGACACCGCCCAGCCTCCCCCCGACACCGCCCAGCCTCTCTCCCGACACCGCCCAGCCTCTTCCCCGACACCGACCAGCCTCGACACGACACCGCCCAGCTTCTCCCCCGACACCGCCCAGCCTCCCCGACACCGCCCAGTCTCTCCCCCGACACCGCCCAGCCTCTCCCCCGACACCGCCCAGCCTCTCCCCCGACACCGCCCAGCCTCCTCCCGACACCGCCCAGTCTCTCCCCCGACACCGCCCAGCCTCACTCCCGACACCGCTCAGCCTCTCCCCCGACACCACCCAGCCTCTCTCCCGACACCGCTCAGCCTCTCCCCCGACACCGCCCAGCCTCTCTCGCGACACCGCCCAGCCTCTCCCCCGACACCGCCCAGCCTCTCTCCCGACACCGCCCAGCCTCCCCGACACCGCCCAGCCTCCCCCCGACATCGCCCAGCCTCTCCCCCGACACCGACCAGCCTCTCCCCCGTCACCGCCCAGCCTCGACACGACACCGCCCAGCCTCCCCGACACCGCCCAGCCTCTCTCCCGACACCGCCCAGCCTCTTCCCCGACACCGACCAGCCTCTCCCCCGTCACCGCCCAGCCTCGACACGACACCGCCCAGCTTCTCCCCCGACACCGCCCAGCCTCCCCGACACCGCCCAGTCTCTCCCCCGACACCGCCCAGCCTCTCCCCCGACACCGCCCAGCCTCTCCCCCGACACCGCCCAGCCTCCTCCCGACACCGCCCAGTCTCTCCCCCGACACCACCCAGCCTCTCTCCCGACACCGCCCAGCCCCTCCCCGACACCGACCAGCCTCGACACGACACCGCCCAGCTTCTCCCCCGACACCGCCCAGCCTCCCCGACACCGCCCAGTCTCTCCCCCGACACCGCCCAGCCTCTCCCCCGACACCGCACAGCCTCTCCCCCGACACTGCCCAGCTTCTCCCCCGACACCGCCCAGCCTCCTCCCGACACCGCCCAGTCTCTCCCCCGACACCACCCAGCCTCTCTCCCGACACCGCCCAGCCCCTCCCCGACACCGCCCAGCCTCTCTCGCGACACCGCCCAGCCTCTCCCCCGACACCGCCCAGCCTCTCTCCCGACACCGCCCAGCCTCTCCCCCGACACAGACCAGCTTCCTCCCGACACCGCCCAGCCTCTCTCCCGACACCGCCCAGCCTCTCCCCCGACACCGCCCAGCCTCGACACGACACCGCCCAGCTTCTCCCACAACACCGCCCATCCTCCCCGACACCGCCCCGCCTCTCCCCCGACACCGCCCAGCCTCTCTCCCGACATCGCTCAGCCTCTCCCCCGACACCGACCAGCCTCGACACGGCACCGCCCCGCCTCTCCCCCGACACCGCCCAGCCTCTCTCACGACACCGCTCAGCCTCTCCCCCGACACCGCCCAGCCTCTCTCCCGACACCGCTCAGCCTCTCCCCCGACACCGCCCAGCCCCTCCCCCGACACCGCCCAGCCTATCTCCCGACACCGCCCATCCTCTCCCCCGACACCGCCCAGCTTCTCCCCCGACACCGCCCAGCCTCCCCGACACCGCCCAGCCTCCCCGACACCGCCCAGCCTCCCCCCGACACCGCCCAGCCTCTCTCCCGACACCGCCCAGCCTCTTCCCCGACACCGACCAGCCTCGACACGACACCGCCCAGCTTCTCCCCCGACACCGCCCAGCCTCCCCGACACCGCCCAGTCTCTCCCCCGACACCGCCCAGCCTCTCCCCCGACACCGCCCAGCCTCTCCCCCGACACCGCCCAGCCTCCTCCCGACACCGCCCAGTCTCTCCCCCGACACCGCCCAGCCTCACTCCCGACACCGCTCAGCCTCTCCCCCGACACCACCCAGCCTCTCTCCCGACACCGCTCAGCCTCTCCCCCGACACCGCCCAGCCTCTCTCGCGACACCGCCCAGCCTCTCCCCCGACACCGCCCAGCCTCTCTCCCGACACTGCCCAGCCTCTCCCCCGACACCGACCAGCTTCCTCCCGACACCGCCCAGCCTCTCTCCCGACACAGCCCAGCTACTCCCCCGACACCGCCCAGCCTCTCCCCCGACACCGCCCAGCCTCTCTCCCGACACCGCCCAGCCTCTCCCCCGACACCGCCCAGCCTCTCCCCCGTCACCGCCCAGCCTCTCCCCCGACACCGCCCAGCCTCACTGCCGACACCGCTCAGCCTCTCCCCCGACACCGCCCAGCCTCTCTCCCGACACCGCCCAGCCCCTCCCCGACACCGCCCAGCCTCTCTCGCGACACCGCCCAGCCTCTCCCCCGACACCGCCCAGCCTCTCCCCCGACACCGCCCAGCCTCTCCCCCGACACCACCCAGCCTCTCTCCCGACACCGCTCAGCCTCTCCCCCGACACCGCCCAGCCTCTCTCGCGACACCGCCCAGCCTCTCCCCCGACACCGCCCAGCCTCTCTCCCGACACTGCCCAGCCTCTCCCCCGACACCGACCAGCTTCCTCCCGACACCGCCCAGCCTCTATCCCGACACAGCCCAGCTACTCCCCCGACACCGCCCAGCCTCTCCCCCGACACCGCCCAGCCTCTCTCCCGACACCGCCCAGCCTCTCCCCCGACACCGCCCAGCCTCTCCCCCGACACCGCCCAGCCTCACTGCCGACACCGCCCAGCCTCACTGCCGACACCGCTCAGCCTCTCCCCCGACACCGCCCAGCCTCTCTCCCGACACCGCCCAGCCCCTCCCCGACACCGCCCAGCCTCTCTCGCGACACCGCCCAGCCTCTCCCCCGACACCGACCAGCTTCCTCCCGACACCGCCCAGCCTCTCTCCCGACACAGCCCAGCTACTCCCACGACACCGCCCAGCCTCTCCCCCGACACCGCCCAGCCTCTCCCCCGACACCGCCCAGCCTCTCTCCCGACACCGCCCAGCCTCTCCCCCGACACCGCCCAGCCTCTCCCCCGACACCGCCCAGCCTCGACACGACACCGCCCAGCTTCTCCCCCGACACCGCCCAGCCTCTCTCCCGACACCGCCCAGCCTCTCCCCCGACACCGCCCAGCTACTCCCACGACACCGCCCAGCCTCTCCCCCGACACCGCCCAGCTTCTCCCCCGACACCGCCCAGCCTCTCCCCCGACACCGCCCAGCCTCTCCCCCGACACCGCCCAGCTTCGACACGATACCGCCCAGCTTCTCCCCCGACACCGCCCAGCCTCGACACGACACTGCACAGCCTCTATCCCGACACCGCCCAGCCTCTCCCCCGACACCGCCCAGCCTCGACACGATACCGCCCAGCTTCTCCCCCGACACCGCCCAGCCTCGACACGACACCGCCCAGCCTCTCCCCCGACACCCCCCGCCTCTCCCCCGACACCGCCCAGCCTCTCCCCCGAAACCGCCCAGCCTCTCCCCCGACACCGCCCAGCCTCGACACGATACCGCCCAGCTTCTCCCCCGACACCGCCCAGCCTCTCCCCCGACACCGCCCAGCCTCTCCCCCGACACCGCCCAGCCTCTCCCCCGACACCGACCAGCCTCTCAACTGACACCGCCCAGCCTCTCTCCCGACCGACACCGCCCAGCCTCGACACGACACCGCCCAGCCTCTCTCCCGACCGACACCGCCCAGCCTCTCCCCCGACACCGCCCAGCCTCGACACGACACCGCCCAGCTTCTCCCCCGACACCGCCCATCCTCCCCGACACCGCCCCGCCACTCCCCCGGCACCGCCCAGCCTCTCTCCCGACACCGCTCAGCCTCTCCCCCGACACCGCCCAGCTTCTCCCCCGACACCGCCCAGCTTCTCTCCCGACACCGCCCCGCCTCTCCCCCGACACCGCCCAGCCTCTCTCCCGACACCGCTCAGCCTCTCCCCCGACACCGCCCAGCCTCTCTCCCGACACCGCTCAGCCTCTCCCCCGACACCACCCAGCCCCTCCCCCGACACCGCCCAGCCTCTCCCCCGACACCGCCCCGCCTCTCCCCCGACACCGCCCAGCCTCTCCCCGACACGGTCCAGCCTCTTCCCCGACACCGCCCAGCCTCTCCCCCGACACTGCCCAGCCTCTCCCCCGAAACCGCCCAGCCTCTCTCCCGACACCGCTCAGCCTCTCCCCCGACACTGCCCAGACTCTCCCCCGACACCGCCCAGCCTCTCCCCCGACACCGCCCAGCCTCTCCCCCGACACTGCCCAGACTCTCCCCCGACACCGCCCAGCCTCTCCCCCGACACCGCCCAGCCTCTCCCCCGACACCGCTCAGCCTCTCCCCCGACACTGCCCAGACTCTCCCCCGACACCGCGCTGCCTCCCTCCCGACACCTCCCAGCCTCCCTCCCGACACCGCCCAGACTCTCCCCCGACACTGGCCAGCCTCTCCCCCGACACCGCCCAGCCTCTCCCCCGACAACGCCCAGCCTCTCCCCCGACACCGCCGAGCCTCGACACGACACAGCCCAGCTTCTCCCCGACACCGCCCAGACTCTCCCCCGACACCGCCCAGCTTCCCCCCGACACCGCCCAGCCTCCCTCCCGACACCTCCCAGCCTCCCTCCCGACACCGCCCAGACTCTCCCCCGACACCGCCCAGCCTCCCTCCCGACACCTCCCAGCCTCCCTCCCGACACCGCCGAGCCTCTCCACCGACACCGCCCAGCCTCTCTCCGACACCGCCCAGCCTCTCCCCCGACACCACCCAGCATCCCCCACCGACACCGCCCAGCCTCTCCCCGACACCACCCAGCCACTCCCCCGACACCACCCAGCATCTCCCACCACACCGCCCATACTCTCCACCGACACCGCGCGGCCTCTCCCCCGACACCGCCCAGCCTCGACCCGACACCGCCCAGCTTCCACCCCGACACCGCCCAGCCATTCCCCCGGCACGGTCCAGCCTCTCCCCCGACACCGACCTGCCTCTCCACAGAAACTGCCCAGCCTCTCCCCAGACACCGCACAGCCTCTCCCCGACACCGCCCAGCCTCTCCCCGACACCGCCCAGCCTCCCCGCCGACACCGCCCAGCCTCTCCCCCGACACCGCCCTGCCTCTCCCCCGACACCGCCCAGCCTCTCCCCCGACACCGCCCTGCCTCTCCCCCGACACCGCCCAGCCTCTCCCCGACACCGCCCAGCCTCTCCCCCGACACCGCCCAGCCTCTCCCCGACACCGCCCAGCTTCCCCGCCGACACCGCCCAGCCTCTCCCCCGACACCGCCCAGCCTCTCCACCGACCAGCCTCGACACGACACCGCCCAGCTTCTCCCCCGACACCGCCCAGCCTCCCCGACACCGCCCCGCCTCTCCCCCGACACAGCCCAGCCTCGACACTACACCGCTCAGACTCTACCCGACACCGCCCAGCCTCTCCCCCGACACCGCCCAGCCTCTCCAAGACACCGCCCAGCCTCTCCCCCGACACCGCCCAGCCTCTCCACGACACCGCCCAGCCTCTCCCCCGACACGATCCAGCCTCGACACGACACCGCCGAGCTACTCCCCCGACACCGCCCAGCCTCTCCCCCGACACCGCCCAGCCTCTCCCCGACACCGCCCAGCTTCCACCCCGACACCGCCCAGCCATTCCCCCGGCACGGTCCAGCCTCTCCCCCGACACCGACCTGCCTCTCCCCAGAAACTGCCCAGCCTCTCCCCCGACACCGCCCAGCCTCTGTCCCGACACCGCCCAGCCTCTCCCCGGTCACCGCCCAGCCTCTCCCCCGACACCGCCCAGCCTCTCTCCCGACACCGCCCAGCTTCTCCCCCGACACCGCCCAGCCTCTCCCCCGACACCGCCCAGCCTCTCCCCCGACACCGCCCCGCCTCTCTCCCGACACCGCCCAGCCTCTCTCCCGACACCGCCCAGCCTCGACACGACACCGCCCAGCCTCTCCCCCGACACCCCCCGCCTCTCTCCCGACACCGCCCAGCCTCTCCCCCGAAACCGCCCAGCCTCTCCCCCGACACCGCCCAGCCTCGACACGATACCGCCCAGCTTCTCCCCCGACACCGCCCAGCCTCTCCCCCGACACCGCCCAGCCTCTCCCCCGACACCGCCCAGCCTCGACACGACACCGCCCAGCCTCTCTCCCGACCGACACCGCCCAGCCTCTCCCCCGACACCGCCCAGCCTCGACACGACACCGCCCAGCTTCTCCCCCGACACCGCCCAGCCTCGACACGATACCGCCCAGCTTCTCCCCCGACACCGCCCAGCCTCTCCCCCGACACCGCCCAGCCTCTCCCCCGACACCGCCCAGCCTCGACACGACACCGCCCAGCCTCTCTCCCGACCGACACCGCCCAGCCTCTCCCCCGACACCGCCCAGCCTCGACACGACACCGCCCAGCTTCTCCCCCGACACCGCCCATCCTCCCCGACACCGCCCCGCCACTCCCCCGGCACCGCCCAGCCTCTCTCCCGACACCGCTCAGCCTCTCCCCCGACACCGCCCAGCTTCTCCCCCGACACCGCCCAGCCTCTCTCCCGACACCGCTCAGCCTCTCCCCCGACACCGCCCAGCCTCTCTCCCGACACCGCTCAGCCTCTCCCCCGACACCACCCAGCCCCTCCCCCGACACCGCCCAGCCTCTCCCCCGACACCGCCCCGCCTCTCCCCCGACACCGCCCAGCCTCTCCCCGACACGGTCCAGCCTCTTCCCCGACACCGCCCAGCCTCTCCCCCGACACTGCCCAGCCTCTCCCCCGACACCGCCCAGCCTCTCTCCCGACACCGCTCAGCCTCTCCCCCGACACTGCCCAGACTCTCCCCCGACACCGCCCAGCCTCTCCCCCGACACCGCCCAGCCTCTCCCCCGACACTGCCCAGACTCTCCCCCGACACCGCCCAGCCTCTCCCCCGACACCGCCCAGCCTCTCCCCCGACACCGCTCAGCCTCTCCCCCGACACTGCCCAGACTCTCCCCCGACACCGCCCTGCCTCCCTCCCGACACCTCCCAGCCTCCCTCCCGACACCGCCCAGACTCTCCCCCGACACTGGCCAGCCTCTCCCCCGACACCGCCCAGCCTCTCCCCCGACAACGCCCAGCCTCTCCCCCGACACCGCCGAGCCTCGACACGACACAGCCCAGCTTCTCCCCGACACCGCCCAGACTCTCCCCCGACACCGCCCAGCTTCCCCCCGACACCGCCCAGCCTCCCTCCCGACACCTCCCAGCCTCGACACGACACCGCCCAGCCTCTCTCCCGACCGACACCGCCCAGCCTCTCCCCCGACACCGCCCAGCCTCGACACGACACCGCCCAGCTTCTCCCCCGACACCGCCCATCCTCCCCGACACCGCCCCGCCACTCCCCCGGCACCGCCCAGCCTCTCTCCCGACACCGCTCAGCCTCTCCCCCGACACCGCCCAGCTTCTCCCCCGACACCGCCCAGCCTCTCTCCCGACACCGCTCAGCCTCTCCCCCGACACCGCCCAGCCTCTCTCCCGACACCGCTCAGCCTCTCCCCCGACACCACCCAGCCCCTCCCCCGACACCGCCCAGCCTCTCCCCCGACACCGCCCCGCCTCTCCCCCGACACCGCCCAGCCTCTCCCCGACACGGTCCAGCCTCTTCCCCGACACCGCCCAGCCTCTCCCCCGACACTGCCCAGCCTCTCCCCCGACACCGCCCAGCCTCTCTCCCGACACCGCTCAGCCTCTCCCCCGACACTGCCCAGACTCTCCCCCGACACCGCCCAGCCTCTCCCCCGACACCGCCCAGCCTCTCCCCCGACACTGCCCAGACTCTCCCCCGACACCGCCCAGCCTCTCCCCCGACACCGCCCAGCCTCTCCCCGACACCGCCCAGCTTCCCCGCCGACACCGCCCAGCCTCTCCCCCGACACCGCCCAGCCTCTCCACCGACCAGCCTCGACACGACACCGCCCAGCTTCTCCCCCGACACCGCCCAGCCTCCCCGACACCGCCCCGCCTCTCCCCCGACACAGCCCAGCCTCGACACTACACCGCTCAGACTCTACCCGACACCGCCCAGCCTCTCCCCCGACACCGCCCAGCCTCTCCAAGACACCGCCCAGCCTCTCCCCCGACACCGCCCAGCCTCTCCACGACACCGCCCAGCCTCTCCCCCGACACGATCCAGCCTCGACACGACACCGCCGAGCTACTCCCCCGACACCGCCCAGCCTCTCCCCCGACACCGCCCAGCCTCTCCCCGACACCGCCCAGCTTCCACCCCGACACCGCCCAGCCATTCCCCCGGCACGGTCCAGCCTCTCCCCCGACACCGACCTGCCTCTCCCCAGAAACTGCCCAGCCTCTCCCCCGACACCGCCCAGCCTCTGTCCCGACACCGCCCAGCCTCTCCCCGGTCACCGCCCAGCCTCTCCCCCGACACCGCCCAGCCTCTCTCCCGACACCGCCCAGCTTCTCCCCCGACACCGCCCAGCCTCTCCCCCGACACCGCCCAGCCTCTCCCCCGACACCGCCCCGCCTCTCTCCCGACACCGCCCAGCCTCTCTCCCGACACCGCCCAGCCTCGACACGACACCGCCCAGCCTCTCCCCCGACACCCCCCGCCTCTCTCCCGACACCGCCCAGCCTCTCCCCCGAAACCGCCCAGCCTCTCCCCCGACACCGCCCAGCCTCGACACGATACCGCCCAGCTTCTCCCCCGACACCGCCCAGCCTCTCCCCCGACACCGCCCAGCCTCTCCCCCGACACCGCCCAGCCTCGACACGACACCGCCCAGCCTCTCTCCCGACCGACACCGCCCAGCCTCTCCCCCGACACCGCCCAGCCTCGACACGACACCGCCCAGCTTCTCCCCCGACACCGCCCATCCTCCCCGACACCGCCCCGCCACTCCCCCGGCACCGCCCAGCCTCTCTCCCGACACCGCTCAGCCTCTCCCCCGACACCGCCCAGCTTCTCCCCCGACACCGCCCAGCCTCTCTCCCGACACCGCTCAGCCTCTCCCCCGACACCGCCCAGCCTCTCTCCCGACACCGCTCAGCCTCTCCCCCGACACCACCCAGCCCCTCCCCCGACACCGCCCAGCCTCTCCCCCGACACCGCCCCGCCTCTCCCCCGACACCGCCCAGCCTCTCCCCGACACGGTCCAGCCTCTTCCCCGACACCGCCCAGCCTCTCCCCCGACACTGCCCAGCCTCTCCCCCGACACCGCCCAGCCTCTCTCCCGACACCGCTCAGCCTCTCCCCCGACACTGCCCAGACTCTCCCCCGACACCGCCCAGCCTCTCCCCCGACACCGCCCAGCCTCTCCCCCGACACTGCCCAGACTCTCCCCCGACACCGCCCAGCCTCTCCCCCGACACCGCCCAGCCTCTCCCCCGACACCGCTCAGCCTCTCCCCCGACACTGCCCAGACTCTCCCCCGACACCGCCCTGCCTCCCTCCCGACACCTCCCAGCCTCCCTCCCGACACCGCCCAGACTCTCCCCCGACACTGGCCAGCCTCTCCCCCGACACCGCCCAGCCTCTCCCCCGACAACGCCCAGCCTCTCCCCCGACACCGCCGAGCCTCGACACGACACAGCCCAGCTTCTCCCCGACACCGCCCAGACTCTCCCCCGACACCGCCCAGCTTCCCCCCGACACCGCCCAGCCTCCCTCCCGACACCTCCCAGCCTCGACACGACACCGCCCAGCCTCTCTCCCGACCGACACCGCCCAGCCTCTCCCCCGACACCGCCCAGCCTCGACACGACACCGCCCAGCTTCTCCCCCGACACCGCCCATCCTCCCCGACACCGCCCCGCCACTCCCCCGGCACCGCCCAGCCTCTCTCCCGACACCGCTCAGCCTCTCCCCCGACACCGCCCAGCTTCTCCCCCGACACCGCCCAGCCTCTCTCCCGACACCGCTCAGCCTCTCCCCCGACACCGCCCAGCCTCTCTCCCGACACCGCTCAGCCTCTCCCCCGACACCACCCAGCCCCTCCCCCGACACCGCCCAGCCTCTCCCCCGACACCGCCCCGCCTCTCCCCCGACACCGCCCAGCCTCTCCCCGACACGGTCCAGCCTCTTCCCCGACACCGCCCAGCCTCTCCCCCGACACTGCCCAGCCTCTCCCCCGACACCGCCCAGCCTCTCTCCCGACACCGCTCAGCCTCTCCCCCGACACTGCCCAGACTCTCCCCCGACACCGCCCAGCCTCTCCCCCGACACCGCCCAGCCTCTCCCCCGACACTGCCCAGACTCTCCCCCGACACCGCCCAGCCTCTCCCCCGACACCGCCCAGCCTCTCCCCGACACCGCCCAGCTTCCCCGCCGACACCGCCCAGCCTCTCCCCCGACACCGCCCAGCCTCTCCACCGACCAGCCTCGACACGACACCGCCCAGCTTCTCCCCCGACACCGCCCAGCCTCCCCGACACCGCCCCGCCTCTCCCCCGACACAGCCCAGCCTCGACACTACACCGCTCAGACTCTACCCGACACCGCCCAGCCTCTCCCCCGACACCGCCCAGCCTCTCCAAGACACCGCCCAGCCTCTCCCCCGACACCGCCCAGCCTCTCCACGACACCGCCCAGCCTCTCCCCCGACACGATCCAGCCTCGACACGACACCGCCGAGCTACTCCCCCGACACCGCCCAGCCTCTCCCCCGACACCGCCCAGCCTCTCCCCGACACCGCCCAGCTTCCACCCCGACACCGCCCAGCCATTCCCCCGGCACGGTCCAGCCTCTCCCCCGACACCGACCTGCCTCTCCCCAGAAACTGCCCAGCCTCTCCCCCGACACCGCCCAGCCTCTGTCCCGACACCGCCCAGCCTCTCCCCGGTCACCGCCCAGCCTCTCCCCCGACACCGCCCAGCCTCTCTCCCGACACCGCCCAGCTTCTCCCCCGACACCGCCCAGCCTCTCCCCCGACACCGCCCAGCCTCTCCCCCGACACCGCCCCGCCTCTCTCCCGACACCGCCCAGCCTCTCTCCCGACACCGCCCAGCCTCGACACGACACCGCCCAGCCTCTCCCCCGACACCCCCCGCCTCTCTCCCGACACCGCCCAGCCTCTCCCCCGAAACCGCCCAGCCTCTCCCCCGACACCGCCCAGCCTCGACACGATACCGCCCAGCTTCTCCCCCGACACCGCCCAGCCTCTCCCCCGACACCGCCCAGCCTCTCCCCCGACACCGCCCAGCCTCGACACGACACCGCCCAGCCTCTCTCCCGACCGACACCGCCCAGCCTCTCCCCCGACACCGCCCAGCCTCGACACGACACCGCCCAGCTTCTCCCCCGACACCGCCCATCCTCCCCGACACCGCCCCGCCACTCCCCCGGCACCGCCCAGCCTCTCTCCCGACACCGCTCAGCCTCTCCCCCGACACCGCCCAGCTTCTCCCCCGACACCGCCCAGCCTCTCTTCCGACACCGCTCAGCCTCTCCCCCGACACCGCCCAGCCTCTCTCCCGACACCGCTCAGCCTCTCCCCCGACACCACCCAGCCCCTCCCCCGACACCGCCCAGCCTCTCCCCCGACACCGCCCCGCCTCTCCCCCGACACCGCCCAGCCTCTCCCCGACACGGTCCAGCCTCTTCCCCGACACCGCCCAGCCTCTCCCCCGACACTGCCCAGCCTCTCCCCCGACACCGCCCAGCCTCTCTCCCGACACCGCTCAGCCTCTCCCCCGACACTGCCCAGACTCTCCCCCGACACCGCCCAGCCTCTCCCCCGACACCGCCCAGCCTCTCCCCCGACACTGCCCAGACTCTCCCCCGACACCGCCCAGCCTCTCCCCCGACACCGCCCAGCCTCTCCCCCGACACCGCTCAGCCTCTCCCCCGACACTGCCCAGACTCTCCCCCGACACCGCCCTGCCTCCCTCCCGACACCTCCCAGCCTCCCTCCCGACACCGCCCAGACTCTCCCCCGACACTGGCCAGCCTCTCCCCCGACACCGCCCAGCCTCTCCCCCGACAACGCCCAGCCTCTCCCCCGACACCGCCGAGCCTCGACACGACACAGCCCAGCTTCTCCCCGACACCGCCCAGACTCTCCCCCGACACCGCCCAGCTTCCCCCCGACACCGCCCAGCCTCCCTCCCGACACCTCCCAGCCTCCCTCCCGACACCGCCCAGACTCTCCCCCGACACCGCCCAGCCTCCCTCCCGACACCTCCCAGCCTCCCTCCCGACACCGCCGAGCCTCTCCCCCGACACCGCCCAGCCTCTCTCCGACACCGCCCAGCCTCTCCCCCGACACCACCCAGCATCCCCCACCGACACCGCCCAGCCTCTCCCCGACACCACCCAGCCACTCCCCCGACACCACCCAGCATCTCCCACCACACCGCCCATACTCTCCACCGACACCGCGCGGCCTCTCCCCCGACACCGCCCAGCCTCGACCCGACACCGCCCAGCTTCCACCCCGACACCGCCCAGCCATTCCCCCGGCACGGTCCAGCCTCTCCCCCGACACCGACCTGCCTCTCCCCAGAAACTGCCCAGCCTCTCCCCGGACACCGCACAGCCTCTCCCCGACACCGCCCAGCCTCTCCCCGACACCGCCCAGCCTCCCCGCCGACACCGCCCAGCCTCTCCCCCGACACCGCCCTGCCTCTCCCCCGACACCGCCCAGCCTCTCCCCCGACACCGCCCTGCCTCTCCCCCGACACCGCCCAGCCTCTCCCCGACACCGCCCAGCCTCTCCCCCGACACCGCCCAACCTCTCCCCGACACCGCCCAGCTTCCCCGCCGACACCGCCCAGCCTCTCCCCCGACACCGCCCAGCCTCTCCACCGACCAGCCTCGACACGACACCGCCCAGCTTCTCCCCCGACACCGCCCAGCCTCCCCGACACCGCCCCGCCTCTCCCCCGACACAGCCCAGCCTCGACACTACACCGCTCAGACTCTACCCGACACCGCCCAGCCTCTCCCCCGACACCGCCCAGCCTCTCCAAGACACCGCCCAGCCTCTCCCCCGACACCGCCCAGCCTCTCCACGACACCGCCCAGCCTCTCCCCCGACACGATCCAGCCTCGACACGACACCGCCGAGCTACTCCCCCGACACCGCCCAGCCTCTCCCCCGACACCGCCCAGCCTCTCCCCGACACCGCCCAGCTTCCACCCCGACACCGCCCAGCCATTCCCCCGGCACGGTACAGCCTCTCCCCCGACACCGACCTGCCTCTCCCCAGAAACTGCCCAGCCTCTCTCCCGACACCGCCCAGCTTCTCCCCCGACACCGCCCAGCCTCTACCCCGACACCGCCCAGCCTCTCCCCCGACACCGCCCCGCCTCTCCCCCGACACCGCACAGCCTCTCTCCCGACACCGCTCAGCCTCTCCCCCGACACCGCCCAGCCTTCCCCACGACACCGCCCAGCCTCTCCCCCGACACCGCCCAGCTTCTCCCCCGACACCGCCCAGCCTCTCCCCCGACACTGCACAGCCTCGCCCCCGACACCACCCAGCCTCCCCACGACACCGCTCAGCCTCTCCCCCGACACCGCCCAGCCTCTCTCCCGACACCGCTCAGCCTCTCCCCCGACACTGCCCAGACTCTCCCCCGACACCGCCCTGCCTCCCTCCCGACACCTCCCAGCCTCCCTCCCGACACCGCCCAGACTCTCCCCCGACACTGGCCAGCCTCTCCCCCGACACCGCCCAGCCTCTCCCCCGACAACGCCCAGCCTCTCCCCCGACACCGCCGAGCCTCGACACGACACAGCCCAGCTTCTCCCCGACACCGCCCAGACTCTCCCCCGACACCGCCCAGCTTCCCCCCGACACCGCCCAGCCTCCCTCCCGACACCTCCCAGCCTCCCTCCCGACACCGCCCAGACTCTCCCCCGACACCGCCCAGCCTCCCTCCCGACACCTCCCAGCCTCCCTCCCGACACCGCCGAGCCTCTCCCCCGACACCGCCCAGCCTCTCTCCGACACCGCCCAGCCTCTCCCCCGACACCGCCGAGCCTCGACACGACACAGCCCAGCTTCTCCCCGACACCGCCCAGACTCTCCCCCGACACCGCCCAGCTTCCCCCCGACACCGCCCAGCCTCCCTCCCGACACCTCCCAGCCTCCCTCCCGACACCGCCCAGACTCTCCCCCGACACCGCCCAGCCTCCCTCCCGACACCTCCCAGCCTCCCTCCCGACACCGCCGAGCCTCTCCCCCGACACCGCCCAGCCTCTCCCCCGACACCACCCAGCATCCCCCACCGACACCGCCCAGCCTCTCCCCGACACCACCCAGCCACTCCCCCGACACCACCCAGCATCTCCCACCACACCGCCCATACTCTCCACCGACACCGCGCGGCCTCTCCCCCGACACCGCCCAGCCTCGACACGACACCGCCCAGCTTCTCCCCCGACACCGCCCATCCTCCCCGACACCGCCCCGCCACTCCCCCGGCACCGCCCAGCCTCTCTCCCGACACCGCTCAGCCTCTCCCCCGACACCGCCCAGCTTCTCCCCCGACACCGCCCAGCCTCTCTCCCGACACCGCTCAGCCTCTCCCCCGACACCGCCCAGCCTCTCTCCCGACACCGCTCAGCCTCTCCCCCGACACCACCCAGCCCCTCCCCCGACACCGCCCAGCCTCTCCCCCGACACCGCCCCGCCTCTCCCCCGACACCGCCCAGCCTCTCCCCGACACGGTCCAGCCTCTTCCCCGACACCGCCCAGCCTCTCCCCCGACACTGCCCAGCCTCTCCCCCGACACCGCCCAGCCTCTCTCCCGACACCGCTCAGCCTCTCCCCCGACACTGCCCAGACTCTCCCCCGACACCGCCCAGCCTCTCCCCCGACACCGCCCAGCCTCTCCCCCGACACTGCCCAGACTCTCCCCCGACACCGCCCAGCCTCTCCCCCGACACCGCCCAGCCTCTCCCCGACACCGCCCAGCTTCCCCGCCGACACCGCCCAGCCTCTCCCCCGACACCGCCCAGCCTCTCCACCGACCAGCCTCGACACGACACCGCCCAGCTTCTCCCCCGACACCGCCCAGCCTCCCCGACACCGCCCCGCCTCTCCCCCGACACAGCCCAGCCTCGACACTACACCGCTCAGACTCTACCCGACACCGCCCAGCCTCTCCCCCGACACCGCCCAGCCTCTCCAAGACACCGCCCAGCCTCTCCCCCGACACCGCCCAGCCTCTCCACGACACCGCCCAGCCTCTCCCCCGACACGATCCAGCCTCGACACGACACCGCCGAGCTACTCCCCCGACACCGCCCAGCCTCTCCCCCGACACCGCCCAGCCTCTCCCCGACACCGCCCAGCTTCCACCCCGACACCGCCCAGCCATTCCCCCGGCACGGTCCAGCCTCTCCCCCGACACCGACCTGCCTCTCCCCAGAAACTGCCCAGCCTCTCCCCCGACACCGCCCAGCCTCTGTCCCGACACCGCCCAGCCTCTCCCCGGTCACCGCCCAGCCTCTCCCCCGACACCGCCCAGCCTCTCTCCCGACACCGCCCAGCTTCTCCCCCGACACCGCCCAGCCTCTCCCCCGACACCGCCCAGCCTCTCCCCCGACACCGCCCCGCCTCTCTCCCGACACCGCCCAGCCTCTCTCCCGACACCGCCCAGCCTCGACACGACACCGCCCAGCCTCTCCCCCGACACCCCCCGCCTCTCTCCCGACACCGCCCAGCCTCTCCCCCGAAACCGCCCAGCCTCTCCCCCGACACCGCCCAGCCTCGACACGATACCGCCCAGCTTCTCCCCCGACACCGCCCAGCCTCTCCCCCGACACCGCCCAGCCTCTCCCCCGACACCGCCCAGCCTCGACACGACACCGCCCAGCCTCTCTCCCGACCGACACCGCCCAGCCTCTCCCCCGACACCGCCCAGCCTCGACACGACACCGCCCAGCTTCTCCCCCGACACCGCCCATCCTCCCCGACACCGCCCCGCCACTCCCCCGGCACCGCCCAGCCTCTCTCCCGACACCGCTCAGCCTCTCCCCCGACACCGCCCAGCTTCTCCCCCGACACCGCCCAGCCTCTCTTCCGACACCGCTCAGCCTCTCCCCCGACACCGCCCAGCCTCTCTCCCGACACCGCTCAGCCTCTCCCCCGACACCACCCAGCCCCTCCCCCGACACCGCCCAGCCTCTCCCCCGACACCGCCCCGCCTCTCCCCCGACACCGCCCAGCCTCTCCCCGACACGGTCCAGCCTCTTCCCCGACACCGCCCAGCCTCTCCCCCGACACTGCCCAGCCTCTCCCCCGACACCGCCCAGCCTCTCTCCCGACACCGCTCAGCCTCTCCCCCGACACTGCCCAGACTCTCCCCCGACACCGCCCAGCCTCTCCCCCGACACCGCCCAGCCTCTCCCCCGACACTGCCCAGACTCTCCCCCGACACCGCCCAGCCTCTCCCCCGACACCGCCCAGCCTCTCCCCCGACACCGCTCAGCCTCTCCCCCGACACTGCCCAGACTCTCCCCCGACACCGCCCTGCCTCCCTCCCGACACCTCCCAGCCTCCCTCCCGACACCGCCCAGACTCTCCCCCGACACTGGCCAGCCTCTCCCCCGACACCGCCCAGCCTCTCCCCCGACAACGCCCAGCCTCTCCCCCGACACCGCCGAGCCTCGACACGACACAGCCCAGCTTCTCCCCGACACCGCCCAGACTCTCCCCCGACACCGCCCAGCTTCCCCCCGACACCGCCCAGCCTCCCTCCCGACACCTCCCAGCCTCCCTCCCGACACCGCCCAGACTCTCCCCCGACACCGCCCAGCCTCCCTCCCGACACCTCCCAGCCTCCCTCCCGACACCGCCGAGCCTCTCCCCCGACACCGCCCAGCCTCTCTCCGACACCGCCCAGCCTCTCCCCCGACACCACCCAGCATCCCCCACCGACACCGCCCAGCCTCTCCCCGACACCACCCAGCCACTCCCCCGACACCACCCAGCATCTCCCACCACACCGCCCATACTCTCCACCGACACCGCGCGGCCTCTCCCCCGACACCGCCCAGCCTCGACCCGACACCGCCCAGCTTCCACCCCGACACCGCCCAGCCATTCCCCCGGCACGGTCCAGCCTCTCCCCCGACACCGACCTGCCTCTCCCCAGAAACTGCCCAGCCTCTCCCCGGACACCGCACAGCCTCTCCCCGACACCGCCCAGCCTCTCCCCGACACCGCCCAGCCTCCCCGCCGACACCGCCCAGCCTCTCCCCCGACACCGCCCTGCCTCTCCCCCGACACCGCCCAGCCTCTCCCCCGACACCGCCCTGCCTCTCCCCCGACACCGCCCAGCCTCTCCCCGACACCGCCCAGCCTCTCCCCCGACACCGCCCAACCTCTCCCCGACACCGCCCAGCTTCCCCGCCGACACCGCCCAGCCTCTCCCCCGACACCGCCCAGCCTCTCCACCGACCAGCCTCGACACGACACCGCCCAGCTTCTCCCCCGACACCGCCCAGCCTCCCCGACACCGCCCCGCCTCTCCCCCGACACAGCCCAGCCTCGACACTACACCGCTCAGACTCTACCCGACACCGCCCAGCCTCTCCCCCGACACCGCCCAGCCTCTCCAAGACACCGCCCAGCCTCTCCCCCGACACCGCCCAGCCTCTCCACGACACCGCCCAGCCTCTCCCCCGACACGATCCAGCCTCGACACGACACCGCCGAGCTACTCCCCCGACACCGCCCAGCCTCTCCCCCGACACCGCCCAGCCTCTCCCCGACACCGCCCAGCTTCCACCCCGACACCGCCCAGCCATTCCCCCGGCACGGTACAGCCTCTCCCCCGACACCGACCTGCCTCTCCCCAGAAACTGCCCAGCCTCTCTCCCGACACCGCCCAGCTTCTCCCCCGACACCGCCCAGCCTCTACCCCGACACCGCCCAGCCTCTCCCCCGACACCGCCCCGCCTCTCCCCCGACACCGCACAGCCTCTCTCCCGACACCGCTCAGCCTCTCCCCCGACACCGCCCAGCCTTCCCCACGACACCGCCCAGCCTCTCCCCCGACACCGCCCAGCTTCTCCCCCGACACCGCCCAGCCTCTCCCCCGACACTGCACAGCCTCGCCCCCGACACCACCCAGCCTCCCCACGACACCGCTCAGCCTCTCCCCCGACACCGCCCAGCCTCTCTCCCGACACCGCTCAGCCTCTCCCCCGACACTGCCCAGACTCTCCCCCGACACCGCCCTGCCTCCCTCCCGACACCTCCCAGCCTCCCTCCCGACACCGCCCAGACTCTCCCCCGACACTGGCCAGCCTCTCCCCCGACACCGCCCAGCCTCTCCCCCGACAACGCCCAGCCTCTCCCCCGACACCGCCGAGCCTCGACACGACACAGCCCAGCTTCTCCCCGACACCGCCCAGACTCTCCCCCGACACCGCCCAGCTTCCCCCCGACACCGCCCAGCCTCCCTCCCGACACCTCCCAGCCTCCCTCCCGACACCGCCCAGACTCTCCCCCGACACCGCCCAGCCTCCCTCCCGACACCTCCCAGCCTCCCTCCCGACACCGCCGAGCCTCTCCCCCGACACCGCCCAGCCTCTCTCCGACACCGCCCAGCCTCTCCCCCGACACCGCCGAGCCTCGACACGACACAGCCCAGCTTCTCCCCGACACCGCCCAGACTCTCCCCCGACACCGCCCAGCTTCCCCCCGACACCGCCCAGCCTCCCTCCCGACACCTCCCAGCCTCCCTCCCGACACCGCCCAGACTCTCCCCCGACACCGCCCAGCCTCCCTCCCGACACCTCCCAGCCTCCCTCCCGACACCGCCGAGCCTCTCCCCCGACACCGCCCAGCCTCTCCCCCGACACCACCCAGCATCCCCCACCGACACCGCCCAGCCTCTCCCCGACACCACCCAGCCACTCCCCCGACACCACCCAGCATCTCCCACCACACCGCCCATACTCTCCACCGACACCGCGCGGCCTCTCCCCCGACACCGCCCAGCCTCGACACGACACCGCCCAGCTTCTCCCCCGACACCGCCCATCCTCCCCGACACCGCCCCGCCACTCCCCCGGCACCGCCCAGCCTCTCTCCCGACACCGCTCAGCCTCTCCCCCGACACCGCCCAGCTTCTCCCCCGACACCGCCCAGCCTCTCTCCCGACACCGCTCAGCCTCTCCCCCGACACCGCCCAGCCTCTCTCCCGACACCGCTCAGCCTCTCCCCCGACACCACCCAGCCCCTCCCCCGACACCGCCCAGCCTCTCCCCCGACACCGCCCCGCCTCTCCCCCGACACCGCCCAGCCTCTCCCCGACACGGTCCAGCCTCTTCCCCGACACCGCCCAGCCTCTCCCCCGACACTGCCCAGCCTCTCCCCCGACACCGCCCAGCCTCTCTCCCGACACCGCTCAGCCTCTCCCCCGACACTGCCCAGACTCTCCCCCGACACCGCCCAGCCTCTCCCCCGACACCGCCCAGCCTCTCCCCCGACACTGCCCAGACTCTCCCCCGACACCGCCCAGCCTCTCCCCCGACACCGCCCAGCCTCTCCCCGACACCGCCCAGCTTCCCCGCCGACACCGCCCAGCCTCTCCCCCGACACCGCCCAGCCTCTCCACCGACCAGCCTCGACACGACACCGCCCAGCTTCTCCCCCGACACCGCCCAGCCTCCCCGACACCGCCCCGCCTCTCCCCCGACACAGCCCAGCCTCGACACTACACCGCTCAGACTCTACCCGACACCGCCCAGCCTCTCCCCCGACACCGCCCAGCCTCTCCAAGACACCGCCCAGCCTCTCCCCCGACACCGCCCAGCCTCTCCACGACACCGCCCAGCCTCTCCCCCGACACGATCCAGCCTCGACACGACACCGCCGAGCTACTCCCCCGACACCGCCCAGCCTCTCCCCCGACACCGCCCAGCCTCTCCCCGACACCGCCCAGCTTCCACCCCGACACCGCCCAGCCATTCCCCCGGCACGGTCCAGCCTCTCCCCCGACACCGACCTGCCTCTCCCCAGAAACTGCCCAGCCTCTCCCCCGACACCGCCCAGCCTCTGTCCCGACACCGCCCAGCCTCTCCCCGGTCACCGCCCAGCCTCTCCCCCGACACCGCCCAGCCTCTCTCCCGACACCGCCCAGCTTCTCCCCCGACACCGCCCAGCCTCTCCCCCGACACCGCCCAGCCTCTCCCCCGACACCGCCCCGCCTCTCTCCCGACACCGCCCAGCCTCTCTCCCGACACCGCCCAGCCTCGACACGACACCGCCCAGCCTCTCCCCCGACACCCCCCGCCTCTCTCCCGACACCGCCCAGCCTCTCCCCCGAAACCGCCCAGCCTCTCCCCCGACACCGCCCAGCCTCGACACGATACCGCCCAGCTTCTCCCCCGACACCGCCCAGCCTCTCCCCCGACACCGCCCAGCCTCTCCCCCGACACCGCCCAGCCTCGACACGACACCGCCCAGCCTCTCTCCCGACCGACACCGCCCAGCCTCTCCCCCGACACCGCCCAGCCTCGACACGACACCGCCCAGCTTCTCCCCCGACACCGCCCATCCTCCCCGACACCGCCCCGCCACTCCCCCGGCACCGCCCAGCCTCTCTCCCGACACCGCTCAGCCTCTCCCCCGACACCGCCCAGCTTCTCCCCCGACACCGCCCAGCCTCTCTTCCGACACCGCTCAGCCTCTCCCCCGACACCGCCCAGCCTCTCTCCCGACACCGCTCAGCCTCTCCCCCGACACCACCCAGCCCCTCCCCCGACACCGCCCAGCCTCTCCCCCGACACCGCCCCGCCTCTCCCCCGACACCGCCCAGCCTCTCCCCGACACGGTCCAGCCTCTTCCCCGACACCGCCCAGCCTCTCCCCCGACACTGCCCAGCCTCTCCCCCGACACCGCCCAGCCTCTCTCCCGACACCGCTCAGCCTCTCCCCCGACACTGCCCAGACTCTCCCCCGACACCGCCCAGCCTCTCCCCCGACACCGCCCAGCCTCTCCCCCGACACTGCCCAGACTCTCCCCCGACACCGCCCAGCCTCTCCCCCGACACCGCCCAGCCTCTCCCCCGACACCGCTCAGCCTCTCCCCCGACACTGCCCAGACTCTCCCCCGACACCGCCCTGCCTCCCTCCCGACACCTCCCAGCCTCCCTCCCGACACCGCCCAGACTCTCCCCCGACACTGGCCAGCCTCTCCCCCGACACCGCCCAGCCTCTCCCCCGACAACGCCCAGCCTCTCCCCCGACACCGCCGAGCCTCGACACGACACAGCCCAGCTTCTCCCCGACACCGCCCAGACTCTCCCCCGACACCGCCCAGCTTCCCCCCGACACCGCCCAGCCTCCCTCCCGACACCTCCCAGCCTCCCTCCCGACACCGCCCAGACTCTCCCCCGACACCGCCCAGCCTCCCTCCCGACACCTCCCAGCCTCCCTCCCGACACCGCCGAGCCTCTCCCCCGACACCGCCCAGCCTCTCTCCGACACCGCCCAGCCTCTCCCCCGACACCACCCAGCATCCCCCACCGACACCGCCCAGCCTCTCCCCGACACCACCCAGCCACTCCCCCGACACCACCCAGCATCTCCCACCACACCGCCCATACTCTCCACCGACACCGCGCGGCCTCTCCCCCGACACCGCCCAGCCTCGACCCGACACCGCCCAGCTTCCACCCCGACACCGCCCAGCCATTCCCCCGGCACGGTCCAGCCTCTCCCCCGACACCGACCTGCCTCTCCCCAGAAACTGCCCAGCCTCTCCCCGGACACCGCACAGCCTCTCCCCGACACCGCCCAGCCTCTCCCCGACACCGCCCAGCCTCCCCGCCGACACCGCCCAGCCTCTCCCCCGACACCGCCCTGCCTCTCCCCCGACACCGCCCAGCCTCTCCCCCGACACCGCCCTGCCTCTCCCCCGACACCGCCCAGCCTCTCCCCGACACCGCCCAGCCTCTCCCCCGACACCGCCCAACCTCTCCCCGACACCGCCCAGCTTCCCCGCCGACACCGCCCAGCCTCTCCCCCGACACCGCCCAGCCTCTCCACCGACCAGCCTCGACACGACACCGCCCAGCTTCTCCCCCGACACCGCCCAGCCTCCCCGACACCGCCCCGCCTCTCCCCCGACACAGCCCAGCCTCGACACTACACCGCTCAGACTCTACCCGACACCGCCCAGCCTCTCCCCCGACACCGCCCAGCCTCTCCAAGACACCGCCCAGCCTCTCCCCCGACACCGCCCAGCCTCTCCACGACACCGCCCAGCCTCTCCCCCGACACGATCCAGCCTCGACACGACACCGCCGAGCTACTCCCCCGACACCGCCCAGCCTCTCCCCCGACACCGCCCAGCCTCTCCCCGACACCGCCCAGCTTCCACCCCGACACCGCCCAGCCATTCCCCCGGCACGGTACAGCCTCTCCCCCGACACCGACCTGCCTCTCCCCAGAAACTGCCCAGCCTCTCTCCCGACACCGCCCAGCTTCTCCCCCGACACCGCCCAGCCTCTACCCCGACACCGCCCAGCCTCTCCCCCGACACCGCCCCGCCTCTCCCCCGACACCGCACAGCCTCTCTCCCGACACCGCTCAGCCTCTCCCCCGACACCGCCCAGCCTTCCCCACGACACCGCCCAGCCTCTCCCCCGACACCGCCCAGCTTCTCCCCCGACACCGCCCAGCCTCTCCCCCGACACTGCACAGCCTCGCCCCCGACACCACCCAGCCTCCCCACGACACCGCTCAGCCTCTCCCCCGACACCGCCCAGCCTCTCTCCCGACACCGCTCAGCCTCTCCCCCGACACTGCCCAGACTCTCCCCCGACACCGCCCTGCCTCCCTCCCGACACCTCCCAGCCTCCCTCCCGACACCGCCCAGACTCTCCCCCGACACTGGCCAGCCTCTCCCCCGACACCGCCCAGCCTCTCCCCCGACAACGCCCAGCCTCTCCCCCGACACCGCCGAGCCTCGACACGACACAGCCCAGCTTCTCCCCGACACCGCCCAGACTCTCCCCCGACACCGCCCAGCTTCCCCCCGACACCGCCCAGCCTCCCTCCCGACACCTCCCAGCCTCCCTCCCGACACCGCCCAGACTCTCCCCCGACACCGCCCAGCCTCCCTCCCGACACCTCCCAGCCTCCCTCCCGACACCGCCGAGCCTCTCCCCCGACACCGCCCAGCCTCTCTCCGACACCGCCCAGCCTCTCCCCCGACACCGCCGAGCCTCGACACGACACAGCCCAGCTTCTCCCCGACACCGCCCAGACTCTCCCCCGACACCGCCCAGCTTCCCCCCGACACCGCCCAGCCTCCCTCCCGACACCTCCCAGCCTCCCTCCCGACACCGCCCAGACTCTCCCCCGACACCGCCCAGCCTCCCTCCCGACACCTCCCAGCCTCCCTCCCGACACCGCCGAGCCTCTCCCCCGACACCGCCCAGCCTCTCCCCCGACACCACCCAGCATCCCCCACCGACACCGCCCAGCCTCTCCCCGACACCACCCAGCCACTCCCCCGACACCACCCAGCATCTCCCACCACACCGCCCATACTCTCCACCGACACCGCGCGGCCTCTCCCCCGACACCGCCCAGCCTCGACCCGACACCGCCCAGCTTCCACCCCGACACCGCCCAGCCATTCCCCCGGCACGGTCCAGCCTCTCCCCCGACACCGACCTGCCTCTCCCCAGAAACTGCCCAGCCTCTCCCCGGACACCGCACAGCCTCTCCCCGACACCGCCCAGATCTCCCCGACACCGCCCAGCCTCCCCGCCGACACCGCCCAGCCTCTCCCCCGACAACGCCCTGCCTCTCCCCCGACACCGCCCAGCCTCTCCCCCGACACCGCCCTGCCTCTCCCCCGACACCGCCCAGCCTCTCCCCGACACCGCCCAGCCTCTCCCCCGACACCGCCCAACCTCTCCCCGACACCGCCCAGCTTCCCCGCCGACACCGCCCAGCCTCTCCCCCGACACCGCCCAGCCTCTCCACCGACCAGCCTCGACACGACACCGCCCAGCTTCTCCCCCGACACCGCCCAGCCTCCCCGACACTGCCCCGCCTCTCCCCCGACACAGCCCAGCCTCGACACTACACCGCTCAGACTCTACCCGACACCGCCCAGCCTCTCCCCCGACACCGCCCAGCCTCTCCACGACACCGCCCAGCCTCTCCCCCGACACGATCCAGCCTCGACACGACACCGCCGAGCTACTCCCCCGACACCGCCCAGCCTCTCCCCCGACACCGCCCAGCCTCTCCCCGACACCGCCCAGCTTCCACCCCGACACCGCCCAGCCATTCCCCCGGCACGGTCCAGCCTCTCCCCCGACACCGACCTGCCTCTCCCCAGAAACTGCCCAGCCTCTCTCCCGACACCGCCCAGCTTCTCCCCCGACACCGCCCAGCCTCTACCCCGACACCGCCCAGCCTCTCCCCCGACACCGCCCCGCCTCTCCCCCGACACCGCACAGCCTCTCTCCCGACACCGCTCAGCCTCTCCCCCGACACCGCCCAGCCTTCCCCACGACACCGCCCAGCCTCTCCCCCGACACCGCCCAGCTTCTCCCCCGACACCGCCCAGCCTCTCCCCCGACACCGCCCAGTCTCTCTCCCGACACCGCCCAGCTTCTCCCGCGACACCGCCCAGCCTCTCCCCCGACACCGCCCAGCCTCTCTCCCGACACCGCCCAGCTACTCCCCCGACACTGCACAGCCTCGCCCCCGACACCACCCAGCCTCCCCACGACACCGCTCAGCCTCTCCCCCGACACCGCCCAGCCTCTCTCCCGACACCGCTCAGCCTCTCCCCCGACACTGCCCAGACTCTCCCCCGACACCGCCCTGCCTCCCTCCCGACACCTCCCAGCCTCCCTCCCGACACCGCCCAGACTCTCCCCCGACACTGGCCAGCCTCTCCCCCGACACCGCCCAGCCTCTCCCCCGACAACGCCCAGCCTCTCCCCCGACACCGCCGAGCCTCGACACGACACAGCCCAGCTTCTCCCCGACACCGCCCAGACTCTCCCCCGACACCGCCCAGCTTCCCCCCGACACCGCCCAGCCTCCCTCCCGACACCTCCCAGCCTCCCTCCCGACACCGCCCAGACTCTCCCCCGACACCGCCCAGCCTCCCTCCCGACACCTCCCAGCCTCCCTCCCGACACCGCCGAGCCTCTCCCCCGACACCGCCCAGCCTCTCTCCGACACCGCCCAGCCTCTCCCCCGACACCACCCAGCATCCCCCACCGACACCGCCCAGCCTCTCCCCGACACCACCCAGCATCTCCCACCACACCGCCCATACTCTCCACCGACACCGCGCGGCCTCTCCCCCGACACCGCCCAGCCTCGACCCGACACCGCCCAGCTTCCACCCCGACACCGCCCAGCCATTCCCCCGGCACGGTCCAGCCTCTCCCCCGACACCGACCTGCCTCTCCCCAGAAACTGCCCAGCCTCTCCCCGGACACCGCACAGCCTCTCCCCGACACCGCCCAGATCTCCCCGACACCGCCCAGCCTCCCCGCCGACACCGCCCAGCCTCTCCCCGACACCGCCCTGCCTCTCCCCCGACACCGCCCAGCCTCTCTCCCGACACCGCTCAGCCTCTCCCCCGACACCACCCAGCCCCTCCCCCGACACCGCCCAGTCTCTCCCCCGACACCGCCCCGCCTCTCCCCCGACACCGCCCAGCCTCTCCCCGACACGGTCCAGCCTCTTCCCCGACACCGCCCAGCCTCTCCCCCGACACTGCCCAGCCTCTCCCCCGACACCGCCCAGCCTCTCTCCCGACACCGCTCAGCCTCTCCCCCGACACTGCCCAGACTCTCCCCCGACACCGCCCAGCCTCTCCCCCGACACCGCCCAGCCTCTCCCCCGACACTGCCCAGACTCTCCCCCGACACCGCCCAGCCTCTCCCCCGACACCGCCCAGCCTCTCCCCGACACCGCCCAGCTTCCCCGCCGACACCGCCCAGCCTCTCCCCCGACACCGCCCAGCCTCTCCACCGACCAGCCTCGACACGACACCGCCCAGCTTCTCCCCCGACACCGCCCAGCCTCCCCGACACCGCCCCGCCTCTCCCCCGACACAGCCCAGCCTCGACACTACACCGCTCAGACTCTACCCGACACCGCCCAGCCTCTCCCCCGACACCGCCCAGCCTCTCCAAGACACCGCCCAGCCTCTCCCCCGACACCGCCCAGCCTCTCCACGACACCGCCCAGCCTCTCCCCCGACACGATCCAGCCTCGACACGACACCGCCGAGCTACTCCCCCGACACCGCCCAGCCTCTCCCCCGACACCGCCCAGCCTCTCCCCGACACCGCCCAGCTTCCACCCCGACACCGCCCAGCCATTCCCCCGGCACGGTCCAGCCTCTCCCCCGACACCGACCTGCCTCTCCCCAGAAACTGCCCAGCCTCTCCCCCGACACCGCCCAGCCTCTGTCCCGACACCGCCCAGCCTCTCCCCGGTCACCGCCCAGCCTCTCCCCCGACACCGCCCAGCCTCTCTCCCGACACCGCCCAGCTTCTCCCCCGACACCGCCCAGCCTCTCCCCCGACACCGCCCAGCCTCTCCCCCGACACCGCCCCGCCTCTCTCCCGACACCGCCCAGCCTCTCTCCCGACACCGCCCAGCCTCGACACGACACCGCCCAGCCTCTCCCCCGACACCCCCCGCCTCTCTCCCGACACCGCCCAGCCTCTCCCCCGAAACCGCCCAGCCTCTCCCCCGACACCGCCCAGCCTCGACACGATACCGCCCAGCTTCTCCCCCGACACCGCCCAGCCTCTCCCCCGACACCGCCCAGCCTCTCCCCCGACACCGCCCAGCCTCGACACGACACCGCCCAGCCTCTCTCCCGACCGACACCGCCCAGCCTCTCCCCCGACACCGCCCAGCCTCGACACGACACCGCCCAGCTTCTCCCCCGACACCGCCCATCCTCCCCGACACCGCCCCGCCACTCCCCCGGCACCGCCCAGCCTCTCTCCCGACACCGCTCAGCCTCTCCCCCGACACCGCCCAGCTTCTCCCCCGACACCGCCCAGCCTCTCTCCCGACACCGCTCAGCCTCTCCCCCGACACCGCCCAGCCTCTCTCCCGACACCGCTCAGCCTCTCCCCCGACACCACCCAGCCCCTCCCCCGACACCGCCCAGCCTCTCCCCCGACACCGCCCCGCCTCTCCCCCGACACCGCCCAGCCTCTCCCCGACACGGTCCAGCCTCTTCCCAGACACCGCCCAGCCTCTCCCCCGACACCGCCCAGCCTCTCCCCCGACACCGCCCAGCCTCTCTCCCGACACCGCTCAGCCTCTCCCCCGACACTGCCCAGACTCTCCCCCGACACCGCCCAGCCTCTCCCCCGACACCGCCCAGCCTCTCCCCCGACACTGCCCAGACTCTCCCCCGACACCGCCCAGCCTCTCCCCCGACACCGCCCAGCCTCTCCCCCGACACCGCTCAGCCTCTCCCCCGACACTGCCCAGACTCTCCCCCGACACCGCCCTGCCTCCCTCCCGACACCTCCCAGCCTCCCTCCCGACACCGCCCAGACTCTCCCCCGACACTGGCCAGCCTCTCCCCCGACACCGCCCAGCCTCTCCCCCGACAACGCCCAGCCTCTCCCCCGACACCGCCGAGCTTCGACACGACACAGCCCAGCTTCTCCCCGACACCGCCCAGACTCTCCCCCGACACCGCCCAGCTTCCCCCCGACACCGCCCAGCCTCCCTCCCGACACCTCCCAGCCTCCCTCCCGACACCGCCCAGACTCTCCCCCGACACCGCCCAGCCTCCCTCCCGACACCTCCCAGCCTCCCTCCCGACACCGCCGAGCCTCTCCCCCGACACCGCCCAGCCTCTCTCCGACACCGCCCAGCCTCTCCCCCGACACCACCCAGCATCCCCCACCGACACCGCCCAGCCTCTCCCCGACACCACCCAGCCACTCCCCCGACACCACCCAGCATCTCCCACCACACTGCCCATACTCTCCACCGACACCGCGCGGCCTCTCCCCCGACACCGCCCAGCCTCGACCCGACACCGCCCAGCTTCCACCCCGACACCGCCCAGCCATTCCCCCGGCACGGTCCAGCCTCTCCCCCGACACCGACCTGCCTCTCCCCAGAAACTGCCCAGCCTCTCCCCGGACACCGCACAGCCTCTCCCCGACACCGCCCAGCCTCTCCCCGACACCGCCCAGCCTCCCCGCCGACACCGCCCAGCCTCTCCCCCGACACCGCCCTGCCTCTCCCCCGACACCGCCCAGCCTCTCCCCCGACACCGCCCTGCCTCTCCCCCGACACCGCCCAGCCTCTCCCCGACACCGCCCAGCCTCTCCCCCGACACCGCCCAACCTCTCCCCGACACCGCCCAGCCTCTCCCCCGACACCGCCCAGCCTCTCCACCGACCAGCCTCGACACGACACCGCCCAGCTTCTCCCCCGACACCGCCCAGCCTCCCCGACACCGCCCCGCCTCTCCCCCGACACAGCCCAGCCTCGACACTACACCGCTCAGACTCTACCCGACACCGCCCAGCCTCTCCCCCGACACCGCCCAGCCTCTCCAAGACACCGCCCAGCCTCTCCCCCGACACCGCCCAGCCTCTCCACGACACCGCCCAGCCTCTCCCCCGACACGATCCAGCCTCGACACGACACCGCCGAGCTACTCCCCCGACACCGCCCAGCCTCTCCCCCGACACCGCCCAGCCTCTCCCCGACACCGCCCAGCTTCCACCCCGACACCGCCCAGCCATTCCCCCGGCACGGTCCAGCCTCTCCCCCGACACCGACCTGCCTCTCCCCAGAAACTGCCCCGCCTCTCTCCCGACACCGCCCAGCTTCTCCCCCGACACCGCCCAGCCTCTACCCCGACACCGCCCAGCCTCTCCCCCGACACCGCCCCGCCTCTCCCCCGACACCGCACAGCCTCTCTCCCGACACCGCTCAGCCTCTCCCCCGACACCGCCCAGCCTTCCCCACGACACCGCCCAGCCTCTCCCCCGACACCGCCCAGCTTCTCCCCCGACACCGCCCAGCCTCTCCCCCGACACCGCCCAGTCTCTCTCCCGACACCGCCCAGCTTCTCCCGCGACACCGCCCAGCCTCTCCCCCGACACCGCCCAGCCTCTCTCCCGACACCGCCCAGCTACTCCCCCGACACTGCACAGCCTCGCCCCCGACACCACCCAGCCTCCCCACGACACCGCTCAGCCTCTCCCCCGACACCGCCCAGCCTCTCTCCCGACACCGCTCAGCCTCTCCCCCGACACTGCCCAGACTCTCCCCCGACACCGCCCTGCCTCCCTCCCGACACCTCCCAGCCTCCCTCCCGACACCGCCCAGACTCTCCCCCGACACTGGCCAGCCTCTCCCCCGACACCGCCCAGCCTCTCCCCCGACAACGCCCAGCCTCTCCCCCGACACCGCCGAGCCTCGACACGACACAGCCCAGCTTCTCCCCGACACCGCCCAGACTCTCCCCCGACACCGCCCAGCTTCCCCCCGACACCGCCCAGCCTCCCTCCCGACACCTCCCAGCCTCCCTCCCGACACCGCCCAG
Organism: Scyliorhinus torazame; assembly: GCF_047496885.1. NCBI lineage: Eukaryota > Metazoa > Chordata > Chondrichthyes > Carcharhiniformes > Scyliorhinidae > Scyliorhinus > Scyliorhinus torazame. The sequence continues at coordinate 70,848,472 of NC_092709.1, read as the reverse complement.
ACTCTGCCCCGACACCGCCCAGCCTCCCTCCCGACACCTCCCAGCCTCCCTCCCGACACCGCCGAGCCTCTCCCCCGACACCGCCCAGCCTCTCTCCGACACCGCCCAGCCTCTCCCCCGACACCACCCAGCATCCCCCACCGACACCGCCCAGCCTCTCCCCGACACCACCCAGCCACTCCCCCGACACCACCCAGCATCTCCCACCACACCGCCCATACTCTCCACCGACACCGCGCGGCCTCTCCCCCGACACCGCCCAGCCTCGACCCGACACCGCCCAGCTTCCACCCCGACACCGCCCAGCCATTCCCCCGGCACGGTCCAGCCTCTCCCCCGACACCGACCTGCCTCTCCCCAGAAACTGCCCAGCCTCTCCCCGGACACCGCACAGCCTCTCCCCGACACCGCCCAGATCTCCCCGACACCGCCCAGCCTCCCCGCCGACACCGCCCAGCCTCTCCCCCGACACCGCCCTGCCTCTCCCCCGACACCGCCCAGCCTCTCCCCCGACACCGCCCTGCCTCTCCCCCGACACCGCCCAGCCTCTCCCCGACACCGCCCAGCCTCTCCCCCGACACCGCCCAGCCTCTCCCCGACACCGCCCAGCTTCCCCGCCGACACCGCCCAGCCTCTCCCCCGACACCGCCCAGCCTCTCCACCGACCAGCCTCGACACGACACCGCCCAGCTTCTCCCCCGACACCGCCCAGCCTCCCCGACACCGCCCTGCCTCTCCCCCGACACAGCCCAGCCTCGACACTACACCGCTCAGACTCTACCCGACACCGCCCAGCCTCTCCCCCGACACCGCCCAGCCTCTCCAAGACACCGCCCAGCCTCTCCCCCGACACCGCCCAGCCTCTCCACGACACCGCCCAGCCTCTCCCCCGACACGATCCAGCCTCGACACGACACCGCCGAGCTACTCCCCCGACACCGCCCAGCCTCTCCCCCGACACCGCCCAGCCTCTCCCCGACACCGCCCAGCTTCCACCCCGACACCGCCCAGCCATTCCCCCGGCACGGTCCAGCCTCTCCCCCGACACCGACCTGCCTCTCCCCAGAAACTGCCAAGCCTCTCCCCCGACACCGCCCAGCCTCTGTCCCGACACCGCCCAGCCTCTCCCCGGTCACCGCCTAGCCTCTCCCCCGACACCGCCCAGCCTCTCTCCCGACACCGCCCAGCTTCTCCCCCGACACCGCCCAGCCTCTCCCCCGACACCGCCCAGCCTCTCCCACGACACCGCCCAGCCTCTCCCCCGACACCGCCCAGACTCTCTCCCGACACCGCCCAGCCTCTCCCCGGTCACCGCCCAGCCTCTCCCCCGACACCGCCCAGCCTCTCTCCCGACACCGCCCAGCTTCTCCCCCGACACCGCCCAGCCTCTACCCCGACACCGCCCAGCCTCTCCCCCGACACCGCCCCCCTCTCCCCCGACACCGCACAGCCTCTCTCCCGACACCGCTCAGCCTCTCCCCCGACACCGCCCAGCCTTCCCCACGACACCGCCCAGCCTCTCCCCCGACACCGCCCAGCTTCTCCCCCGACACCGCCCAGCCTCTCCCCCGACACCGCCCAGTCTCTCTCCCGACATCGCCCAGCTTCTCCCGCGACACCGCCCAGCCTCTCCCCCGACACCGCCCAGCCTCTCTCCCGACACCGCCCAGCTACTCCCCCGACACTGCACAGCCTCGCCCCCGACACCACCCAGCCTCCCCACGACACCGCTCAGCCTCTCCCCCGACACCGCCCAGCCTCTCTCCCGACACCGCTCAGCCTCTCCCCCGACACCGCCCAGCCTCCCCCACGACACCGCCCAGCCTCTCCCCCGACACCGCCCAGCTTCTCCCCCGATACCGCCCAGCCTTTCTCCCGACACCGCCCAGCCTCTCTCCCGACACCGCCCAGCTTCTCCCGCGACACCGCCCAGCCTCTCCCCCGACACCGCCCAGCCTCTCTCCCGACACCGCCCAGCTACTCCCCCGACACTGCCCAGCCTCTCTCCCGACACCGCCCAGCCTCCCCCCGACATCGCCCAGCCTCTCTCCCGACACCGCGCAGCCTCTCCCCCGACACCGACCAGTCTCGACACGACACCGCCCAGCTTCTCCCCCGACACCGCCCAGATCCCCGACACCGCCCAGCCTCCTCCCGACACCGCCCAGCCTCTCCCCCGACACTGCCCAGCCTCACTCCCGACACCGCTCAGCCTCTCCCCCGACACCGCCCAGCCTCTCTCCCGACACCGCCCAGCCCCTCCCCTGACACCGCCCAGCCTCTCTCGCGACACCGCCCAGCCTCTCCCCCGACACCGCCCAGACTCTCTCCCGACACCGCCCAGCCTCTCCCCCGACACCGACCAGCTTCCTCCCGACACCGCCCAGCCTCGACACGACACCGCCCAGCCTCTCCCCCGACACCAACCAGCTTCCTCACGACACCGCCCAGCCTCTCTCCCGACACCGCCCAGCTACTCCCCCGACACCGCCCAGCCTCTCTCCCGACACCGCCCAGCCTCCCCCGACACCGCCCAGCCTCTCTCCCGACACCGCCCAGCCTCTCCCCGGTCACCGCCCAGCCACTCCCCCGACACCGCCCAGCCTCTCTCCCGACACCGCCCAGCTTCTCCCCCGACACCGCCCAGCCTCTCCCCCGACACCGCCCAGCCTCTCCCCCGACACCGCCCAGCCTCTCCCCCGACACCGCCCAGCCTCTCTCCCGACACCGCCCAGCCTCTCCCCGGTCACCGCCCAGCCTCTCCCCCGACACCGCCCAGCCTCTCTCCCGACACCGCCCAGCTTCTCCCCCGACACCGCCCAGCCTCTCCCCCGACACCGCCCAGCCTCTCCCCCGACACCGCCCCGCCTCTCCCCCGACACCGCACAGCCTCTCTCCCGACACCGCTCAGCCTCTCCCCCGACACCGCCCAGCCTCCCCCACGACACCGCCCAGCCTCTCTCCCGACACCGCCCAGCCCCTCCCCTGACACCGCCCAGCCTCTCTCGCGACACCGCCCAGCCTCTCCCCCGACACCGCCCAGACTCTCTCCCGACACCGCCCAGCCTCTCCCCCGACACCGACCAGCTTCCTCCCGACACCGCCCAGCCTCGACACGACACCGCCCAGCCTCTCCCCCGACACCAACCAGCTTCCTCACGACACCGCCCAGCCTCTCTCCCGACACCGCCCAGCTACTCCCCCGACACCGCCCAGCCTCTCTCCCGACACCGCCCAGCCTCCCCCGACACCGCCCAGCCTCTCTCCCGACACCGCCCAGCCTCTCCCCGGTCACCGCCCAGCCACTCCCCCGACACCGCCCAGCCTCTCTCCCGACACCGCCCAGCTTCTCCCCCGACACCGCCCAGCCTCTCCCCCGACACCGCCCAGCCTCTCCCCCGACACTGCCCAGACTCTCCCCCGACACCGCCCAGCCTCTCCCCCGACACCGCCCAGCCTCTCCCCCGACACCGCTCAGCCTCTCCCCCGACACTGCCCAGACTCTCCCCCGACACCGCCCTGCCTCCCTCCCGACACCTCCCAGCCTCCCTCCCGACACCGCCCAGACTCTCCCCCGACACTGGCCAGCCTCTCCCCCGACACCGCCCAGCCTCTCCCCCGACAACGCCCAGCCTCTCCCCCGACACCGCCGAGCTTCGACACGACACAGCCCAGCTTCTCCCCGACACCGCCCAGACTCTCCCCCGACACCGCCCAGCTTCCCCCCGACACCGCCCAGCCTCCCTCCCGACACCTCCCAGCCTCCCTCCCGACACCGCCCAGACTCTCCCCCGACACCGCCCAGCCTCCCTCCCGACACCTCCCAGCCTCCCTCCCGACACCGCCGAGCCTCTCCCCCGACACCGCCCAGCCTCTCTCCGACACCGCCCAGCCTCTCCCCCGACACCACCCAGCATCCCCCACCGACACCGCCCAGCCTCTCCCCGACACCACCCAGCCACTCCCCCGACACCACCCAGCATCTCCCACCACACCGCCCATACTCTCCACCGACACCGCGCGGCCTCTCCCCCGACACCGCCCAGCCTCGACCCGACACCGCCCAGCTTCCACCCCGACACCGCCCAGCCATTCCCCCGGCACGGTCCAGCCTCTCCCCCGACACCGACCTGCCTCTCCCCAGAAACTGCCCAGCCTCTCCCCGGACACCGCACAGCCTCTCCCCGACACCGCCCAGCCTCTCCCCGACACCGCCCAGCCTCCCCGCCGACACCGCCCAGCCTCTCCCCCGACACCGCCCTGCCTCTCCCCCGACACCGCCCAGCCTCTCCCCCGACACCGCCCTGCCTCTCCCCCGACACCGCCCAGCCTCTCCCCGACACCGCCCAGCCTCTCCCCCGACACCGCCCAACCTCTCCCCGACACCGCCCAGCTTCCCCGCCGACACCGCCCAGCCTCTCCCCCGACACCGCCCAGCCTCTCCACCGACCAGCCTCGACACGACACCGCCCAGCTTCTCCCCCGACACCGCCCAGCCTCCCCGACACCGCCCCGCCTCTCCCCCGACACAGCCCAGCCTCGACACTACACCGCTCAGACTCTACCCGACACCGCCCAGCCTCTCCCCCGACACCGCCCAGCCTCTCCAAGACACCGCCCAGCCTCTCCCCCGACACCGCCCAGCCTCTCCACGACACCGCCCAGCCTCTCCCCCGACACGATCCAGCCTCGACACGACACCGCCGAGCTACTCCCCCGACACCGCCCAGCCTCTCCCCCGACACCGCCCAGCCTCTCCCCGACACCGCCCAGCTTCCACCCCGACACCGCCCAGCCATTCCCCCGGCACGGTCCAGCCTCTCCCCCGACACCGACCTGCCTCTCCCCAGAAACTGCCCCGCCTCTCTCCCGACACCGCCCAGCTTCTCCCCCGACACCGCCCAGCCTCTACCCCGACACCGCCCAGCCTCTCCCCCGACACCGCCCCGCCTCTCCCCCGACACCGCACAGCCTCTCTCCCGACACCGCTCAGCCTCTCCCCCGACACCGCCCAGCCTTCCCCACGACACCGCCCAGCCTCTCCCCCGACACCGCCCAGCTTCTCCCCCGACACCGCCCAGCCTCTCCCCCGACACCGCCCAGTCTCTCTCCCGACACCGCCCAGCTTCTCCCGCGACACCGCCCAGCCTCTCCCCCGACACCGCCCAGCCTCTCTCCCGACACCGCCCAGCTACTCCCCCGACACTGCACAGCCTCGCCCCCGACACCACCCAGCCTCCCCACGACACCGCTCAGCCTCTCCCCCGACACCGCCCAGCCTCTCTCCCGACACCGCTCAGCCTCTCCCCCGACACTGCCCAGACTCTCCCCCGACACCGCCCTGCCTCCCTCCCGACACCTCCCAGCCTCCCTCCCGACACCGCCCAGACTCTCCCCCGACACTGGCCAGCCTCTCCCCCGACACCGCCCAGCCTCTCCCCCGACAACGCCCAGCCTCTCCCCCGACACCGCCGAGCCTCGACACGACACAGCCCAGCTTCTCCCCGACACCGCCCAGACTCTCCCCCGACACCGCCCAGCTTCCCCCCGACACCGCCCAGCCTCCCTCCCGACACCTCCCAGCCTCCCTCCCGACACCGCCCAGACTCTCCCCCGACACCGCCCAGCCTCCCTCCCGACACCTCCCAGCCTCCCTCCCGACACCGCCGAGCCTCTCCCCCGACACCGCCCAGCCTCTCTCCGACACCGCCCAGCCTCTCCCCCGACACCACCCAGCATCCCCCACCGACACCGCCCAGCCTCTCCCCGACACCACCCAGCCACTCCCCCGACACCACCCAGCATCTCCCACCACACCGCCCATACTCTCCACCGACACCGCGCGGCCTCTCCCCCGACACCGCCCAGCCTCGACCCGACACCGCCCAGCTTCCACCCCGACACCGCCCAGCCATTCCCCCGGCACGGTCCAGCCTCTCCCCCGACACCGACCTGCCTCTCCCCAGAAACTGCCCAGCCTCTCCCCGGACACCGCACAGCCTCTCCCCGACACCGCCCAGATCTCCCCGACACCGCCCAGCCTCCCCGCCGACACCGCCCAGCCTCTCCCCCGACACCGCCCTGCCTCTCCCCCGACACCGCCCAGCCTCTCCCCCGACACCGCCCTGCCTCTCCCCCGACACCGCCCAGCCTCTCCCCGACACCGCCCAGCCTCTCCCCCGACACCGCCCAGCCTCTCCCCGACACCGCCCAGCTTCCCCGCCGACACCGCCCAGCCTCTCCCCCGACACCGCCCAGCCTCTCCACCGACCAGCCTCGACACGACACCGCCCAGCTTCTCCCCCGACACCGCCCAGCCTCCCCGACACCGCCCTGCCTCTCCCCCGACACAGCCCAGCCTCGACACTACACCGCTCAGACTCTACCCGACACCGCCCAGCCTCTCCCCCGACACCGCCCAGCCTCTCCAAGACACCGCCCAGCCTCTCCCCCGACACCGCCCAGCCTCTCCACGACACCGCCCAGCCTCTCCCCCGACACGATCCAGCCTCGACACGACACCGCCGAGCTACTCCCCCGACACCGCCCAGCCTCTCCCCCGACACCGCCCAGCCTCTCCCCGACACCGCCCAGCTTCCACCCCGACACCGCCCAGCCATTCCCCCGGCACGGTCCAGCCTCTCCCCCGACACCGACCTGCCTCTCCCCAGAAACTGCCAAGCCTCTCCCCCGACACCGCCCAGCCTCTGTCCCGACACCGCCCAGCCTCTCCCCGGTCACCGCCTAGCCTCTCCCCCGACACCGCCCAGCCTCTCTCCCGACACCGCCCAGCTTCTCCCCCGACACCGCCCAGCCTCTCCCCCGACACCGCCCAGCCTCTCCCACGACACCGCCCAGCCTCTCCCCCGACACCGCCCAGACTCTCTCCCGACACCGCCCAGCCTCTCCCCGGTCACCGCCCAGCCTCTCCCCCGACACCGCCCAGCCTCTCTCCCGACACCGCCCAGCTTCTCCCCCGACACCGCCCAGCCTCTACCCCGACACCGCCCAGCCTCTCCCCCGACACCGCCCCCCTCTCCCCCGACACCGCACAGCCTCTCTCCCGACACCGCTCAGCCTCTCCCCACGACACCGCCCAGCCTCTCCCCCGACACCGCCCAGCTTCTCCCCCGACACCGCCCAGCCTCTCCCCCGACACCGCCCAGTCTCTCTCCCGACATCGCCCAGCTTCTCCCGCGACACCGCCCAGCCTCTCCCCCGACACCGCCCAGCCTCTCTCCCGACACCGCCCAGCTACTCCCCCGACACTGCACAGCCTCGCCCCCGACACCACCCAGCCTCCCCACGACACCGCTCAGCCTCTCCCCCGACACCGCCCAGCCTCTCTCCCGACACCGCTCAGCCTCTCCCCCGACACCGCCCAGCCTCCCCCACGACACCGCCCAGCCTCTCCCCCGACACCGCCCAGCTTCTCCCCCGATACCGCCCAGCCTTTCTCCCGACACCGCCCAGCCTCTCTCCCGACACCGCCCAGCTTCTCCCGCGACACCGCCCAGCCTCTCCCCCGACACCGCCCAGCCTCTCTCCCGACACCGCCCAGCTACTCCCCCGACACTGCCCAGCCTCTCTCCCGACACCGCCCAGCCTCCCCCCGACATCGCCCAGCCTCTCTCCCGACACCGCCCAGCCTCTCCCCCGACACCGACCAGTCTCGACACGACACCGCCCAGCTTCTCCCCCGACACCGCCCAGATCCCCGACACCGCCCAGCCTCCTCCCGACACCGCCCAGCCTCTCCCCCGACACTGCCCAGCCTCACTCCCGACACCGCTCAGCCTCTCCCCCGACACCGCCCAGCCTCTCTCCCGACACCGCCCAGCCCCTCCCCTGACACCGCCCAGCCTCTCTCGCGACACCGCCCAGCCTCTCCCCCGACACCGCCCAGACTCTCTCCCGACACCGCCCAGCCTCTCCCCCGACACCGACCAGCTTCCTCCCGACACCGCCCAGCCTCGACACGACACCGCCCAGCCTCTCCCCCGACACCAACCAGCTTCCTCACGACACCGCCCAGCCTCTCTCCCGACACCGCCCAGCTACTCCCCCGACACCGCCCAGCCTCTCTCCCGACACCGCCCAGCCTCCCCCGACACCGCCCAGCCTCTCTCCCGACACCGCCCAGCCTCTCCCCGGTCACCGCCCAGCCACTCCCCCGACACCGCCCAGCCTCTCTCCCGACACCGCCCAGCTTCTCCCCCGACACCGCCCAGCCTCTCCCCCGACACCGCCCAGCCTCTCCCCCGACACCGCCCAGCCTCTCCCCCGACACCGCCCAGCCTCTCTCCCGACACCGCCCAGCCTCTCCCCGGTCACCGCCCAGCCTCTCCCCCGACACCGCCCAGCCTCTCTCCCGACACCGCCCAGCTTCTCCCCCGACACCGCCCAGCCTCTCCCCCGACACCGCCCAGCCTCTCCCCCGACACCGCCCCGCCTCTCCCCCGACACCGCACAGCCTCTCTCCCGACACCGCTCAGCCTCTCCCCCGACACCGCCCAGCCTCCCCCACGACACCGCCCAGCCTCTCTCCCGACACCGCCCAGCCCCTCCCCTGACACCGCCCAGCCTCTCTCGCGACACCGCCCAGCCTCTCCCCCGACACCGCCCAGACTCTCTCCCGACACCGCCCAGCCTCTCCCCCGACACCGACCAGCTTCCTCCCGACACCGCCCAGCCTCGACACGACACCGCCCAGCCTCTCCCCCGACACCAACCAGCTTCCTCACGACACCGCCCAGCCTCTCTCCCGACACCGCCCAGCTACTCCCCCGACACCGCCCAGCCTCTCTCCCGACACCGCCCAGCCTCCCCCGACACCGCCCAGCCTCTCTCCCGACACCGCCCAGCCTCTCCCCGGTCACCGCCCAGCCACTCCCCCGACACCGCCCAGCCTCTCTCCCGACACCGCCCAGCTTCTCCCCCGACACCGCCCAGCCTCTCCCCCGACACCGCCCAGCCTCTCCCCCGACACCGCCCAGCCTCTCCCCCGACACCGCCCAGCCTCTCTCCCGACACCGCCCAGCCTCTCTCCCGACACCGCCCAGCCTCTCCCCGGTCACCGCCCAGCCACTCCCCCGACACCGCCCAGCCTCTCTCCCGACACCGCCCAGCTTCTCCCCCGACACCGCCCAGCCTCTCCCCCGACACCGCCCAGCCTCTCCCCCGACACCGCCCAGCCTCTCCCCGGTCACCGCCCAGCCACTCCCCCGACACCGCCCAGCCTCTCTCCCGACACCGCCCAGCTTCTCCCCCGACACCGCCCAGCCTCTCCCCCGACACCGCCCAGCCTCTCCCCCGACACCGCCCAGCCTCTCCCCGGTCACCGCCCAGCCTCTCCCCCGACACCGCCCAGCCTCTCTCCCGACACCGCCCAGCTTCTCCCCCGACACCGCCCAGCCTCTCCCCCGACACCGCCCAGCCTCTCCCCCGACACCGCCCCGCCTCTCCCCCGACACCGCACAGCCTCTCTCCCGACACCGCTCAGCCTCTCCCCCGACACCGCCCAGCCTCCCCCACGACACCGCCCAGCCTCTCCCCCGACACCGCCCAGCTTCTCCCCCGACACCGCCCAGCCTCTCCCCCGACACCGCCCAGTCTCTCTCCCGACACCGCCCAGCTTCTCCCGCGACACCGCCCAGCCTCTCCCCCGACACCGCCCAGCCTCTCTCCCGACACCGCCCAGCTACTCCCCCGACACTGCACAGCCTCGCCCCCGACACCACCCAGCCTCCCCACGACACCGCTCAGCCTCTCCCCCGACACCGCCCCGCCTCTCCCCCGACACCGCCCAGCCTCTCTCCCGACACCGCCCAGCTACTCCCCCGACACCGCCCAGCCTCTCTCCCGACACCGCCCAGCCTCCCCCCGACACCGCCCAGCCTCTCCCCCGACACCGCCCAGCCTCCCCGACACCGCCCAGCCTCCCCCCGACACCGCCCAGTCTCTCCCCCGACACCGCCCAGCCTCACTCCCGACACCGCTCAGCCTCTCCCCCGACACCGCCCAGCCTCTCCCCCGACACCGCCCAGCCTCTCTCCCGACACCGCCCAGCCCCTCCCCGACAATGCCCAGCCTCTCTCCCGACACCGCCCAGCCCCTCCCCGACAATGCCCAGCCTCGACACGACACCGCCCAGCCTCTCCCCCGACACCGCCCAGCCTCTCCCCCGACACCGATCAGCCTCGACACGACACCGCCCAGCCTCTCCCCCGACACCGGCCAGCCTCTCCCCCGACACCGACCAGCTTCCTCCCGACACCGCCCAGCCTCTCTCCCGACACCGCCCAGCCTCCCCGACACTGCCCAGCCTCTCTCCCGACACCGCCCAGCCTCTCCCCCGACACCGCCCAGCCTCTCCCCCGACACCGCCCAGCCTCGACACGACACCGCCCAGCTTCTCCCCCGACACCGCCCAGCCTCTCCCCCGACACCGCCCAGCCTCTCCCCCGACACCGCCCAGCCTCTCCCCCGACACCGCCCCGCCTCTCTCCCGACACCGCCCAGCCTCTCTCCCGACACCGCCCAGCCTCGACACGACACCGCCCAGCCTCTCCCCCGACACCCCCCGCCTCTCTCCCGACACCGCCCAGCCTCTCCCCCGAAACCGCCCAGCCTCTCCCCCGACACCGCCCAGCCTCGACACGATACCGCCCAGCTTCTCCCCCGACACCGCCCAGCCTCTCCCCCGACACCGCCCAGCCTCTCCCCCGACACCGCCCAGCCTCGACACGACACCGCCCAGCATCTCTCCCGACCAACACCGCCCAGCCTCTCCCCCGACACCGCCCAGCCTCGACACGACACCGCCCAGCTTCTCCCCCGACACCGCCCATCCTCCCCGACACCGCCCCGCCACTCCCCCGGCACCGCCCAGCCTCTCTCCCGACACCGCTCAGCCTCTCCCCCGACACCGCCCAGCCTCTCCCCGGTCACCGCCCAGCCTCTCTCCCGACACCGCCCAGCTTCTCCCCCGACACCGCCCAGCCTCTCCCCCGACACCGCCCAGCCTCTCCCACGACACCGCCCAGCCTCTCCCCCGACACCGCCCAGACTCTCTCCCGACACCGCCCAGCCTCTCCCCGGTCACCGCCCAGCCTCTCCCCCGACACCGCCCAGCCTCTCTCCCGACACCGCCCAGCTTCTCCCCCGACACCGCCCAGCCTCTACCCCGACACCGCCCAGCCTCTCCCCCGACACCGCCCCGCCTCTCCCCCGACACCGCACAGCCTCTCTCCCGACACCGCTCAGCCTCTCCCCCGACACCGCCCAGCCTTCCCCACGACACCGCCCAGCCTCTCCCCCGACACCGCCCAGCTTCTCCCCCGACACCGCCCAGCCTCTCCCCCGACACCGCCCAGTCTCTCTCCCGACATCGCCCAGCTTCTCCCGCGACACCGCCCAGCCTCTCCCCCGACACCGCCCAGCCTCTCTCCCGACACCGCCCAGCTACTCCCCCGACACTGCACAGCCTCGCCCCCGACACCACCCAGCCTCCCCACGACACCGCTCAGCCTCTCCCCCGACACCGCCCAGCCTCTCTCCCGACACCGCTCAGCCTCTCCCCCGACACCGCCCAGCCTCCCCCACGACACCGCCCAGCCTCTCCCCCGACACCGCCCAGCTTCTCCCCCGATACCGCCCAGCCTTTCTCCCGACACCGCCCAGCCTCTCTCCCGACACCGCCCAGCTTCTCCCGCGACACCGCCCAGCCTCTCCCCCGACACCGCCCAGCCTCTCTCCCGACACCGCCCAGCTACTCCCCCGACACTGCCCAGCCTCTCTCCCGACACCGCCCAGCCTCCCCCCGACACCGCCCAGCCTCTCTCCCGACACCGCCCAGCCTCTCCCCCGACACCGACCAGTCTCGACACGACACCGCCCAGCTTCTCCCCCGACACCGCCCAGATCCCCGACACCGCCCAGCCTCCTCCCGACACCGCCCAGCCTCTCCCCCGACACTGCCCAGCCTCACTCCCGACACCGCTCAGCCTCTCCCCCGACACCGCCCAGCCTCTCTCCCGACACCGCCCAGCCCCTCCCCTGACACCGCCCAGCCTCTCTCGCGACACCGCCCAGCCTCTCCCCCGACACCGCCCAGACTCTCTCCCGACACCGCCCAGCCTCTCCCCCGACACCGACCAGCTTCCTCCCGACACCGCCCAGCCTCGACACGACACCGCCCAGCCTCTCCCCCGACACCAACCAGCTTCCTCACGACACCGCCCAGCCTCTCTCCCGACACCGCCCAGCTACTCCCCCGACACCGCCCAGCCTCTCTCCCGACACCGCCCAGCCTCCCCCGACACCGCCCAGCCTCTCTCCCGACACCGCCCAGCCTCTCCCCGGTCACCGCCCAGCCACTCCCCCGACACCGCCCAGCCTCTCTCCCGACACCGCCCAGCTTCTCCCCCGACACCGCCCAGCCTCTCCCCCGACACCGCCCAGCCTCTCCCCCGACACCGCCCAGCCTCTCCCCCGACACCGCCCAGCCTCTCTCCCGACACCGCCCAGCCTCTCCCCGGTCACCGCCCAGCCTCTCCCCCGACACCGCCCAGCCTCTCTCCCGACACCGCCCAGCTTCTCCCCCGACACCGCCCAGCCTCTCCCCCGACACCGCCCAGCCTCTCCCCCGACACCGCCCCGCCTCTCCCCCGACACCGCACAGCCTCTCTCCCGACACCGCTCAGCCTCTCCCCCGACACCGCCCAGCCTCCCCCACGACACCGCCCAGCCTCTCTCCCGACACCGCCCAGCCCCTCCCCTGACACCGCCCAGCCTCTCTCGCGACACCGCCCAGCCTCTCCCCCGACACCGCCCAGACTCTCTCCCGACACCGCCCAGCCTCTCCCCCGACACCGACCAGCTTCCTCCCGACACCGCCCAGCCTCGACACGACACCGCCCAGCCTCTCCCCCGACACCAACCAGCTTCCTCACGACACCGCCCAGCCTCTCTCCCGACACCGCCCAGCTACTCCCCCGACACCGCCCAGCCTCTCTCCCGACACCGCCCAGCCTCCCCCGACACCGCCCAGCCTCTCTCCCGACACCGCCCAGCCTCTCCCCGGTCACCGCCCAGCCACTCCCCCGACACCGCCCAGCCTCTCTCCCGACACCGCCCAGCTTCTCCCCCGACACCGCCCAGCCTCTCCCCCGACACCGCCCAGCCTCTCCCCCGACACCGCCCAGCCTCTCCCCCGACACCGCCCAGCCTCTCTCCCGACACCGCCCAGCCTCTCCCCGGTCACCGCCCAGCCTCTCCCCCGACACCGCCCAGCCTCTCTCCCGACACCGCCCAGCTTCTCCCCCGACACCGCCCAGCCTCTCCCCCGACACCGCCCAGCCTCTCCCCCGACACCGCCCCGCCTCTCCCCCGACACCGCACAGCCTCTCTCCCGACACCGCTCAGCCTCTCCCCCGACACCGCCCAGCCTCCCCCACGACACCGCCCAGCCTCTCCCCCGACACCGCCCAGCTTCTCCCCCGACACCGCCCAGCCTCTCCCCCGACACCGCCCAGTCTCTCTCCCGACACCGCCCAGCTTCTCCCGCGACACCGCCCAGCCTCTCCCCCGACACCGCCCAGCCTCTCTCCCGACACCGCCCAGCTACTCCCCCGACACTGCACAGCCTCGCCCCCGACACCACCCAGCCTCCCCACGACACCGCTCAGCCTCTCCCCCGACACCGCCCCGCCTCTCCCCCGACACCGCCCAGCCTCTCTCCCGACACCGCCCAGCTACTCCCCCGACACCGCCCAGCCTCTCTCCCGACACCGCCCAGCCTCCCCCCGACACCGCCCAGCCTCTCTCCCGACACCGCCCAGCCTCTCCCCCGACACCGCCCAGCCTCCCCGACACCGCCCAGCCTCCCCCCGACACCGCCCAGTCTCTCCCCCGACACCGCCCAGCCTCCCCGACAACGCCCAGCCTCCCCGACACCGCCCAGCCACCCCCCGACACCGCCCAGTCTCTCCCCCGACACCGCCCAGCCTCTCCCCCGACACCGCCCAGCCTCTCCCCCGACACCGCCCAGCCTCCCCGACACCGCCCAGCCTCCCCCCGACACCGCCCAGTCTCTCCCCCGACACCGCCCAGCCTCACTCCCGACACCGCTCAGCCTCTCCCCCGACACCGCCCAGCCTCTCCCCCGACACCGCCCAGCCTCTCTCCCGACACCGCCCAGCCCCTCCCCGACAATGCCCAGCCTCTCTCCCGACACCGCCCAGCCCCTCCCCGACAATGCCCAGCCTCGACACGACACCGCCCAGCCTCTCCCCCGACACCGCCCAGCCTCTCCCCCGACACCGATCAGCCTCGACACGACACCGCCCAGCCTCTCCCCCGACACCGGCCAGCCTCTCCCCCGACACCGACCAGCTTCCTCCCGACACCGCCCAGCCTCTCTCCCGACACCGCCCAGCCTCCCCGACACTGCCCAGCCTCTCTCCCGACACCGCCCAGCCTCTCCCCCGACACCGCCCAGCCTCTCCCCCGACACCGCCCAGCCTCGACACGACACCGCCCAGCTTCTCCCCCGACACCGCCCAGCCTCTCCCCCGACACCGCCCAGCCTCTCCCCCGACACCGCCCAGCCTCTCCCCCGACACCGCCCCGCCTCTCTCCCGACACCGCCCAGCCTCTCTCCCGACACCGCCCAGCCTCGACACGACACCGCCCAGCCTCTCCCCCGACACCCCCCGCCTCTCTCCCGACACCGCCCAGCCTCTCCCCCGAAACCGCCCAGCCTCTCCCCCGACACCGCCCAGCCTCGACACGATACCGCCCAGCTTCTCCCCCGACACCGCCCAGCCTCTCCCCCGACACCGCCCAGCCTCTCCCCCGACACCGCCCAGCCTCGACACGACACCGCCCAGCATCTCTCCCGACCAACACCGCCCAGCCTCTCCCCCGACACCGCCCAGCCTCGACACGACACCGCCCAGCTTCTCCCCCGACACCGCCCATCCTCCCCGACACCGCCCCGCCACTCCCCCGGCACCGCCCAGCCTCTCTCCCGACACCGCTCAGCCTCTCCCCCGACACCGCCCAGCTTCTCCCCCGACACCGCCCAGCTTCTCTCCCGACACCGCCCCGCCTCTCCCCCGACACCGCCCAGCCTCTCTTCCGACACCGCTCAGCCTCTCCCCCGACACCGCCCAGCCTCTCTCCCGACACCGCTCAGCCTCTCCCCCGACACCACCCAGCCCCTCCCCCGACACCGCCCAGCCTCTCCCCCGACACCGCCCCGCCTCTCCCCCGACACCGCCCAGCCTCTCCCCGACACGGTCCAGCCTCTTCCCCGACACCGCCCAGCCTCTCCCCCGACACCGCCCAGCCTCTCCCCCGACACCGCCCAGCCTCTCCCCCGACACCGCCCAGCCTCTCTCCCGACACCGCCCAGCCTCTCCCCGGTCACCGCCCAGCCTCTCCCCCGACACCGCCCAGCCTCTCTCCCGACACCGCCCAGCTTCTCCCCCGACACCGCCCAGCCTCTCCCCCGACACCGCCCAGCCTCTCCCCCGACACCGCCCCGCCTCTCCCCCGACACCGCCCAGCCTCTCCCCCGACACCGCCCAGCCTCTCCCCCGACACCGCCCAGTCTCTCCCCCGACACCGCCCAGCCTCACTCCCGACACCGCTCAGCCTCTCCCCCGACACCGCCCAGCCTCTCCCCCGACACCGCCCAGCCTCTCTCCCGACACCGCCCAGCCCCTCCCCGACAATGCCCAGCCTCTCTCCCGACACCGCCCAGCCCCTCCCCGACAATGCCCAGCCTCGACACGACACCGCCCAGCCTCTCCCCCGACACCGCCCAGCCTCTCCCCCGACACCGATCAGCCTCGACACGACACCGCCCAGCCTCTCCCCCGACACCGGCCAGCCTCTCCCCCGACACCGACCAGCTTCCTCCCGACACCGCCCAGCCTCTCTCCCGACACCGCCCAGCCTCCCCGACACTGCCCAGCCTCTCTCCCGACACCGCCCAGCCTCTCCCCCGACACCGCCCAGCCTCTCCCCCGACACCGCCCAGCCTCGACACGACACCGCCCAGCTTCTCCCCCGACACCGCCCAGCCTCTCCCCCGACACCGCCCAGCCTCTCCCCCGACACCGCCCAGCCTCTCCCCCGACACCGCCCCGCCTCTCTCCCGACACCGCCCAGCCTCTCTCCCGACACCGCCCAGCCTCGACACGACACCGCCCAGCCTCTCCCCCGACACCCCCCGCCTCTCTCCCGACACCGCCCAGCCTCTCCCCCGAAACCGCCCAGCCTCTCCCCCGACACCGCCCAGCCTCGACACGATACCGCCCAGCTTCTCCCCCGACACCGCCCAGCCTCTCCCCCGACACCGCCCAGCCTCTCCCCCGACACCGCCCAGCCTCGACACGACACCGCCCAGCATCTCTCCCGACCAACACCGCCCAGCCTCTCCCCCGACACCGCCCAGCCTCGACACGACACCGCCCAGCTTCTCCCCCGACACCGCCCATCCTCCCCGACACCGCCCCGCCACTCCCCCGGCACCGCCCAGCCTCTCTCCCGACACCGCTCAGCCTCTCCCCCGACACCGCCCAGCTTCTCCCCCGACACCGCCCAGCTTCTCTCCCGACACCGCCCCGCCTCTCCCCCGACACCGCCCAGCCTCTCTTCCGACACCGCTCAGCCTCTCCCCCGACACCGCCCAGCCTCTCTCCCGACACCGCTCAGCCTCTCCCCCGACACCACCCAGCCCCTCCCCCGACACCGCCCAGCCTCTCCCCCGACACCGCCCCGCCTCTCCCCCGACACCGCCCAGCCTCTCCCCGACACGGTCCAGCCTCTTCCCCGACACCGCCCAGCCTCTCCCCCGACACCGCCCAGCCTCTCCCCCGACACCGCCCAGCCTCTCCCCCGACACCGCCCAGCCTCTCTCCCGACACCGCCCAGCCTCTCCCCGGTCACCGCCCAGCCTCTCCCCCGACACCGCCCAGCCTCTCTCCCGACACCGCCCAGCTTCTCCCCCGACACCGCCCAGCCTCTCCCCCGACACCGCCCAGCCTCTCCCCCGACACCGCCCCGCCTCTCCCCCGACACCGCACAGCCTCTCTCCCGACACCGCTCAGCCTCTCCCCCGACACCGCCCAGCCTCCCCCACGACACCGCCCAGCCTCTCTCCCGACACCGCCCAGCTACTCCCCCGACACCGCCCAGCCTCTCTCCCGACACCGCCCAGCCTCCCCCGACACCGCCCAGCCTCTCTCCCGACACCGCCCAGCCTCTCCCCGGTCACCGCCCAGCCACTCCCCCGACACCGCCCAGCCTCTCTCCCGACACCGCCCAGCTTCTCCCCCGACACCGCCCAGCCTCTCCCCCGACACCGCCCAGCCTCTCCCCCGACACCGCCCAGCCTCTCCCCCGACACCGCCCAGCCTCTCTCCCGACACCGCCCAGCCTCTCCCCGGTCACCGCCCAGCCTCTCCCCCGACACCGCCCAGCCTCTCTCCCGACACCGCCCAGCTTCTCCCCCGACACCGCCCAGCCTCTCCCCCGACACCGCCCAGCCTCTCCCCCGACACCGCCCCGCCTCTCCCCCGACACCGCACAGCCTCTCTCCCGACACCGCTCAGCCTCTCCCCCGACACCGCCCAGCCTCCCCCACGACACCGCCCAGCCTCTCCCCCGACACCGCCCAGCTTCTCCCCCGACACCGCCCAGCCTCTCCCCCGACACCGCCCAGTCTCTCTCCCGACACCGCCCAGCTTCTCCCGCGACACCGCCCCGCCTCTCCCCCGACACCGCCCAGCCTCTCTTCCGACACCGCTCAGCCTCTCCCCCGACACCGCCCAGCCTCTCTCCCGACACCGCCCAGCTTCTCCCCCGACACCGCCCAGCCTCTCCCCCGACACCGCCCAGCCTCTCCCCCGACACCGCCCCGCCTCTCCCCCGACACCGCACAGCCTCTCTCCCGACACCGCTCAGCCTCTCTCCCGACACCGCCCAGCCTCCCCCCGACACCGCCCAGCCTCTCTCCCGACACCGCCCAGCCTCTCCCCCGACACCGCCCAGCCTCCCCGACACCGCCCAGCCTCCCCCCGACACCGCCCAGTCTCTCCCCCGACACCGCCCAGCCTCCCCGACAACGCCCAGCCTCCCCGACACCGCCCAGCCACCCCCCGACACCGCCCAGTCTCTCCCCCGACACCGCCCAGCCTCTCCCCCGACACCGCCCAGCCTCTCCCCCGACACCGCCCAGCCTCCCCGACACCGCCCAGCCTCCCCCCGACACCGCCCAGTCTCTCCCCCGACACCGCCCAGCCTCACTCCCGACACCGCTCAGCCTCTCCCCCGACACCGCCCAGCCTCTCCCCCGACACCGCCCAGCCTCTCTCCCGACACCGCCCAGCCCCTCCCCGACAATGCCCAGCCTCTCTCCCGACACCGCCCAGCCCCTCCCCGACAATGCCCAGCCTCGACACGACACCGCCCAGCCTCTCCCCCGACACCGCCCAGCCTCTCCCCCGACACCGATCAGCCTCGACACGACACCGCCCAGCCTCTCCCCCGACACCGGCCAGCCTCTCCCCCGACACCGACCAGCTTCCTCCCGACACCGCCCAGCCTCTCTCCCGACACCGCCCAGCCTCCCCGACACTGCCCAGCCTCTCTCCCGACACCGCCCAGCCTCTCCCCCGACACCGCCCAGCCTCTCCCCCGACACCGCCCAGCCTCGACACGACACCGCCCAGCTTCTCCCCCGACACCGCCCAGCCTCTCCCCCGACACCGCCCAGCCTCTCCCCCGACACCGCCCAGCCTCTCCCCCGACACCGCCCCGCCTCTCTCCCGACACCGCCCAGCCTCTCTCCCGACACCGCCCAGCCTCGACACGACACCGCCCAGCCTCTCCCCCGACACCCCCCGCCTCTCTCCCGACACCGCCCAGCCTCTCCCCCGAAACCGCCCAGCCTCTCCCCCGACACCGCCCAGCCTCGACACGATACCGCCCAGCTTCTCCCCCGACACCGCCCAGCCTCTCCCCCGACACCGCCCAGCCTCTCCCCCGACACCGCCCAGCCTCGACACGACACCGCCCAGCATCTCTCCCGACCAACACCGCCCAGCCTCTCCCCCGACACCGCCCAGCCTCGACACGACACCGCCCAGCTTCTCCCCCGACACCGCCCATCCTCCCCGACACCGCCCCGCCACTCCCCCGGCACCGCCCAGCCTCTCTCCCGACACCGCTCAGCCTCTCCCCCGACACCGCCCAGCCTCTCCCCGGTCACCGCCCAGCCTCTCTCCCGACACCGCCCAGCTTCTCCCCCGACACCGCCCAGCCTCTCCCCCGACACCGCCCAGCCTCTCCCACGACACCGCCCAGCCTCTCCCCCGACACCGCCCAGACTCTCTCCCGACACCGCCCAGCCTCTCCCCGGTCACCGCCCAGCCTCTCCCCCGACACCGCCCAGCCTCTCTCCCGACACCGCCCAGCTTCTCCCCCGACACCGCCCAGCCTCTACCCCGACACCGCCCAGCCTCTCCCCCGACACCGCCCCGCCTCTCCCCCGACACCGCACAGCCTCTCTCCCGACACCGCTCAGCCTCTCCCCCGACACCGCCCAGCCTTCCCCACGACACCGCCCAGCCTCTCCCCCGACACCGCCCAGCTTCTCCCCCGACACCGCCCAGCCTCTCCCCCGACACCGCCCAGTCTCTCTCCCGACATCGC
The DNA here is from genome assembly GCF_047496885.1 of Scyliorhinus torazame. NCBI lineage: Eukaryota > Metazoa > Chordata > Chondrichthyes > Carcharhiniformes > Scyliorhinidae > Scyliorhinus > Scyliorhinus torazame. The sequence goes on along the minus strand of NC_092709.1, from coordinate 70,828,747 downwards.
CCAGCTTCTCCCGCGACACCGCCCAGCCTCTCCCCCGACACCGCCCAGCCTCTCTCCCGACACCGCCCAGCTACTCCCCCGACACTGCACAGCCTCGCCCCCGACACCACCCAGCCTCCCCACGACACCGCTCAGCCTCTCCCCCGACACCGCCCAGCCTCTCTCCCGACACCGCTCAGCCTCTCCCCCGACACCGCCCAGCCTCCCCCACGACACCGCCCAGCCTCTCCCCCGACACCGCCCAGCTTCTCCCCCGATACCGCCCAGCCTTTCTCCCGACACCGCCCAGCCTCTCTCCCGACACCGCCCAGCTTCTCCCGCGACACCGCCCAGCCTCTCCCCCGACACCGCCCAGCCTCTCTCCCGACACCGCCCAGCTACTCCCCCGACACTGCCCAGCCTCTCTCCCGACACCGCCCAGCCTCCCCCCGACACCGCCCAGCCTCTCTCCCGACACCGCCCAGCCTCTCCCCCGACACCGACCAGTCTCGACACGACACCGCCCAGCTTCTCCCCCGACACCGCCCAGATCCCCGACACCGCCCAGCCTCCTCCCGACACCGCCCAGCCTCTCCCCCGACACTGCCCAGCCTCACTCCCGACACCGCTCAGCCTCTCCCCCGACACCGCCCAGCCTCTCTCCCGACACCGCCCAGCCCCTCCCCTGACACCGCCCAGCCTCTCTCGCGACACCGCCCAGCCTCTCCCCCGACACCGCCCAGACTCTCTCCCGACACCGCCCAGCCTCTCCCCCGACACCGACCAGCTTCCTCCCGACACCGCCCAGCCTCGACACGACACCGCCCAGCCTCTCCCCCGACACCAACCAGCTTCCTCACGACACCGCCCAGCCTCTCTCCCGACACCGCCCAGCTACTCCCCCGACACCGCCCAGCCTCTCTCCCGACACCGCCCAGCCTCCCCGACACCGCCCAGCCTCTCTCCCGACACCGCCCAGCCTCTCCCCGGTCACCGCCCAGCCACTCCCCCGACACCGCCCAGCCTCTCTCCCGACACCGCCCAGCTTCTCCCCCGACACCGCCCAGCCTCTCCCCCGACACCGCCCAGCCTCTCCCCCGACACCGCCCAGCCTCTCCCCCGACACCGCCCAGCCTCTCTCCCGACACCGCCCAGCCTCTCCCCGGTCACCGCCCAGCCTCTCCCCCGACACCCCCCGCCTCTCTCCCGACACCGCCCAGCCTCTCCCCCGAAACCGCCCAGCCTCTCCCCCGACACCGCCCAGCCTCGACACGATACCGCCCAGCTTCTCCCCCGACACCGCCCAGCCTCTCCCCCGACACCGCCCAGCCTCTCCCCCGACACCGCCCAGCCTCGACACGACACCGCCCAGCATCTCTCCCGACCAACACCGCCCAGCCTCTCCCCCGACACCGCCCAGCCTCGACACGACACCGCCCAGCTTCTCCCCCGACACCGCCCATCCTCCCCAACACCGCCCCGCCACTCCCCCGGCACCGCCCAGCCTCTCTCCCGACACCGCTCAGCCTCTCCCCCGACACCGCCCAGCCTCTCCCCGGTCACCGCCCAGCCTCTCTCCCGACACCGCCCAGCTTCTCCCCCGACACCGCCCAGCCTCTCCCCCGACACCGCCCAGCCTCTCCCACGACACCGCCCAGCCTCTCCCCCGACACCGCCCAGACTCTCTCCCGACACCGCCCAGCCTCTCCCCGGTCACCGCCCAGCCTCTCCCCCGACACCGCCCAGCCTCTCTCCCGACACCGCCCAGCTTCTCCCCCGACACCGCCCAGCCTCTACCCCGACACCGCCCAGCCTCTCCCCCGACACCGCCCCGCCTCTCCCCCGACACCGCACAGCCTCTCTCCCGACACCGCTCAGCCTCTCCCCCGACACCGCCCAGCCTTCCCCACGACACCGCCCAGCCTCTCCCCCGACACCGCCCAGCTTCTCCCCCGACACCGCCCAGCCTCTCCCCCGACACCGCCCAGTCTCTCTCCCGACATCGCCCAGCTTCTCCCGCGACACCGCCCAGCCTCTCCCCCGACACCGCCCAGCCTCTCTCCCGACACCGCCCAGCTACTCCCCCGACACTGCACAGCCTCGCCCCCGACACCACCCAGCCTCCCCACGACACCGCTCAGCCTCTCCCCCGACACCGCCCAGCCTCTCTCCCGACACCGCTCAGCCTCTCCCCCGACACCGCCCAGCCTCCCCCACGACACCGCCCAGCCTCTCCCCCGACACCGCCCAGCTTCTCCCCCGATACCGCCCAGCCTTTCTCCCGACACCGCCCAGCCTCTCTCCCGACACCGCCCAGCTTCTCCCGCGACACCGCCCAGCCTCTCCCCCGACACCGCCCAGCCTCTCTCCCGACACCGCCCAGCTACTCCCCCGACACTGCCCAGCCTCTCTCCCGACACCGCCCAGCCTCCCCCCGACACCGCCCAGCCTCTCTCCCGACACCGCCCAGCCTCTCCCCCGACACCGACCAGTCTCGACACGACACCGCCCAGCTTCTCCCCCGACACCGCCCAGATCCCCGACACCGCCCAGCCTCCTCCCGACACCGCCCAGCCTCTCCCCCGACACTGCCCAGCCTCACTCCCGACACCGCTCAGCCTCTCCCCCGACACCGCCCAGCCTCTCTCCCGACACCGCCCAGCCCCTCCCCTGACACCGCCCAGCCTCTCTCGCGACACCGCCCAGCCTCTCCCCCGACACCGCCCAGACTCTCTCCCGACACCGCCCAGCCTCTCCCCCGACACCGACCAGCTTCCTCCCGACACCGCCCAGCCTCGACACGACACCGCCCAGCCTCTCCCCCGACACCAACCAGCTTCCTCACGACACCGCCCAGCCTCTCTCCCGACACCGCCCAGCTACTCCCCCGACACCGCCCAGCCTCTCTCCCGACACCGCCCAGCCTCCCCGACACCGCCCAGCCTCTCTCCCGACACCGCCCAGCCTCTCCCCGGTCACCGCCCAGCCACTCCCCCGACACCGCCCAGCCTCTCTCCCGACACCGCCCAGCTTCTCCCCCGACACCGCCCAGCCTCTCCCCCGACACCGCCCAGCCTCTCCCCCGACACCGCCCAGCCTCTCCCCCGACACCGCCCAGCCTCTCTCCCGACACCGCCCAGCCTCTCCCCGGTCACCGCCCAGCCTCTCCCCCGACACCGCCCAGCCTCTCTCCCGACACCGCCCAGCTTCTCCCCCGACACCGCCCAGCCTCTCCCCCGACACCGCCCAGCCTCTCCCCCGACACCGCCCCGCCTCTCCCCCGACACCGCACAGCCTCTCTCCCGACACCGCTCAGCCTCTCCCCCGACACCGCCCAGCCTCCCCCACGACACCGCCCAGCCTCTCTCCCGACACCGCCCAGCCCCTCCCCTGACACCGCCCAGCCTCTCTCGCGACACCGCCCAGCCTCTCCCCCGACACCGCCCAGACTCTCTCCCGACACCGCCCAGCCTCTCCCCCGACACCGACCAGCTTCCTCCCGACACCGCCCAGCCTCGACACGACACCGCCCAGCCTCTCCCCCGACACCAACCAGCTTCCTCACGACACCGCCCAGCCTCTCTCCCGACACCGCCCAGCTACTCCCCCGACACCGCCCAGCCTCTCTCCCGACACCGCCCAGCCTCCCCCGACACCGCCCAGCCTCTCTCCCGACACCGCCCAGCCTCTCCCCGGTCACCGCCCAGCCACTCCCCCGACACCGCCCAGCCTCTCTCCCGACACCGCCCAGCTTCTCCCCCGACACCGCCCAGCCTCTCCCCCGACACCGCCCAGCCTCTCCCCCGACACCGCCCAGCCTCTCCCCCGACACCGCCCAGCCTCTCTCCCGACACCGCCCAGCCTCTCCCCGACACCGCCCAGCCTCTCCCCCGACACCGCCCCGCCTCTCCCCCGACACCGCACAGCCTCTCTCCCGACACCGCTCAGCCTCTCCCCCGACACCGCCCAGCCTTCCCCACGACACCGCCCAGCCTCTCCCCCGACACCGCCCAGCTTCTCCCCCGACACCGCCCAGCCTCTCCCCCGACACCGCCCAGTCTCTCTCCCGACATCGCCCAGCTTCTCCCGCGACACCGCCCAGCCTCTCCCCCGACACCGCCCAGCCTCTCTCCCGACACCGCCCAGCTACTCCCCCGACACTGCACAGCCTCGCCCCCGACACCACCCAGCCTCCCCACGACACCGCTCAGCCTCTCCCCCGACACCGCCCAGCCTCTCTCCCGACACCGCTCAGCCTCTCCCCCGACACCGCCCAGCCTCCCCCACGACACCGCCCAGCCTCTCCCCCGACACCGCCCAGCTTCTCCCCCGATACCGCCCAGCCTTTCTCCCGACACCGCCCAGCCTCTCTCCCGACACCGCCCAGCTTCTCCCGCGACACCGCCCAGCCTCTCCCCCGACACCGCCCAGCCTCTCTCCCGACACCGCCCAGCTACTCCCCCGACACTGCCCAGCCTCTCTCCCGACACCGCCCAGCCTCCCCCCGACACCGCCCAGCCTCTCTCCCGACACCGCCCAGCCTCTCCCCCGACACCGACCAGTCTCGACACGACACCGCCCAGCTTCTCCCCCGACACCGCCCAGATCCCCGACACCGCCCAGCCTCCTCCCGACACCGCCCAGCCTCTCCCCCGACACTGCCCAGCCTCACTCCCGACACCGCTCAGCCTCTCCCCCGACACCGCCCAGCCTCTCTCCCGACACCGCCCAGCCCCTCCCCTGACACCGCCCAGCCTCTCTCGCGACACCGCCCAGCCTCTCCCCCGACACCGCCCAGACTCTCTCCCGACACCGCCCAGCCTCTCCCCCGACACCGACCAGCTTCCTCCCGACACCGCCCAGCCTCGACACGACACCGCCCAGCCTCTCCCCCGACACCAACCAGCTTCCTCACGACACCGCCCAGCCTCTCTCCCGACACCGCCCAGCTACTCCCCCGACACCGCCCAGCCTCTCTCCCGACACCGCCCAGCCTCCCCCGACACCGCCCAGCCTCTCTCCCGACACCGCCCAGCCTCTCCCCGGTCACCGCCCAGCCACTCCCCCGACACCGCCCAGCCTCTCTCCCGACACCGCCCAGCTTCTCCCCCGACACCGCCCAGCCTCTCCCCCGACACCGCCCAGCCTCTCCCCCGACACCGCCCAGCCTCTCCCCCGACACCGCCCAGCCTCTCTCCCGACACCGCCCAGCCTCTCCCCGGTCACCGCCCAGCCTCTCCCCCGACACCGCCCAGCCTCTCTCCCGACACCGCCCAGCTTCTCCCCCGACACCGCCCAGCCTCTCCCCCGACACCGCCCAGCCTCTCCCCCGACACCGCCCCGCCTCTCCCCCGACACCGCACAGCCTCTCTCCCGACACCGCTCAGCCTCTCCCCCGACACCGCCCAGCCTCCCCCACGACACCGCCCAGCCTCTCTCCCGACACCGCCCAGCCCCTCCCCTGACACCGCCCAGCCTCTCTCGCGACACCGCCCAGCCTCTCCCCCGACACCGCCCAGACTCTCTCCCGACACCGCCCAGCCTCTCCCCCGACACCGACCAGCTTCCTCCCGACACCGCCCAGCCTCGACACGACACCGCCCAGCCTCTCCCCCGACACCAACCAGCTTCCTCACGACACCGCCCAGCCTCTCTCCCGACACCGCCCAGCTACTCCCCCGACACCGCCCAGCCTCTCTCCCGACACCGCCCAGCCTCCCCCGACACCGCCCAGCCTCTCTCCCGACACCGCCCAGCCTCTCCCCGGTCACCGCCCAGCCACTCCCCCGACACCGCCCAGCCTCTCTCCCGACACCGCCCAGCTTCTCCCCCGACACCGCCCAGCCTCTCCCCCGACACCGCCCAGCCTCTCCCCCGACACCGCCCAGCCTCTCCCCCGACACCGCCCAGCCTCTCTCCCGACACCGCCCAGCCTCTCCCCGGTCACCGCCCAGCCTCTCCCCCGACACCGCCCAGCCTCTCTCCCGACACCGCCCAGCTTCTCCCCCGACACCGCCCAGCCTCTCCCCCGACACCGCCCAGCCTCTCCCCCGACACCGCCCCGCCTCTCCCCCGACACCGCACAGCCTCTCTCCCGACACCGCTCAGCCTCTCCCCCGACACCGCCCAGCCTCCCCCACGACACCGCCCAGCCTCTCCCCCGACACCGCCCAGCTTCTCCCCCGACACCGTCCAGCCTCTCCCCCGACACCGCCCAGTCTCTCTCCCGACACCGCCCAGCTTCTCCCGCGACACCGCCCAGCCTCTCCCCCGACACCGCCCAGCCTCTCTCCCGACACCGCCCAGCTACTCCCCCGACACTGCACAGCCTCGCCCCCGACACCACCCAGCCTCCCCACGACACCGCTCAGCCTCTCCCCCGACACCGCCCCGCCTCTCCCCCGACACCGCCCAGCCTCTCTCCCGACACCGCCCAGCTACTCCCCCGACACCGCCCAGCCTCTCTCCCGACACCGCCCAGCCTCCCCCCGACACCGCCCAGCCTCTCTCCCGACACCGCCCAGCCTCTCCCCCGACACCGCCCAGCCTCCCCGACACCGCCCAGCCTCCCCCCGACACCGCCCAGTCTCTCCCCCGACACCGCCCAGCCTCCCCGACAACGCCCAGCCTCCCCGACACCGCCCAGCCACCCCCCGACACCGCCCAGTCTCTCCCCCGACACCGCCCAGCCTCTCCCCCGACACCGCCCAGCCTCTCCCCCGACACCGCCCAGCCTCCCCGACACCGCCCAGCCTCCCCCCGACACCGCCCAGTCTCTCCCCCGACACCGCCCAGCCTCACTCCCGACACCGCTCAGCCTCTCCCCCGACACCGCCCAGCCTCTCCCCCGACACCGCCCAGCCTCTCTCCCGACACCGCCCAGCCCCTCCCCGACAATGCCCAGCCTCTCTCCCGACACCGCCCAGCCCCTCCCCGACAATGCCCAGCCTCGACACGACACCGCCCAGCCTCTCCCCCGACACCGCCCAGCCTCTCCCCCGACACCGATCAGCCTCGACACGACACCGCCCAGCCTCTCCCCCGACACCGGCCAGCCTCTCCCCCGACACCGACCAGCTTCCTCCCGACACCGCCCAGCCTCTCTCCCGACACCGCCCAGCCTCCCCGACACTGCCCAGCCTCTCTCCCGACACCGCCCAGCCTCTCCCCCGACACCGCCCAGCCTCTCCCCCGACACCGCCCAGCCTCGACACGACACCGCCCAGCTTCTCCCCCGACACCGCCCAGCCTCTCCCCCGACACCGCCCAGCCTCTCCCCCGACACCGCCCAGCCTCTCCCCCGACACCGCCCCGCCTCTCTCCCGACACCGCCCAGCCTCTCTCCCGACACCGCCCAGCCTCGACACGACACCGCCCAGCCTCTCCCCCGACACCCCCCGACACCGCCCAGCCTCTCCCCCGAAACCGCCCAGCCTCTCCCCCGACACCGCCCAGCCTCGACACGATACCGCCCAGCTTCTCCCCCGACACCGCCCAGCCTCTCCCCCGACACCGCCCAGCCTCTCCCCCGACACCGCCCAGCCTCGACACGACACCGCCCAGCATCTCTCCCGACCAACACCGCCCAGCCTCTCCCCCGACACCGCCCAGCCTCGACACGACACCGCCCAGCTTCTCCCCCGACACCGCCCATCCTCCCCGACACCGCCCCGCCACTCCCCCGGCACCGCCCAGCCTCTCTCCCGACACCGCTCAGCCTCTCCCCCGACACCGCCCAGCTTCTCCCCCGACACCGCCCAGCTTCTCTCCCGACACCGCCCCGCCTCTCCCCCGACACCGCCCAGCCTCTCTTCCGACACCGCTCAGCCTCTCCCCCGACACCGCCCAGCCTCTCTCCCGACACCGCTCAGCCTCTCCCCCGACACCACCCAGCCCCTCCCCCGACACCGCCCAGCCTCTCCCCCGACACCGCCCCGCCTCTCCCCCGACACCGCCCAGCCTCTCCCCGACACGGTCCAGCCTCTTCCCCGACACCGCCCAGCCTCTCCCCCGACACCGCCCAGCCTCTCCCCCGACACCGCCCAGCCTCTCCCCCGACACCGCCCAGCCTCTCTCCCGACACCGCCCAGCCTCTCCCCGGTCACCGCCCAGCCTCTCCCCCGACACCGCCCAGCCTCTCTCCCGACACCGCCCAGCTTCTCCCCCGACACCGCCCAGCCTCTCCCCCGACACCGCCCAGCCTCTCCCCCGACACCGCCCCGCCTCTCCCCCGACACCGCACAGCCTCTCTCCCGACACCGCTCAGCCTCTCCCCCGACACCGCCCAGCCTCCCCCACGACACCGCCCAGCCTCTCTCCCGACACCGCCCAGCTACTCCCCCGACACCGCCCAGCCTCTCTCCCGACACCGCCCAGCCTCTCCCCGACACCGCCCAGCCTCTCCCCCGACACCGCCCCGCCTCTCCCCCGACACCGCACAGCCTCTCTCCCGACACCGCTCAGCCTCTCCCCCGACACCGCCCAGCCTTCCCCACGACACCGCCCAGCCTCTCCCCCGACACCGCCCAGCTTCTCCCCCGACACCGCCCAGCCTCTCCCCCGACACCGCCCAGTCTCTCTCCCGACATCGCCCAGCTTCTCCCGCGACACCGCCCAGCCTCTCCCCCGACACCGCCCAGCCTCTCTCCCGACACCGCCCAGCTACTCCCCCGACACTGCACAGCCTCGCCCCCGACACCACCCAGCCTCCCCACGACACCGCTCAGCCTCTCCCCCGACACCGCCCAGCCTCTCTCCCGACACCGCTCAGCCTCTCCCCCGACACCGCCCAGCCTCCCCCACGACACCGCCCAGCCTCTCCCCCGACACCGCCCAGCTTCTCCCCCGATACCGCCCAGCCTTTCTCCCGACACCGCCCAGCCTCTCTCCCGACACCGCCCAGCTTCTCCCGCGACACCGCCCAGCCTCTCCCCCGACACCGCCCAGCCTCTCTCCCGACACCGCCCAGCTACTCCCCCGACACTGCCCAGCCTCTCTCCCGACACCGCCCAGCCTCCCCCCGACACCGCCCAGCCTCTCTCCCGACACCGCCCAGCCTCTCCCCCGACACCGACCAGTCTCGACACGACACCGCCCAGCTTCTCCCCCGACACCGCCCAGATCCCCGACACCGCCCAGCCTCCTCCCGACACCGCCCAGCCTCTCCCCCGACACTGCCCAGCCTCACTCCCGACACCGCTCAGCCTCTCCCCCGACACCGCCCAGCCTCTCTCCCGACACCGCCCAGCCCCTCCCCTGACACCGCCCAGCCTCTCTCGCGACACCGCCCAGCCTCTCCCCCGACACCGCCCAGACTCTCTCCCGACACCGCCCAGCCTCTCCCCCGACACCGACCAGCTTCCTCCCGACACCGCCCAGCCTCGACACGACACCGCCCAGCCTCTCCCCCGACACCAACCAGCTTCCTCACGACACCGCCCAGCCTCTCTCCCGACACCGCCCAGCTACTCCCCCGACACCGCCCAGCCTCTCTCCCGACACCGCCCAGCCTCCCCCGACACCGCCCAGCCTCTCTCCCGACACCGCCCAGCCTCTCCCCGGTCACCGCCCAGCCACTCCCCCGACACCGCCCAGCCTCTCTCCCGACACCGCCCAGCTTCTCCCCCGACACCGCCCAGCCTCTCCCCCGACACCGCCCAGCCTCTCCCCCGACACCGCCCAGCCTCTCCCCCGACACCGCCCAGCCTCTCTCCCGACACCGCCCAGCCTCTCCCCGGTCACCGCCCAGCCTCTCCCCCGACACCGCCCAGCCTCTCTCCCGACACCGCCCAGCTTCTCCCCCGACACCGCCCAGCCTCTCCCCCGACACCGCCCAGCCTCTCCCCCGACACCGCCCCGCCTCTCCCCCGACACCGCACAGCCTCTCTCCCGACACCGCTCAGCCTCTCCCCCGACACCGCCCAGCCTCCCCCACGACACCGCCCAGCCTCTCTCCCGACACCGCCCAGCCCCTCCCCTGACACCGCCCAGCCTCTCTCGCGACACCGCCCAGCCTCTCCCCCGACACCGCCCAGACTCTCTCCCGACACCGCCCAGCCTCTCCCCCGACACCGACCAGCTTCCTCCCGACACCGCCCAGCCTCGACACGACACCGCCCAGCCTCTCCCCCGACACCAACCAGCTTCCTCACGACACCGCCCAGCCTCTCTCCCGACACCGCCCAGCTACTCCCCCGACACCGCCCAGCCTCTCTCCCGACACCGCCCAGCCTCCCCCGACACCGCCCAGCCTCTCTCCCGACACCGCCCAGCCTCTCCCCGGTCACCGCCCAGCCACTCCCCCGACACCGCCCAGCCTCTCTCCCGACACCGCCCAGCTTCTCCCCCGACACCGCCCAGCCTCTCCCCCGACACCGCCCAGCCTCTCCCCCGACACCGCCCAGCCTCTCCCCCGACACCGCCCAGCCTCTCTCCCGACACCGCCCAGCCTCTCCCCGGTCACCGCCCAGCCTCTCCCCCGACACCGCCCAGCCTCTCTCCCGACACCGCCCAGCTTCTCCCCCGACACCGCCCAGCCTCTCCCCCGACACCGCCCAGCCTCTCCCCCGACACCGCCCCGCCTCTCCCCCGACACCGCACAGCCTCTCTCCCGACACCGCTCAGCCTCTCCCCCGACACCGCCCAGCCTCCCCCACGACACCGCCCAGCCTCTCCCCCGACACCGCCCAGCTTCTCCCCCGACACCGTCCAGCCTCTCCCCCGACACCGCCCAGTCTCTCTCCCGACACCGCCCAGCTTCTCCCGCGACACCGCCCAGCCTCTCCCCCGACACCGCCCAGCCTCTCTCCCGACACCGCCCAGCTACTCCCCCGACACTGCACAGCCTCGCCCCCGACACCACCCAGCCTCCCCACGACACCGCTCAGCCTCTCCCCCGACACCGCCCCGCCTCTCCCCCGACACCGCCCAGCCTCTCTCCCGACACCGCCCAGCTACTCCCCCGACACCGCCCAGCCTCTCTCCCGACACCGCCCAGCCTCCCCCCGACACCGCCCAGCCTCTCTCCCGACACCGCCCAGCCTCTCCCCCGACACCGCCCAGCCTCCCCGACACCGCCCAGCCTCCCCCCGACACCGCCCAGTCTCTCCCCCGACACCGCCCAGCCTCCCCGACAACGCCCAGCCTCCCCGACACCGCCCAGCCACCCCCCGACACCGCCCAGTCTCTCCCCCGACACCGCCCAGCCTCTCCCCCGACACCGCCCAGCCTCTCCCCCGACACCGCCCAGCCTCCCCGACACCGCCCAGCCTCCCCCCGACACCGCCCAGTCTCTCCCCCGACACCGCCCAGCCTCACTCCCGACACCGCTCAGCCTCTCCCCCGACACCGCCCAGCCTCTCCCCCGACACCGCCCAGCCTCTCTCCCGACACCGCCCAGCCCCTCCCCGACAATGCCCAGCCTCTCTCCCGACACCGCCCAGCCCCTCCCCGACAATGCCCAGCCTCGACACGACACCGCCCAGCCTCTCCCCCGACACCGCCCAGCCTCTCCCCCGACACCGATCAGCCTCGACACGACACCGCCCAGCCTCTCCCCCGACACCGGCCAGCCTCTCCCCCGACACCGACCAGCTTCCTCCCGACACCGCCCAGCCTCTCTCCCGACACCGCCCAGCCTCCCCGACACTGCCCAGCCTCTCTCCCGACACCGCCCAGCCTCTCCCCCGACACCGCCCAGCCTCTCCCCCGACACCGCCCAGCCTCGACACGACACCGCCCAGCTTCTCCCCCGACACCGCCCAGCCTCTCCCCCGACACCGCCCAGCCTCTCCCCCGACACCGCCCAGCCTCTCCCCCGACACCGCCCCGCCTCTCTCCCGACACCGCCCAGCCTCTCTCCCGACACCGCCCAGCCTCGACACGACACCGCCCAGCCTCTCCCCCGACACCCCCCGCCTCTCTCCCGACACCGCCCAGCCTCTCCCCCGAAACCGCCCAGCCTCTCCCCCGACACCGCCCAGCCTCGACACGATACCGCCCAGCTTCTCCCCCGACACCGCCCAGCCTCTCCCCCGACACCGCCCAGCCTCTCCCCCGACACCGCCCAGCCTCGACACGACACCGCCCAGCATCTCTCCCGACCAACACCGCCCAGCCTCTCCCCCGACACCGCCCAGCCTCGACACGACACCGCCCAGCTTCTCCCCCGACACCGCCCATCCTCCCCGACACCGCCCCGCCACTCCCCCGGCACCGCCCAGCCTCTCTCCCGACACCGCTCAGCCTCTCCCCCGACACCGCCCAGCTTCTCCCCCGACACCGCCCAGCTTCTCTCCCGACACCGCCCCGCCTCTCCCCCGACACCGCCCAGCCTCTCTTCCGACACCGCTCAGCCTCTCCCCCGACACCGCCCAGCCTCTCTCCCGACACCGCTCAGCCTCTCCCCCGACACCACCCAGCCCCTCCCCCGACACCGCCCAGCCTCTCCCCCGACACCGCCCCGCCTCTCCCCCGACACCGCCCAGCCTCTCCCCGACACGGTCCAGCCTCTTCCCCGACACCGCCCAGCCTCTCCCCCGACACCGCCCAGCCTCTCCCCCGACACCGCCCAGCCTCTCCCCCGACACCGCCCAGCCTCTCTCCCGACACCGCCCAGCCTCTCCCCGGTCACCGCCCAGCCTCTCCCCCGACACCGCCCAGCCTCTCTCCCGACACCGCCCAGCTTCTCCCCCGACACCGCCCAGCCTCTCCCCCGACACCGCCCAGCCTCTCCCCCGACACCGCCCCGCCTCTCCCCCGACACCGCACAGCCTCTCTCCCGACACCGCTCAGCCTCTCCCCCGACACCGCCCAGCCTCCCCCACGACACCGCCCAGCCTCTCTCCCGACACCGCCCAGCTACTCCCCCGACACCGCCCAGCCTCTCTCCCGACACCGCCCAGCCTCCCCCGACACCGCCCAGCCTCTCTCCCGACACCGCCCAGCCTCTCCCCGGTCACCGCCCAGCCACTCCCCCGACACCGCCCAGCCTCTCTCCCGACACCGCCCAGCTTCTCCCCCGACACCGCCCAGCCTCTCCCCCGACACCGCCCAGCCTCTCCCCCGACACCGCCCAGCCTCTCCCCCGACACCGCCCAGCCTCTCTCCCGACACCGCCCAGCCTCTCCCCGGTCACCGCCCAGCCTCTCCCCCGACACCGCCCAGCCTCTCTCCCGACACCGCCCAGCTTCTCCCCCGACACCGCCCAGCCTCTCCCCCGACACCGCCCAGCCTCTCCCCCGACACCGCCCCGCCTCTCCCCCGACACCGCACAGCCTCTCTCCCGACACCGCTCAGCCTCTCCCCCGACACCGCCCAGCCTCCCCACGACACCGCCCAGCCTCTCCCCCGACACCGCCCAGCTTCTCCCCCGACACCGCCCAGCCTCTCCCCCGACACCGCCCAGTCTCTCTCCCGACACCGCCCAGCTTCTCCCGCGACACCGCCCCGCCTCTCCCCCGACACCGCCCAGCCTCTCTTCCGACACCGCTCAGCCTCTCCCCCGACACCGCCCAGCCTCTCTCCCGACACCGCTCAGCCTCTCCCCCGACACCACCCAGCCCCTCCCCCGACACCGCCCAGCCTCTCCCCCGACACCGCCCCGCCTCTCCCCCGACACCGCCCAGCCTCTCCCCGACACGGTCCAGCCTCTTCCCCGACACCGCCCAGCCTCTCCCCCGACACCGCCCAGCCTCTCCCCCGACACCGCCCAGCCTCTCCCCCGACACCGCCCAGCCTCTCTCCCGACACCGCCCAGCCTCTCCCCGGTCACCGCCCAGCCTCTCCCCCGACACCGCCCAGCCTCTCTCCCGACACCGCCCAGCTTCTCCCCCGACACCGCCCAGCCTCTCCCCCGACACCGCCCAGCCTCTCCCCCGACACCGCCCCGCCTCTCCCCCGACACCGCACAGCCTCTCTCCCGACACCGCTCAGCCTCTCCCCCGACACCGCCCAGCCTCCCCCACGACACCGCCCAGCCTCTCTCCCGACACCGCCCAGCTACTCCCCCGACACCGCCCAGCCTCTCTCCCGACACCGCCCAGCCTCCCCCGACACCGCCCAGCCTCTCTCCCGACACCGCCCAGCCTCTCCCCGGTCACCGCCCAGCCACTCCCCCGACACCGCCCAGCCTCTCTCCCGACACCGCCCAGCTTCTCGCCCGACACCGCCCAGCCTCTCCCCCGACACCGCCCAGCCTCTCCCCCGACACCGCCCAGCCTCTCCCCCGACACCGCCCAGCCTCTCTCCCGACACCGCCCAGCCTCTCCCCGGTCACCGCCCAGCCTCTCCCCCGACACCGCCCAGCCTCTCTCCCGACACCGCCCAGCTTCTCCCCCGACACCGCCCAGCCTCTCCCCCGACACCGCCCAGCCTCTCCCCCGACACCGCCCCGCCTCTCCCCCGACACCGCACAGCCTCTCTCCCGACACCGCTCAGCCTCTCCCCCGACACCGCCCAGCCTCCCCCACGACACCGCCCAGCCTCTCCCCCGACACCGCCCAGCTTCTCCCCCGACACCGCCCAGCCTCTCCCCCGACACCGCCCAGTCTCTCTCCCGACACCGCCCAGCTTCTCCCGCGACACCGCCCAGCCTCTCCCCCGACACCGCCCAGCCTCTCTCCCGACACCGCCCAGCTACTCCCCCGACACTGCACAGCCTCGCCCCCGACACCACCCAGCCTCCCCACGACACCGCTCAGCCTCTCCCCCGACACCGCCCCGCCTCTCCCCCGACACCGCCCAGCCTCTCTCCCGACACCGCCCAGCTACTCCCCCGACACCGCCCAGCCTCTCTCCCGACACCGCCCAGCCTCCCCCCGACACCGCCCAGCCTCTCTCCCGACACCGCCCAGCCTCTCCCCCGACACCGCCCAGCCTCCCCGACACCGCCCAGCCTCCCCCCGACACCGCCCAGTCTCTCCCCCGACACCGCCCAGCCTCCCCGACAACGCCCAGCCTCCCCGACACCGCCCAGCCTCCCCCCGACACCGCCCAGTCTCTCCCCCGACACCGCCCAGCCTCTCCCCCGACACCGCCCAGCCTCTCCCCCGACACCGCCCAGCCTCCCCGACACCGCCCAGCCTCCCCCCGACACCGGCCAGTCTCTCCCCCGACACCGCCCAGCCTCACTCCCGACACCGCTCAGCCTCTCCCCCGACACCGCCCAGCCTCTCCCCCGACACCGCCCAGCCTCTCTCCCGACACCGCCCAGCCCCTCCCCGACAATGCCCAGCCTCTCTCCCGACACCGCCCAGCCCCTCCCCGACAATGCCCAGCCTCGACACGACACCGCCCAGCCTCTCCCCCGACACCGCCCAGCCTCTCCCCCGACACCGATCAGCCTCGACACGACACCGCCCAGCCTCTCCCCCGACACCGGCCAGCCTCTCCCCCGACACCGACCAGCTTCCTCCCGACACCGCCCAGCCTCTCTCCCGACACCGCCCAGCCTCCCCGACACTGCCCAGCCTCTCTCCCGACACCGCCCAGCCTCTCCCCCGACACCGCCCAGCCTCTCCCCCGACACCGCCCAGCCTCGACACGACACCGCCCAGCTTCTCCCCCGACACCGCCCAGCCTCTCCCCCGACACCGCCCAGCCTCTCCCCCGACACCGCCCA
Organism: Scyliorhinus torazame; assembly: GCF_047496885.1. Classification (NCBI taxonomy): domain Eukaryota; kingdom Metazoa; phylum Chordata; class Chondrichthyes; order Carcharhiniformes; family Scyliorhinidae; genus Scyliorhinus; species Scyliorhinus torazame. Next base: position 70,813,149 of record NC_092709.1, on the reverse strand, counting down.
GCCTCTCCCCCGACACCGCCCCGCCTCTCTCCCGACACCGCCCAGCCTCTCTCCCGACACCGCCCAGCCTCGACACGACACCGCCCAGCCTCTCCCCCGACACCCCCCGCCTCTCTCCCGACACCGCCCAGCCTCTCCCCCGAAACCGCCCAGCCTCTCCCCCGACACCGCCCAGCCTCGACACGATACCGCCCAGCTTCTCCCCCGACACCGCCCAGCCTCTCCCCCGACACCGCCCAGCCTCTCCCCCGACACCGCCCAGCCTCGACACGACACCGCCCAGCATCTCTCCCGACCAACACCGCCCAGCCTCTCCCCCGACACCGCCCAGCCTCGACACGACACCGCCCAGCTTCTCCCCCGACACCGCCCATCCTCCCCGACACCGCCCCGCCACTCCCCCGGCACCGCCCAGCCTCTCTCCCGACACCGCTCAGCCTCTCCCCCGACACCGCCCAGCTTCTCCCCCGACACCGCCCAGCTTCTCTCCCGACACCGCCCCGCCTCTCCCCCGACACCGCCCAGCCTCTCTTCCGACACCGCTCAGCCTCTCCCCCGACACCGCCCAGCCTCTCTCCCGACACCGCTCAGCCTCTCCCCCGACACCACCCAGCCCCTCCCCCGACACCGCCCAGCCTCTCCCCCGACACCGCCCCGCCTCTCCCCCGACACCGCCCAGCCTCTCCCCGACACGGTCCAGCCTCTTCCCCGACACCGCCCAGCCTCTCCCCCGACACCGCCCAGCCTCTCCCCCGACACCGCCCAGCCTCTCCCCCGACACCGCCCAGCCTCTCTCCCGACACCGCCCAGCCTCTCCCCGGTCACCGCCCAGCCTCTCCCCCGACACCGCCCAGCCTCTCTCCCGACACCGCCCAGCTTCTCCCCCGACACCGCCCAGCCTCTCCCCCGACACCGCCCAGCCTCTCCCCCGACACCGCCCCGCCTCTCCCCCGACACCGCACAGCCTCTCTCCCGACACCGCTCAGCCTCTCCCCCGACACCGCCCAGCCTCCCCCACGACACCGCCCAGCCTCTCTCCCGACACCGCCCAGCCCCTCCCCTGACACCGCCCAGCCTCTCCCGCGACACCGCCCAGCCTCTCCCCCGACACCGCCCAGACTCTCTCCCGACACCGCCCAGCCTCTCCCCCGACACCGACCAGCTTCCTCCCGACACCGCCCAGCCTCGACACGACACCGCCCAGCCTCTCCCCCGACACCAACCAGCTTCCTCACGACACCGCCCAGCCTCTCTCCCGACACCGCCCAGCTACTCCCCCGACACCGCCCAGCCTCTCTCCCGACACCGCCCAGCCTCCCCCGACACCGCCCAGCCTCTCTCCCGACACCGCCCAGCCTCTCCCCGGTCACCGCCCAGCCACTCCCCCGACACCGCCCAGCCTCTCTCCCAACACCGCCCAGCTTCTCCCCCGACACCGCTCAGCCTCTCCCCCGACACCGCCCAGCCTCTCCCCCGACACCGCCCAGCCTCTCCCCCGACACCGCCCAGCCTCTCTCCCGACACCGCCCAGCCTCTCCCCGGTCACCGCCCAGCCTCTCCCCCGACACCGCCCAGCCTCTCTCCCGACACCGCCCAGCTTCTCCCCCGACACCGCCCAGCCTCTCCCCCGACACCGCCCAGCCTCTCCCCCGACACCGCCCCGCCTCTCCCCCGACACCGCCCAGCCTCTCCCCCGACACCGCCCAGCCTCTCCCCCGACACCGCCCCGCCTCTCTCCCGACACCGCCCAGCCTCTCCCCCGACACCGCCCAGCCTCGACACGACACCGCCCAGCCTCTCCCCCGACACCCCCCGCCTCTCTCCCGACACCGCCCAGCCTCTCCCCCGAAACCGCCCAGCCTCTCCCCCGACACCGCCCAGCCTCGACACGATACCGCCCAGCTTCTCCCCCGACACCGCCCAGCCTCTCCCCCGACACCGCCCAGCCTCTCCCCCGACACCGCCCAGCCTCGACACGACACCGCCCAGCATCTCTCCCGACCAACACCGCCCAGCCTCTCCCCCGACACCGCCCAGCCTCGACACGACACCGCCCAGCTTCTCCCCCGACACCGCCCATCCTCCCCGACACCGCCCCGCCACTCCCCCGGCACCGCCCAGCCTCTCTCCCGACACCGCTCAGCCTCTCCCCCGACACCGCCCAGCTTCTCCCCCGACACCGCCCAGCTTCTCTCCCGACACCGCCCCGCCTCTCCCCCGACACCGCCCAGCCTCTCTTCCGACACCGCTCAGCCTCTCCCCCGACACCGCCCAGCCTCTCTCCCGACACCGCTCAGCCTCTCCCCCGACACCACCCAGCCCCTCCCCCGACACCGCCCAGCCTCTCCCCCGACACCGCCCCGCCTCTCCCCCGACACCGCCCAGCCTCTCCCCGACACGGTCCAGCCTCTTCCTCGACACCGCCCAGCCTCTCCCTCGACACCGCCCAGCCTCTCCCCCGACACCGCCCAGCCTCTCCCCCGACACCGCCCAGCCTCTCTCCCGACACCGCCCAGCCTCTCCCCGGTCACCGCCCAGCCTCTCCCCCGACACCGCCCAGCCTCTCTCCCGACACCGCCCAGCTTCTCCCCCGACACCGCCCAGCCTCTCCCCCGACACCGCCCAGCCTCTCCCCCGACACCGCCCCGCCTCTCCCCCGACACCGCACAGCCTCTCTCCCGACACCGCTCAGCCTCTCCCCCGACACCGCCCAGCCTCCCCCACGACACCGCCCAGCCTCTCTCCCGACACCGCCCAGCCCCTCCCCTGACACCGCCCAGCCTCTCCCGCGACACCGCCCAGCCTCTCCCCCGACACCGCCCAGACTCTCTCCCGACACCGCCCAGCCTCTCCCCCGACACCGACCAGCTTCCTCCCGACACCGCCCAGCCTCGACACGACACCGCCCAGCCTCTCCCCCGACACCAACCAGCTTCCTCACGACACCGCCCAGCCTCTCTCCCGACACCGCCCAGCTACTCCCCCGACACCGCCCAGCCTCTCTCCCGACACCGCCCAGCCTCCCCCGACACCGCCCAGCCTCTCTCCCGACACCGCCCAGCCTCTCCCCGGTCACCGCCCAGCCACTCCCCCGACACCGCCCAGCCTCTCTCCCAACACCGCCCAGCTTCTCCCCCGACACCGCCCAGCCTCTCCCCCGACACCGCCCAGCCTCTCCCCCGACACCGCCCAGCCTCTCCCCCGACACCGCCCAGCCTCTCTCCCGACACCGCCCAGCCTCTCCCCGGTCACCGCCCAGCCTCTCCCCCGACACCGCCCAGCCTCTCTCCCGACACCGCCCAGCTTCTCCCCCGACACCGCCCAGCCTCTCCCCCGACACCGCCCAGCCTCTCCCCCGACACCGCCCCGCCTCTCCCCCGACACCGCACAGCCTCTCTCCCGACACCGCTCAGCCTCTCCCCCCGACACCGCCCAGCCTCCCCCACGACACCGCCCAGCCTCTCCCCCGACACCGCCCAGCTTCTCCCCCGACACCGCCCAGCCTCTCCCCCGACACCGCCCAGTCTCTCTCCCGACACCGCCCAGCTTCTCCCGCGACACCGCCCAGCCTCTCCCCCGACACCGCCCAGCCTCTCTCCCGACACCGCCCAGCTACTCCCCCGACACTGCACAGCCTCGCCCCCGACACCACCCAGCCTCCCCACGACACCGCTCAGCCTCTCCCCCGACACCGCCCCGCCTCTCCCCCGACACCGCCCAGCCTCTCTCCCGACACCGCCCAGCTACTCCCCCGACACCGCCCAGCCTCTCTCCCGACACCGCCCAGCCTCCCCCCGACACCGCCCAGCCTCTCTCCCGACACCGCCCAGCCTCTCCCCCGACACCGCCCAGCCTCCCCGACACCGCCCAGCCTCCCCCCGACACCGCCCAGTCTCTCCCCCGACACCGCCCAGCCTCCCCGACAACGCCCAGCCTCCCCGACACCGCCCAGCCTCCCCCGACACCGCCCAGTCTCTCCCCCGACACCGCCCAGCCTCTCCCCCGACACCCGCCCAGCCTCTCCCCCGACACCGCCCAGCCTCCCCGACACCGCCCAGCCTCCCCCCGACACCGCCCAGTCTCTCCCCCGACACCGCCCAGCCTCACTCCCGACACCGCTCAGCCTCTCCCCCGACACCGCCCAGCCTCTCCCCCGACACCGCCCAGCCTCACTCCCGACACCGCTCAGCCTCTCCCCCGACACCGCCCAGCCTCTCTCCCGACACCGCCCAGCCCCTCCCCTGACACCGCCCAGCCTCTCTCGCGACACCGCCCAGCCTCTCCCCCGACACCGCCCAGACTCTCTCCCCACACCGCCCAGCCTCTCCCCCGACACCGACCAGCTTCCTCCCGACACCGCCCAGCCTCGACACGACACCGCCCAGCCTCTCCCCCGACACCAACCAGCTTCCTCACGACACCGCCCAGCCTCTCTCCCGACACCGCCCAGCTACTCCCCCGACACCGCCCAGCCTCTCTCCCGACACCGCCCAGCCTCCCCGACACCGCCCAGCCTCTCCCCCGACACCGCCCAGCCTCTCCCCCGACACCGCCCAGCCTCTCTCCCGACACCGCCCAGCCTCTCCCCCGACACCGCCCAGCCTCTCTCCCGACACCGCCCAGCCTCTCCCCGGTCACCGCCCAGCCTCTCCCCCGACACCGCCCAGCCTCTCTCCCGACACCGCCCAGCTTCTCCCCGACACCGCCCAGCCTCTCCCCCGACACCGCCCAGCCTCTCCCCCGACACCGCCCCGCCTCTCCCCCGACACCGCACAGCCTCTCTCCCGACACCGCTCAGCCTCTCCCCCGACACCGCCCAGCCTCCCCCACGACACCGCCCAGCCTCTCCCCCGACACCGCCCAGCTTCTCCCCCGACACCGCCCAGCCTCTCCCCCGACACCGCCCAGTCTCTCTCCCGACACCGCCCAGCTTCTCCCGCGACACCGCCCAGCCTCTCCCCCGACACCGCCCAGCCTCTCTCCCGACACCGCCCAGCTACTCCCCCGACACTGCACAGCCTCGCCCCCGACACCACCCAGCCTCCCCACGACACCGCTCAGCCTCTCCCCCGACACCGCCCCGCCTCTCCCCCGACACCGCCCAGCCTCTCTCCCGACACCGCCCAGCTACTCCCCCGACACCACCCAGCCTCCCCCCGACACCGCCCAGCCTCTCTCCCGACACCGCCCAGCTACTCCCCCGACACCGCTCAGCCTCTCCCCCGACACCGCCCCGCCTCTCCCCCGACACCGCCCAGCCTCTCTCCCGACACCGCCCAGCCTCTCCCCCGACACCGCCCAGCCTCCCCCCGACACCGCCCAGCCTCTCTCCCGACACCGCCCAGCCTCTCCCCCGACACCGCCCAGCCTCCCCGACACCGCCCAGCCTCCCCCCGACACCGCCCAGTCTCTCCCCCGACACCGCCCAGCCTCCCCGACAACGCCCAGCCTCCCCGACACCGCCCAGCCTCCCCCGACACCGCCCAGTCTCTCCCCCGACACCGCCCAGCCTCTCCCCCGACACCGCCCAGCCTCTCCCCCGACACCGCCCAGCCTCCCCGACACCGCCCAGCCTCCCCCCGACACCGCCCAGTCTCTCCCCCGACACCGCCCAGCCTCACTCCCGACACCGCTCAGCCTCTCCCCCGACACCGCCCAGCCTCTCCCCCGACACCGCCCAGCCTCACTCCCGACACCGCTCAGCCTCTCCCCCGACACCGCCCAGCCTCTCTCCCGACACCGCCCAGCCCCTCCCCTGACACCGCCCAGCCTCTCTCGCGACACCGCCCAGCCTCTCCCCCGACACCGCCCAGACTCTCTCCCCACACCGCCCAGCCTCTCCCCCGACACCGACCAGCTTCCTCCCGACACCGCCCAGCCTCGACACGACACCGCCCAGCCTCTCCCCCGACACCAACCAGCTTCCTCACGACACCGCCCAGCCTCTCTCCCGACACCGCCCAGCTACTCCCCCGACACCGCCCAGCCTCTCTCCCGACACCGCCCAGCCTCCCCGACACCGCCCAGCCTCTCCCCCGACACCGCCCAGCCTCTCCCCCGACACCGCCCAGCCTCTCTCCCGACACCGCCCAGCCTCTCCCCGGTCACCGCCCAGCCTCTCCCCCGACACCGCCCAGCCTCTCTCCCGACACCGCCCAGCTTCTCCCCCGACACCGCCCAGCCTCTCCCCCGACACCGCCCAGCCTCTCCCCCGACACCGCCCCGCCTCTCCCCCGACACCGCACAGCCTCTCTCCCGACACCGCTCAGCCTCTCCCCCGACACCGCCCAGCCTCCCCCACGACACCGCCCAGCCTCTCCCCCGACACCGCCCAGCTTCTCCCCCGACACAGCCCAGCCTCGACACGACACCGCCCAGCCTCCCCCACGACACCGCCCAGCCTCTCCCCCGACACCGCCCAGCCTCGACACGACACCGCCCAGCTTCTCCCCCGACACCGCCCAGCCTCTCCCCCGACACCGCCCAGCCTCTCCCCCGACACCGCCCAGCCTCTCCCCCGACACCGCCCCGCCTCTCTCCCGACACCGCCCAGCCTCTCTCCCGACACCGCCCAGCCTCGACACGACACCGCCCAGCCTCTCACCCGACACCCCCCGCCTCTCTCCCGACACCGCCCAGCCTCTCCCCCGAAACCGCCCAGCCTCTCCCCCGACACCGCCCAGCCTCGACACGATACCGCCCAGCTTCTCCCCCGACACCGCCCAGCCTCTCCCCCGACACCGCCCAGCCTCTCCCCCGACACCGCCCAGCCTCGACACGACACCGCCCAGCATCTCTCCCGACCAACACCGCCCAGCCTCTCCCCCGACACCGCCCAGCCTCGACACGACACCGCCCAGCTTCTCCCCCGACACCGCCCATCCTCCCCGACACCGCCCCGCCACTCCCCCGGCACCGCCCAGCCTCTCTCCCGACACCGCTCAGCCTCTCCCCCGACACCGCCCAGCTTCTCCCCCGACACCGCCCAGCTTCTCTCCCGACACCGCCCCGCCTCTCCCCCGACACCGCCCAGCCTCTCTTCCGACACCGCTCAGCCTCTCCCCCGACACCGCCCAGCCTCTCTCCCGACACCGCTCAGCCTCTCCCCCGACACCACCCAGCCCCTCCCCCGACACCGCCCAGCCTCTCCCCCGACACCGCCCCGCCTCTCCCCCGACACCGCCCAGCCTCTCCCCGACACGGTCCAGCCTCTTCCCCGACACCGCCCAGCCTCTCCCCCGACACCGCCCAGCCTCTCCCCCGACACCGCCCAGCCTCTCCCCCGACACCGCCCAGCCTCTCTCCCGACACCGCCCAGCCTCTCCCCGGTCACCGCCCAGCCTCTCCCCCGACACCGCCCAGCCTCTCTCCCGACACCGCCCAGCTTCTCCCCCGACACCGCCCAGCCTCTCCCCCGACACCGCCCAGCCTCTCCCCCGACACCGCCCCGCCTCTCCCCCGACACCGCACAGCCTCTCTCCCGACACCGCTCAGCCTCTCCCCCGACACCGCCCAGCCTCCCCCACGACACCGCCCAGCCTCTCTCCCGACACCGCCCAGCTACTCCCCCGACACCGCCCAGCCTCTCTCCCGACACCGCCCAGCCTCCCCCGACACCGCCCAGCCTCTCTCCTGACACCGCCCAGCCTCTCCCCGGTCACCGCCCAGCCACTCCCCCGACACCGCCCAGCCTCTCTCCCGACACCGCCCAGCTTCTCCCCCGACACCGCCCAGCCTCTCCCCCGACACCGCCCAGCCTCTCCCCCGACACCGCCCAGCCTCTCCCCCGACACCGCCCAGCCTCTCTCCCGACACCGCCCAGCCTCTCCCCGGTCACCGCCCAGCCTCTCCCCCGACACCGCCCAGCCTCTCTCCCGACACCGCCCAGCTTCTCCCCCGACACCGCCCAGCCTCTCCCCCGACACCGCCCAGCCTCTCCCCCGACACCGCCCCGCCTCTCCCCCGACACCGCACAGCCTCTCTCCCGACACCGCTCAGCCTCTCCCCCGACACCGCCCAGCCTCCCCCACGACACCGCCCAGCCTCTCCCCCGACACCGCCCAGCTTCTCCCCCGACACCGCCCAGCCTCTCCCCCGACACCGCCCAGTCTCTCTCCCGACACCGCCCAGCTTCTCCCGCGACACCGCCCAGCCTCTCCCCCGACACCGCCCAGCCTCTCTCCCGACACCGCCCAGCTACTCCCCCGACACTGCACAGCCTCGCCCCCGACACCACCCAGCCTCCCCACGACACCGCTCAGCCTCTCCCCCGACACCGCCCCGCCTCTCCCCCGACACCGCCCAGCCTCTCTCCCGACACCGCCCAGCTACTCCCCCGACACCGCCCAGCCTCTCTCCCGACACCGCCCAGCCTCCCACCGACACCGCCCAGCCTCTCTCCCGACACCGCCCAGCCTCTCCCCCGACACCGCCCAGCCTCCCCGACACCGCCCAGCCTCCCCCCGACACCGCCCAGTCTCTCCCCCGACACCGCCCAGCCTCCCCGACAACGCCCAGCCTCCCCGACACCGCCCAGCCTCCCCCCGACACCGCCCAGTCTCTCCCCCGACACCGCCCAGCCTCACCCCCGACACCGCCCAGCCTCTCCCCCGACACCGCCCAGCCTCCCCGACACCGCCCAGCCTCCCCCCGACACCGCCCAGTCTCTCCCCCGACACCGCCCAGCCTCACTCCCGACACCGCTCAGCCTCTCCCCCGACACCGCCCAGCCTCTCCCCCGACACCGCCCAGCCTCTCTCCCGACACCGCCCAGCCCCTCCCCGACAATGCCCAGCCTCTCTCCCGACACCGCCCAGCCCCTCCCCGACAATGCCCAGCCTCGACACGACACCGCCCAGCCTCTCCCCCGACACCGCCCAGCCTCTCCCCCGACACCGATCAGCCTCGACACGACACCGCCCAGCCTCTCCCCCGACACCGGCCAGCCTCTCCCCCGACACCGACCAGCTTCCTCCCGACACCGCCCAGCCTCTCTCCCGACACCGCCCAGCCTCCCCGACACTGCCCAGCCTCTCTCCCGACACCGCCCAGCCTCTCCCCCGACACCGCCCAGCCTCTCCCCCGACACCGCCCAGCCTCGACACGACACCGCCCAGCTTCTCCCCCGACACCGCCCAGCCTCTCCCCCGACACCGCCCAGCCTCTCCCCCGACACCGCCCAGCCTCTCCCCCGACACCGCCCCGCCTCTCTCCCGACACCGCCCAGCCTCTCTCCCGACACCGCCCAGCCTCGACACGACACCGCCCAGCCTCTCCCCCGACACCCCCCGCCTCTCTCCCGACACCGCCCAGCCTCTCCCCCGAAACCGCCCAGCCTCTCCCCCGACACCGCCCAGCCTCGACACGATACCGCCCAGCTTCTCCCCCGACACCGCCCAGCCTCTCCCCCGACACCGCCCAGCCTCTCCCCCGACACCGCCCAGCCTCGACACGACACCGCCCAGCATCTCTCCCGACCAACACCGCCCAGCCTCTCCCCCGACACCGCCCAGCCTCGACACGACACCGCCCAGCTTCTCCCCCGACACCGCCCATCCTCCCCGACACCGCCCCGCCACTCCCCCGGCACCGCCCAGCCTCTCTCCCGACACCGCTCAGCCTCTCCCCCGACACCGCCCAGCTTCTCCCCCGACACCGCCCAGCTTCTCTCCCGACACCGACCCGCCTCTCCCCCGACACCGCCCAGCCTCTCTTCCGACACCGCTCAGCCTCTCCCCCGACACCGCCCAGCCTCTCTCCCGACACCGCTCAGCCTCTCCCCCGACACCACCCAGCCCCTCCCCCGACACCGCCCAGCCTCTCCCCCGACACCGCCCCGCCTCTCCCCCGACACCGCCCAGCCTCTCCCCGACACGGTCCAGCCTCTTCCCCGACACCGCCCAGCCTCTCCCCCGACACCGCCCAGCCTCTCCCCCGACACCGCCCAGCCTCTCCCCCGACACCGCCCAGCCTCTCTCCCGACACCGCCCAGCCTCTCCCCGGTCACCGCCCAGCCTCTCCCCCGACACCGCCCAGCCTCTCTCCCGACACCGCCCAGCTTCTCCCCCGACACCGCCCAGCCTCTCCCCCGACACCGCCCAGCCTCTCCCCCGACACCGCCCCGCCTCTCCCCCGACACCGCACAGCCTCTCTCCCGACACCGCTCAGCCTCTCCCCCGACACCGCCCAGCCTCCCCACGACACCGCCCAGCCTCTCTCCCGACACCGCCCAGCCCCTCCCCTGACACCGCCCAGCCTCTCCCGCGACACCGCCCAGCCTCTCCCCCGACACCGCCCAGACTCTCTCCCGACACCGCCCAGCCTCTCCCCCGACACCGACCAGCTTCCTCCCGACACCGCCCAGCCTCGACACGACACCGCCCAGCCTCTCCCCCGACACCAACCAGCTTCCTCACGACACCGCCCAGCCTCTCTCCCGACACCGCCCAGCTACTCCCCCGACACCGCCCAGCCTCTCTCCCGACACCGCCCAGCCTCCCCCGACACCGCCCAGCCTCTCTCCCGACACCGCCCAGCCTCTCCCCGGTCACCGCCCAGCCACTCCCCCGACACCGCCCAGCCTCTCTCCCAACACCGCCCAGCTTCTCCCCCGACACCGCCCAGCCTCTCCCCCGACACCGCCCAGCCTCTCCCCCGACACCGCCCAGCCTCTCCCCCGACACCGCCCAGCCTCTCTCCCGACACCGCCCAGCCTCTCCCCGGTCACCGCCCAGCCTCTCCCCCGACACCGCCCAGCCTCTCTCCCGACACCGCCCAGCTTCTCCCCCGACACCGCCCAGCCTCTCCCCCGACACCGCCCAGCCTCTCCCCCGACACCGCCCCGCCTCTCCCCCGACACCGCCCAGCCTCTCCCCCGACACCGCCCAGCCTCTCCCCCGACACCGCCCCGCCTCTCTCCCGACACCGCCCAGCCTCTCTCCCGACACCGCCCAGCCTCGACACGACACCGCCCAGCCTCTCCCCCGACACCCCCCGCCTCTCTCCCGACACCGCCCAGCCTCTCCCCCGAAACCGCCCAGCCTCTCCCCCGACACCGCCCAGCCTCGACACGATACCGCCCAGCTTCTCCCCCGACACCGCCCAGCCTCTCCCCCGACACCGCCCAGCCTCTCCCCCGACACCGCCCAGCCTCGACACGACACCGCCCAGCATCTCTCCCGACCAACACCGCCCAGCCTCTCCCCCGACACCGCCCAGCCTCGACACGACACCGCCCAGCTTCTCCCCCGACACCGCCCATCCTCCCCGACACCGCCCCGCCACTCCCCCGGCACCGCCCAGCCTCTCTCCCGACACCGCTCAGCCTCTCCCCCGACACCGCCCAGCTTCTCCCCCGACACCGCCCAGCTTCTCTCCCGACACCGCCCCGCCTCTCCCCTGACACCGCCCAGCCTCTCTTCCGACACCGCTCAGCCTCTCCCCCGACACCGCCCAGCCTCTCTCCCGACACCGCTCAGCCTCTCCCCCGACACCACCCAGCCCCTCCCCCGACACCGCCCAGCCTCTCTCCCGACACCGCTCAGCCTCTCCCCCGACACCGCCCAGCCTCCCCCACGACACCGCCCAGCCTCTCTCCCGACACCGCCCAGCCCCTCCCCTGACACCGCCCAGCCTCTCCCGCGACACCGCCCAGCCTCTCCCCCGACACCGCCCAGACTCTCTCCCGACACCGCCCAGCCTCTCCCCCGACACCGACCAGCTTCCTCCCGACACCGCCCAGCCTCGACACGACACCGCCCAGCCTCTCCCCCGACACCAACCAGCTTCCTCACGACACCGCCCAGCCTCTCTCCCGACACCGCCCAGCTACTCCCCCGACACCGCCCAGCCTCTCTCCCGACACCGCCCAGCCTCCCCCGACACCACCCAGCCTCTCTCCCGACACCGCCCAGCCTCTCCCCGGTCACCGCCCAGCCACTCCCCCGACACCGCCCAGCCTCTCTCCCAACACCGCCCAGCTTCTCCCCCGACACCGCCCAGCCTCTCCCCCGACACCGCCCAGCCTCTCCCCCGACACCGCCCAGCCTCTCCCCCGACACCGCCCAGCCTCTCTCCCGACACCGCCCAGCCTCTCCCCGGTCACCGCCCAGCCTCTCCCCCGACACCGCCCAGCCTCTCTCCCGACACCGCCCAGCTTCTCCCCCGACACCGCCCAGCCTCTCCCCCGACACCGCCCAGCCTCTCCCCCGACACCGCCCCGCCTCTCCCCCGACACCGCACAGCCTCTCTCCCGACACCGCTCAGCCTCTCCCCCGACACCGCCCAGCCTCCCCCACGACACCGCCCAGCCTCTCCCCCGACACCGCCCAGCTTCTCCCCCGACACCGCCCAGCCTCTCCCCCGACACCGCCCAGTCTCTCTCCCGACACCGCCCAGCTTCTCCCGCGACACCGCCCAGCCTCTCCCCCGACACCGCCCAGCCTCTCTCCCGACACCGCCCAGCTACTCCCCCGACACTGCACAGCCTCGCCCCCGACACCACCCAGCCTCCCCACGACACCGCTCAGCCTCTCCCCCGACACCGCCCCGCCTCTCCCCCGACACCGCCCAGCCTCTCTCCCGACACCGCCCAGCTACTCCCCCGACACCGCCCAGCCTCTCTCCCGACACCGCCCAGCCTCCCCCCGACACCGCCCAGCCTCTCTCCCGACACCGCCCAGCCTCTCCCCCGACACCGCCCAGCCTCCCCGACACCGCCCAGCCTCCCCCCGACACCGCCCAGTCTCTCCCCCGACACCGCCCAGCCTCCCCGACAACGCCCAGCCTCCCCGACACCGCCCAGCCTCCCCCCGACACCGCCCAGTCTCTCCCCCGACACCGCCCAGCCTCTCCCCCGACACCGCCCAGCCTCTCCCCCGACACCGCCCAGCCTCCCCGACACCGCCCAGCCTCCCCCCGACACCGCCCAGTCTCTCCCCCGACACCGCCCAGCCTCACTCCCGACACCGCTCAGCCTCTCCCCCGACACCGCCCAGCCTCTCCCCCGACACCGCCCAGCCTCTCTCCCGACACCGCCCAGCCCCTCCCCGACAATGCCCAGCCTCTCTCCCGACACCGCCCAGCCCCTCCCCGACAATGCCCAGCCTCGACACGACACCGCCCAGCCTCTCCCCCGACACCGCCCAGCCTCTCCCCCGACACCGATCAGCCTCGACACGACACCGCCCAGCCTCTCCCCCGACACCGGCCAGCCTCTCCCCCGACACCGACCAGCTTCCTCCCGACACCGCCCAGCCTCTCTCCCGACACCGCCCAGCCTCCCCGACACTGCCCAGCCTCTCTCCCGACACCGCCCAGCCTCTCCCCCGACACCGCCCAGCCTCTCCCCCGACACCCCCCGCCTCTCTCCCGACACCGCCCAGCCTCTCCCCCGAAACCGCCCAGCCTCTCCCCCGACACCGCCCAGCCTCGACACGATACCGCCCAGCTTCTCCCCCGACACCGCCCAGCCTCTCCCCCGACACCGCCCAGCCTCTCCCCCGACACCGCCCAGCCTCGACACGACACCGCCCAGCATCTCTCCCGACCAACACCGCCCAGCCTCTCCCCCGACACCGCCCAGCCTCGACACGACACCGCCCAGCTTCTCCCCCGACACCGCCCATCCTCCCCGACACCGCCCCGCCACTCCCCCGGCACCGCCCAGCCTCTCTCCCGACACCGCTCAGCCTCTCCCCCGACACCGCCCAGCTTCTCCCCCGACACCGCCCAGCTTCTCTCCCGACACCGACCCGCCTCTCCCCCGACACCGCCCAGCCTCTCTTCCGACACCGCTCAGCCTCTCCCCCGACACCGCCCAGCCTCTCTCCCGACACCGCTCAGCCTCTCCCCCGACACCACCCAGCCCCTCCCCCGACACCGCCCAGCCTCTCCCCCGACACCGCCCCGCCTCTCCCCCGACACCGCCCAGCCTCTCCCCGACACGGTCCAGCCTCTTCCCCGACACCGCCCAGCCTCTCCCCCGACACCGCCCAGCCTCTCCCCCGACACCGCCCAGCCTCTCCCCCGACACCGCCCAGCCTCTCTCCCGACACCGCCCAGCCTCTCCCCGGTCACCGCCCAGCCTCTCCCCCGACACCGCCCAGCCTCTCTCCCGACACCGCCCAGCTTCTCCCCCGACACCGCCCAGCCTCTCCCCCGACACCGCCCAGCCTCTCCCCCGACACCGCCCCGCCTCTCCCCCGACACCGCACAGCCTCTCTCTCGACACCGCTCAGCCTCTCCCCCGACACCGCCCAGCCTCCCCCACGACACCGCCCAGCCTCTCTCCCGACACCGCCCAGCCCCTCCCCTGACACCGCCCAGCCTCTCCCGCGACACCGCCCAGCCTCTCCCCCGACACCGCCCAGACTCTCTCCCGACACCGCCCAGCCTCTCCCCCGACACCGACCAGCTTCCTCCCGACACCGCCCAGCCTCGACACGACACCGCCCAGCCTCTCCCCCGACACCAACCAGCTTCCTCACGACACCGCCCAGCCTCTCTCCCGACACCGCCCAGCTACTCCCCCGACACCGCCCAGCCTCTCTCCCGACACCGCCCAGCCTCCCCCGACACCGCCCAGCCTCTCTCCCGACACCGCCCAGCCTCTCCCCGGTCACCGCCCAGCCACTCCCCCGACACCGCCCAGCCTCTCTCCCAACACCGCCCAGCTTCTCCCCCGACACCGCCCAGCCTCTCCCCCGACACCGCCCAGCCTCTCCCCCGACACCGCCCAGCCTCTCCCCCGACACCGCCCAGCCTCTCTCCCGACACCGCCCAGCCTCTCCCCGGTCACCGCCCAGCCTCTCCCCCGACACCGCCCAGCCTCTCTCCCGACACCGCCCAGCTTCTCCCCCGACACCGCCCAGCCTCTCCCCCGACACCGCCCAGCCTCTCCCCCGACACCGCCCCGCCTCTCCCCCGACACCGCCCAGCCTCTCCCCCGACACCGCCCAGCCTCTCCCCCGACACCGCCCCGCCTCTCTCCCGACACCGCCCAGCCTCTCTCCCGACACCGCCCAGCCTCGACACGACACCGCCCAGCCTCTCCCCCGACACCCCCCGCCTCTCTCCCGACACCGCCCAGCCTCTCCCCCGAAACCGCCCAGCCTCTCCCCCGACACCGCCCAGCCTCGACACGATACCGCCCAGCTTCTCCCCCGACACCGCCCAGCCTCTCCCCCGACACCGCCCAGCCTCTCCCCCGACACCGCCCAGCCTCGACACGACACCGCCCAGCATCTCTCCCGACCAACACCGCCCAGCCTCTCCCCCGACACCGCCCAGCCTCGACACGACACCGCCCAGCTTCTCCCCCGACACCGCCCATCCTCCCCGACACCGCCCCGCCACTCCCCCGGCACCGCCCAGCCTCTCTCCCGACACCGCTCAGCCTCTCCCCCGACACCGCCCAGCTTCTCCCCCGACACCGCCCAGCTTCTCTCCCGACACCGCCCCGCCTCTCCCCCGACACCCGCCCAGCCTCTCTTCCGACACCGCTCAGCCTCTCCCCCGACACCGCCCAGCCTCTCTCCCGACACCGCTCAGCCTCTCCCCCGACACCACCCAGCCCCTCCCCCGACACCGCCCAGCCTCTCTCCCGACACCGCTCAGCCTCTCCCCCGACACCCGCCCAGCCTCCCCCACGACACCGCCCAGCCTCTCTCCCGACACCGCCCAGCCCCTCCCCTGACACCGCCCAGCCTCTCCCGCGACACCGCCCAGCCTCTCCCCCGACACCGCCCAGACTCTCTCCCGACACCGCCCAGCCTCTCCCCCGACACCGACCAGCTTCCTCCCGACACCGCCCAGCCTCGACACGACACCGCCCAGCCTCTCCCCCGACACCAACCAGCTTCCTCACGACACCGCCCAGCCTCTCTCCCGACACCGCCCAGCTACTCCCCCGACACCGCCCAGCCTCTCTCCCGACACCGCCCAGCCTCCCCCGACACCACCCAGCCTCTCTCCCGACACCGCCCAGCCTCTCCCCGGTCACCGCCCAGCCACTCCCCCGACACCGCCCAGCCTCTCTCCCAACACCGCCCAGCTTCTCCCCCGACACCGCCCAGCCTCTCCCCCGACACCGCCCAGCCTCTCCCCCGACACCGCCCAGCCTCTCCCCCGACACCGCCCAGCCTCTCTCCCGACACCGCCCAGCCTCTCCCCGGTCACCGCCCAGCCTCTCCCCCGACACCGCCCAGCCTCTCTCCCGACACCGCCCAGCTTCTCCCCCGACACCGCCCAGCCTCTCCCCCGACACCGCCCAGCCTCTCCCCCGACACCGCCCCGCCTCTCCCCCGACACCGCACAGCCTCTCTCCCGACACCGCTCAGCCTCTCCCCCGACACCGCCCAGCCTCCCCCACGACACCGCCCAGCCTCTCCCCCGACACCGCCCAGCTTCTCCCCCGACACCGCCCAGCCTCTCCCCCGACACCGCCCAGTCTCTCTCCCGACACCGCCCAGCTTCTCCCGCGACACCGCCCAGCCTCTCCCCCGACACCGCCCAGCCTCTCTCCCGACACCGCCCAGCTACTCCCCCGACACTGCACAGCCTCGCCCCCGACACCACCCAGCCTCCCCACGACACCGCTCAGCCTCTCCCCCGACACCGCCCCGCCTCTCCCCCGACACCGCCCAGCCTCTCTCCCGACACCGCCCAGCTACTCCCCCGACACCGCCCAGCCTCTCTCCCGACACCGCCCAGCCTCCCCCCGACACCGCCCAGCCTCTCTCCCGACACCGCCCAGCCTCTCCCCCGACACCGCCCAGCCTCCCCGACACCGCCCAGCCTCCCCCCGACACCGCCCAGTCTCTCCCCCGACACCGCCCAGCCTCCCCGACAACGCCCAGCCTCCCCGACACCGCCCAGCCTCCCCCCGACACCGCCCAGTCTCTCCCCCGACACCGCCCAGCCTCTCCCCCGACACCGCCCAGCCTCTCCCCCGACACCGCCCAGCCTCCCCGACACCGCCCAGCCTCCCCCCGACACCGCCCAGTCTCTCCCCCGACACCGCCCAGCCTCACTCCCGACACCGCTCAGCCTCTCCCCCGACACCGCCCAGCCTCTCCCCCGACACCGCCCAGCCTCTCTCCCGACACCGCCCAGCCCCTCCCCGACAATGCCCAGCCTCTCTCCCGACACCGCCCAGCCCCTCCCCGACAATGCCCAGCCTCGACACGACACCGCCCAGCCTCTCCCCCGACACCGCCCAGCCTCTCCCCCGACACCGATCAGCCTCGACACGACACCGCCCAGCCTCTCCCCCGACACCGGCCAGCCTCTCCCCCGACACCGACCAGCTTCCTCCCGACACCGCCCAGCCTCTCTCCCGACACCGCCCAGCCTCCCCGACACTGCCCAGCCTCTCTCCCGACACCGCCCAGCCTCTCCCCCGACACCGCCCAGCCTCTCCCCCGACACCGCCCAGCCTCGACACGACACCGCCCAGCATCTCTCCCGACCAACACCGCCCAGCCTCTCCCCCGACACCGCCCAGCCTCGACACGACACCGCCCAGCTTCTCCCCCGACACCGCCCATCCTCCCCGACACCGCCCCGCCACTCCCCCGGCACCGCTCAGCCTCTCTCCCGACACCGCTCAGCCTCTCCCCCGACACCGCCCAGCTTCTCCCCCGACACCGCCCAGCTTCTCTCCCGACACCGCCCCGCCTCTCCCCCGACACCGCCCAGCCTCTCTTCCGACACCGCTCAGCCTCTCCCCCGACACCGCCCAGCCTCTCTCCCGACACCGCTCAGCCTCTCCCCCGACACCACCCAGCCCCTCCCCCGACACCGCCCAGCCTCTCCCCCGACACCGCCCCGCCTCTCCCCCGACACCGCCCAGCCTCTCCCCGACACGGTCCAGCCTCTTCCCCGACACCGCCCAGCCTCTCCCCCGACACTGCCCAGCCTCTCCCCCGACACCGCCCAGCCTCTCTCCCGACACCGCTCAGCCTCTCCCCCGACACTGCCCAGACTCTCCCCCGACACCGCCCAGCCTCTCCCCCGACACCGCCCAGCCTCTCCCCCGACACTGCCCAGACTCTCCCCCGACACCGCCCAGCCTCTCCCCCGACACCGCCCAGCCTCTCCCCCGACACCGCTCAGCCTCTCCCCCGACACTGCCCAGACTCTCCCCCGACACCGCCCTGCCTCCCTCCCGACACCTCCCAGCCTCCCTCCCGACACCGCCCAGACTCTCCCCCGACACTGGCCAGCCTCTCCCCAAACACCGCCCAGCCTCTCCCCCGACAACGCCCAGCCTCTCCCCCGACACCGCCGAGCCTCGACACGACACAGCCCAGCTTCTCCCCGACACCGCCCAGACTCTCCCCCGACACCGCCCAGCCATTCCCCCGGCACGGTCCAGCCTCTCCCCCGACACCGACCTGCCTCTCCCCAGAAACTGCCCAGCCTCTCCCCGGACACCGCACAGCCTCTCCCCGACACCGCCCAGCCTCTCCCCGACACCGCCCAGCCTCCCCGCCGACACCGCCCAGCCTCTCCCCCGACACCGCCCTGCCTCTCCCCCGACACCGCCCAGCATCTCCCCCGACACCGCCCTGCCTCTCCCCCGACACCGCCCAGCCTCTCCCCGACACCGCCCAGCCTCTCCCCCGACACCGCCCAGCCTCTCCCCGACACCGCCCAGCTTCCCCGCCGACACCGCCCAGCCTCTCCCCCGACACCGCCCAGCCTCTCCACCGACCAGCCTCGACACGACACCGCCCAGCTTCTCCCCCGACACCGCCCAGCCTCCCCGACACCGCCCCGCCTCTCCCCCGACACAGCCCAGCCTCGACACTACACCGCTCAGACTCTACCCGACACCGCCCAGCCTCTCCCCCGACACCGCCCAGCCTCTCCAAGACACCGCCCAGCCTCTCCCCCGACACCGCCCAGCCTCTCCACGACACCGCCCAGCCTCTCCCCCGACACGATCCAGCCTCGACACGACACCGCCGAGCTACTCCCCCGACACCGCCCAGCCTCTCCCCCGACACCGCCCAGCCTCTCCCCGACACCGCCCAGCTTCCACCCCGACACCGCCCAGCCATTCCCCCGGCACGGTCCAGCCTCTCCCCCGACACCGACCTGCCTCTCCCCAGAAACTGCCCAGCCTCTCCCCGGACACCGCCCAGCCTCTCCCCGACACCGCCCAGCCTCTCCCCGTCACCGCCCAGCTTCCCCGCCGACACCGCCCAGCCTCTCCCCCGACACCGCCCTGCCTCTCCCCCGACACCGCCCAGCCTCTCCCCCGACACCGCCCTGCCTCTCCCCCGACACCGCCCAGCCTCTCCCCCGACACCGCCCTGCCTCTCCCCCGACACCGCCCAGCCTCTCCCCGACACCGCCCAGCCTCTCCCCCGACACCGCCCAGCCTCTCCCCGACACCGCCCAGCTTCCCCGCCGACACCGCCCAGCCTCTCCCCCGACACCGCCCAGCCTCTCCACCGACCAGCCTCGACACGACACCGCCCAGCTTCTCCCCCGACACCGCCCAGCCTCCCCGACACCGCCCCGCCTCTCCCCCGACACAGCCCAGCCTCGACACTACACCGCTCAGACTCTACCCGACACCGCCCAGCCTCTCCCCCGACACCGCCCAGCCTCTCCAAGACACCGCCCAGCCTCTCCCCCGACACCGCCCAGCCTCTCCACGACACCGCCCAGCCTCTCCCCCGACACGATCCAGCCTCGACACGACACCGCCGAGCTACTCCCCCGACACCGCCCAGCCTCTCCCCCGACACCGCCCAGCCTCTCCCCGACACCGCCCAGCTTCCACCCCGACACCGCCCAGCCATTCCCCCGGCACGGTCCAGCCTCTCCCCCGACACCGACCTGCCTCTCCCCAGAAACTGCCCAGCCTCTCCCCGGACACCGCCCAGCCTCTCCCCGACACCGCCCAGCCTCTCCCCGTCACCGCCCAGCTTCCCCGCCGACACCGCCCAGCCTCTCCCCCGACACCGCCCTGCCTCTCCCCCGACACCGCCCAGCCTCCCCCCGACACCGCCCTGCCTCTCCCCCGACACCGCCCAGCCTCTCCCCGACACCGCCCAGCCTCTCCCCCGACAGCGCCCAGCCTCTCCCCGACACTGCCCAGCTTCCCCGCCGACACCGCCCAGCCTCTCCCCCGACACCGCCCAGCCTCTCCCCCGACCAGCCTCGACACGACACCGCCCAGCTTCTCCCCCGACACCGCCCAGCCTCCCCGCCTCTCCCCCGACACAGCCCAGCCTCGAAGCGACACCGCTCAGACTCTACCCGACACCGCCCAGCCTCTCCCCCGACACCGCCCAGCCTCTCCACGACACCGCCCAGCCTCTCCCCCGACACCGCCCAGCCTCTCCACGACACCGCCCAGCCTCTCCCCCGACACGATCCAGCCTCGACACGAAACCGCCGAGCTACTCCCCCGACACCGCCTAGCCTCTCCCCCGACACCGCCCAGCCTCTCCCCCGACACCGCTCAGACTCTACCCAACACCGCCCAGCCTCTCCTCCGACACAGCCCAGCTACTCCCCGACACCGCCCAGCCCCTCCCGCGACACCGCCCAGCATCCTCCCGTTTTCGAGCAGCCGCTGCCGGATGTAGGTCGAGCGGATGCCGGACACGAAAGCGTCTCTGATGTGCAGGTTCATATGGACTTCCCCTGACGCATCCTGATGGTCACAGTCCTTGGCAAGCCCGGTGAGTTTTTCAACAAACTCGTCGAGCGATTCCCCCGAGCGCTGCCGGCAGTTCGAGAGCAGATGCCGTGCGTGCACCTCATTGATGGGTTTGCCAAACCGCTTGCGGAGCAACTCGATTGCTTCATCATAAGTTGTCGCCTTTTCGAGCGTGGCAGAGATTCTGTGACTCACCCGGGCGTGGAGTAGACGCAGCTTGCGTGGCCCCAGGATGGGAGTCTCTGCGGAATCCAGGTAGGCCTCGAAGTACCGCAGCCAGTATTTAAAAATTTCCTTCGCCTCCGGTGTTCGTCCTTCCAGATTGAGCTTCTCTGGTTTTAGGCCTGCGTCCATCCTGAATCTAGTTTAGTCTAATAAATTGAGGTACTCTCAATAATGACGCTTCGAGATTAAACTGTAAAGAAGGCTTTATTAGACTAATAACTATGCTAGAGCTGGAGACGAGAGCTGACTGTTACAAAGACCATGAGGCCGCCCTTTATGGATGGCTCCCAGATGGGCGGAGCCAGAGGCGAAGTCCCCAGGGTTCCAACCCGGTCTTACAGGGGACATCACCGAACATGATGATAAGGCAGTAACCGTTCATCACACCCAGCCTCCCTCCCTACACCGTCCAGCCTCTCCCCTGACACCGCCCAGCCTCTCCCCCGACACCGCCCAGCCTCTCCCTCGACACAGCCCAGCCTCTCCCCTGACACCGCCCAGCCTCCCTCCCGACACCGTCCAGCCTCTCCCCTGACACCGCCCAGCCTCTCCCCCGACACCGCCCAGCCTCTCCCCCGACCCCGCCCAGCCTCTCCCCCGACACCGCCCATACTCTCCACCAACACCGCCCAGCCTCTCCACCGACACCGCCCAGCCTCTCCCCCAACACCATCCAGCCTCTCCCCCAACACCACCCAGCATCTCCCACGACACCTCCGAGCCTCTCCCCCAACACCGCCCAGCCTCCCACCGACACCGCTCAGCCTCTCCCTCGACACAGCCCAGCCTCTCCCCCGACACGGTCCAGCCTGTCCCCCGACACCGCACAACCTCTCTCCCGACACTGCCGAGCCTCGACACGACACCGCCCAGCTTCTCCCCCGACACCACCCAGCCTCCCCTGACACAGCTCAGCCTCTACCCGACACCGCCCAGCCTTTCCCCCGACACCGCCCAGCCTCGACACGACACCGACCAGCCTCCCCCCGACACCGCCCAGCTACTCCCCGACACCGCCCAGCCCCTCCCGCGACACCGCCCAGCATCCTCCCGTTTTCGAGCAGCCGCTGCCGGATGTAGGTCGAGCGGATGCCGGAGACGAAAGCGTCTCTGATGTGCAGGTCCATATGGACTTCCCCTGACGCATCCTGATGGTCACAGTCCTTGGCAAGCCCGGTGAGTTTTTCAACAAACTCGTCGAGCGATTCCCCCGAGCGCTGCCGGCAGGTCGAGAGCAGATGCCGTGCGTGCACCTCATTGATGGGTTTGCCAAACCGCTTGCGGAGCAACTCGATCGCTTCATCATAAGTTGTCGCCTTTTCGAGCGTGGCAGAGATTCTGTGACTCTGTGACTCACCCGGGCGTGGAGTAGACGCAGCTTGCGTGGCCCCAGGATGTGAGTCTCTGCGGAATCCAGGTAGGCCTCGAAGTACCGCAGCCAGTATTTAAAAATTTCCTTCGCCTCCGGTGTTCGTCCTTCCAGATTGAGCTTCTCTGGTTTTAGGCCTGCGTCCATCCTGAATCTAGTTTAGTCTAATAAATTGAGGAACTCTCAATAATGACGCTTAGAGATTAAACTGTAAAGAAGGCTTTATTAGACTAATAACTATGCTAGAGCTAGAGACGAGAGCTGACTGTTACAGACCATGAGGCCGCCCTTTATGGATGGCTCCCAGATGGGCGGAGCCAGAGGCGAAGTCCCCAGGGTTCCAACCCGGTCTTAAAGAGGACATCACCGAACATGATGATAAGGCAGTAACCGTTCATAACACCCAGCCTCCCTCCCGACACCGTCCAGCCTCTCCCCCGACACGGTCCAGCCTCTCCCCTGACACCGCCCAGCCTCTCCCCCGACACCGCCCAGCCTCTCCCTCCGGACACCGCCCAGCCTCTCCCCCGACACCGCCCATACTCTCCACCAACACCGCCCAGCCTCTCCACCGACACCGCCCAGCCTCTCCCCCAACACCACCCAGCCTCTCCCCCGACACCGCCCAGCCTCTCCCCCAACACCACCCAGCCTCTCCCCCGACACCACCCAGCTTCTCCCCGACACCGCCCAGCCTGTCCCCCGTCACCGCCCAGCCTCCCCGCGACACCGCCCAGCCTCTCCCCGACACCGCCCAGCCTGTCCCCCGACACCGTCCAGCCTCTCTCCGACACTGCCCAGCCTCTCCCCCAACACCACCCAGCCTCTCCCCCGACACTGGCCAGCCTCTCCACCGACACCACCCAGCTTCTCCCCGACACCGCCCAGCCTGTCTCCCGTCACCGCCCAGCCTCCCCGCGACACCGCCCAGCCTCTCCCCGACACCGACCAGCCTGTCCCCCGACACCGCCCAGCCTCTCTCCCGACACCGCCCAGTCTCTCCGCCGACAACGCCCAGACTCTCCCCCGGCACGGTCCAGCCTCTCGCCCGACACCGCTAAGCCTCACACTCGACACAGCCCAGACTCTCCTCCGACACCACCCAGACTCTCCCCCGACACCGCCCAGCCTCTCCCCCGACACCGCCCAGCCTCTCCCCCGACACCGCCTAGCTTCTCCCCCGACACCACCCAGCCTCCCCCGACACTGCCCAGCCTCTCCCCGACACCGCCCAGCCACTCCCCCGACACACCCCAGCCTCTCCCCCGAAACCGCCCAGCCTCTCCCCCGACACCGCCCAGCCCCGACACGACACCGCCCAACTTCTCCCCCGACACCGCCCAGCCTCCCCCCGACACCGCCCAGCCTCCCCCGACACCGCCCGGCCTCCCCCCGACACCGCCCAGCCTCACCCCGACACCGCCCAGCCTCTCCCCCGACACCGCCCAGCCTCTCCCCCGACACCGCCCAGCCTCTCCCCCGACACAGCCCAGCCTCTCCCCCGAAACCGCCCAGCCACCCCCGACACCGCCCACCCTCTCCCCGACACCTCCGAGACACTCCCCCGACACTGCACTGCCTCTCCCCCGAAACCGCCCAGCCTCTCCGCTGACACCGTCCAGCCTCTCCCCCGACACAGCCCAGCCTCCCCCCGACACCGTCCAGCCTCTCCCCCGACACCGCCCAGCGTCTCCCCCGACACCGCCCAGCCTCCCCCCGACACCGCCCAGCCTCCCCCCGACACCGCCCAGCCTCCCCCCGACACCGCCCAGCCTCTCCCCCGACACCGCCCAGCCTATCCCCCGACACCGCCCAGCTTCCTCCCCGACACCGCCACGCCTCTCCCCGACACCGCCCAGCCACTCCCCCGACACCGCCCAGCCTCGACACGACACCGCCCAGCCTCTCCCCCGACACCACCCAGCTTCTCCCCCGACACCACCCAGCCTCCCCCGACACCGCCCAGCCTCTCCCCGACACCGCCCTGCCACTCCCCCGACACATCCCAGCCTCTCCCCCGACACCGCCCATCCTCTCCCCTGACACCGCCCGCCTCTCCCCGACACCGCCCAGCCTCTCCCCGACACCACCCAGCCACTCCCCCGACACAGCCCAACCTCTCCCCTGAAACCGCCCAGCCTCTACCCCGAAACCGCCCAGCATCTCCCCCGACACCGCCCAGCCACTCCCCCGACACAGCCCAGCCTCTCCCCCGAAACCGCCCAGCCTCTCCCCCGACACCGCCCAGCCTCTCCCCCGACACCGCCCAGCCACTCCCCCGACACAGACCAGCCTCTCCCCCGAAACAGCCCAGCCTCTCCCCCGACACCGCCCAGCCTCTCCCCCGACACCGCCCAGCCTCTCCCCCGACACCGCCCAGCCTCGACACGACACCGCCCAACTTCTCCCCCGACACCGCCCAGCCTCCCCCCGACACCGCCCAGCCACTCCCCCGACACTGCCCAGCCTCTCCCCGTCACCGCCCAGCCTCTCCCCCGACACCACCCAGCTTCTCCCCGACACCGCCCAGCCTGTCCCCCGTCACCGCCCAGCCTCCCCGCGACACCGCCCAGCCTCTCCCCGACACCGCCCAGCCTGTCCCCCGACACCGTCCAGCCTCTCCCCCAACACCACCCAGCCTCTCCCCCGACACTGGCCAGCCTCTCCACCGACACCACCCAGCTTCTCCCCGACACCGCCCAGCCTGTCTCCCGTCACCGCCCAGCCTCCCCGCGACACCGCCCAGCCTCTCCCCGACACCGCCCAGCCTGTCCCCCGACACCGTCCAGCCTCTCCCCCAACACCACCCAGCCTCTCCCCCGACACTGGCCAGCCTCTCCACCGACACCACCCAGCTTCTCCCCCGACACCGCCCAGCCTCCCCGCGACACCGCCCAGCCTCTCCCCGACACCGCCCAGCCTGTCCCCCGACACCGCCCAGCCTCTCTCCCGACACCGCCCAGTCTCTCCGCCGACAACGCCCAGACTCTCCCCCGGCACGGTCCAGCCTCTCGCCCGACACCGCTAAGCCTCACACTCGACACAGCCCAGACTCTCCTCCGACACCACCCAGACTCTCCCCCGACACCGCCCAGCCTCTCCCCCGACACCGCCCAGCATCTACACGACACCGCATAGCTTCTCCCCCGACACCACCCAGCCTCCCCGACACTGCCCAGCCTCTCCCCGACACCGCCCAGCCTCTCCCCCGACACCGCCCAGCCTCTCCCCCGAAACCGCCCAGCCTCTCCCCCGACACCGCCCAGCCCCGACACGACACCGCCCAACTTCTCCCCCGACACCGCCCAGCCTCCCCCCGACACCGCCCAGCCTCCCCCGACACCGCCCGGCCTCCCCCCGACACCGCCCAGGCTCACCTCGACACCGCCCAGCCTCTCCCCCGACACCGCCCAGCCTCTCCCCCGACACCGCCCAGCCTCTCCCCCGACACAGCCCAGCCTCTCCCCCGAAACCGCCCAGCCACCCCCGACACCGCCCACCCTCTCCCCGACACCTCCGAGACACTCCCCCGACACTGCACTGCCTCTCCCCCGAAACCGCCCAGCGTCTCCCCCGACACCGCCCAGCCTCCCCCCGACACCGCCCAGCCTCTCCCCCGACACCGCCCAGCCTCTCCCCCGAAACCGCCCAGCCTCTCCGCTGACACCGTCCAGCCTCTCCCCCGACACAGCCCAGCCTCCCCCGACACCGTCCAGCCTCTCCCCCGACACCGCCCAGCGTCTCCCCCGACACCGCCCAGCCTCCCCCCGACACCGCCCAGCCTCCCCCCGACACCGCCCAGCCTCCCCCCGACACCGCCCAGCCTCTCCCCCGACACCGCCCAGCCTATCCCCCGACACCGCCCAGCTTCCTCCCCGACACCGCCCCGCCTCTCCCCGACACCGCCCAGCCACTCCCCCGACACCGCCCAGCCTCGACACGACACCGCCCAGCCTCTCCCCCGACACCACCCAGCTTCTCCCCCGACACCACCCAGCCTCCCCCGACACCGCCCAGCCTCTCCCCGACACCGCCCTGCCACTCCCCCGACACATCCCAGCCTCTCCCCCGACACCGCCCATCCTCTCCCCTGACACCGCCCGCCTCTCCCCGACACCGCCCAGACTCTCCCCGACACCACCCAGCCACTCCCCCGACACAGCCCAACCTCTCCCCTGAAACCGCCCAGCCTCTCCCCCGACACCGCCCAGCCTCTCCCCCGACACCGCCCAGCCTCTACCCCGAAACCGCCCAGCATCTCCCCCGACACCGCCCAGCCACTCCCCCGACACAGCCCAGCCTCTCCCCCGAAACCGCCCAGCCTCTCCCCCGACACCGCCCAGCCTCTCCCCCGACACCGCCCAGCCACTCCCCCGACACAGACCAGCCTCTCCCCCGAAACAGCCCAGCCTCTCCCCCGACACCGCCCAGCCTCTCCCCTGACACCGCCCAGCCTCTCCCCCGACACCGCCCAGCCTCGACACGACACCGCCCAACTTCTCCCCCGACACCGCCCAGCCTCCCTCCGACACCGCCCAGCCTATCCCCGACACCGCCCAGCCACTCCCCCGACACCGCCCAGCCTCCCCCCGACACCGCCCAGCCTCCCCCGACACTGCCCAGCCTCTCCCCGACACCGCCCAGCCTATCCCCGACACCGCCCAGCCACTCCCCCGACACTGCCCAGCCTCTCCCCGACACCGCCCAGCCTATCCCCGACACCGCCCAGCCACTCCCCCGACACCGCCCAGCCTCCCCCCGACACCGCCCAGCCTCCCCCGACACCGCCCGGCCTCCCCACGACACCGCCCAGCCTCACCCCGACACCGCCCAGCCTCTACCCCGACACCGCCCAGCCTCTCCCCCGACACCGCCCAGCCTCTCCCCCGACACCGCCCAGCCTCTCCGCCGACACCGCCCAGCCTCGCACCCGACACCGTCCAGCCTCTCCCCCGACACAGCCCAGCCTCGACACGACACCGCCCAGCGTCTCCCCCGACACCGCCCAGCCTCCCCCCGATTCCGCCCAGCCTCCCCCGACACTGCCCAGCCTCTCCCCGACACCGCCCAGCCTATCCCCGACACCGCCCAGCCACTCCCCCGACACCGCCCAGCCTCCCCCCGACACCGCCCAGCCTCCCCCGACACCGCCCGGCCTCCCCACGACACCGCCCAGCCTCACCCCGACACCGCCCAGCCTCTACCCCGACACCGCCCAGCCTCTCCCCCGACACCGCCCAGCCTCTCCCCCGACACCGCCCAGCCTCTCCGCCGACACCGCCCAGCCTCGCACCCGACACCGTCCAGCCTCTCCCCCGACACAGCCCAGCCTCGACACGACACCGCCCAGCGTCTCCCCCGACACCGCCCAGCCTCCCCCCGATTCCGCCCAGCCTCCCCCGACACCGCCCAGCCTCTCCCCCGACACCGCCCCGCCTCTCCCCGAAACCGCCCAGCCTCTCCCCCGACACCGCCCAGCCTCTCCCCCGACACCGCCCAGCCTCTACACGACACCGCCCAGCCTCTCCCACGACACCGCCCAGCCGCTCCCCCGACACCACCCAGCCTCTCCCCCGACACCGCCCAGCCTCTCCCCCGACACTACCCAGCCTCCCCCGACACCGCCCAGCCTCTCCCCGACACCGCCCAGCCACTCCCCCGACACATCCCAGCCTCTCCCCCGACACCGCCCATCCTCTCCCCTGATACCGCCCAGCCTCTCCCCGACACCGCCCAGCCTCTCCCCGACACCACCCAGCCACTCCCCCGACACAGCCCAACCTCACCCCCGAAACCGCCCAGCCTCTCCCCCGACACCGCCCAGCCTCTCCCCCGACACCGCCCAGCCTCTCCCCCGAAACCGCCCAGCATCTCCCCCGACACCGCCCAGCCACTCCCCCGACACAGCCCAGCCTCTCCCCCGAAACCGCCCAGCCTCTCCCCCGACACCGCCCAGCCACTCCCCCGACACAGCCCAGCCTCTCCCCCGAAACAGCCCAGCCTCTCCCCCGACACCGCCCAGCCTCTCCCCCGACACCGCCCAGCCTCGACACGACACCGCCCAACTTCTCCCCCGACACCGCCCAGCCTCCCCCCGACACCGCCCAGCCTCCCCCGACACCGCCCGGCCTCCCCCCGACACCGCCCAGCCTCACCCCGACACCGCCCAGCCTCTCCCCCGACACCGCCCAGCCTCTCCCCCGACACCGCCCAGCCTCCCCCCGACACCGCCCAGCCTCCCCCGACACCGCCCGGCCTCCCCACGACACCGCCCAGCCTCACCCCGACACCGCCCAGCCTCTACCCCGACACCGCCCAGCCTCTCCCCCGACACCGCCCAGCCTCTCCCCCGACACAGCCCAGCCTCTCCCCCGAAACCGCCCAGCCTCTCCCCCGACACAGCCCAGCCTCGACACGACACCGCCCAGCGTCTCCCCCGACACCGCCCAGCCTCCCCCCGACACCGCCCAGCTTCCCCCCGATTCCGCCCAGCCTCCCCCCGACACCGCCCAGCCTCTCCCCCGACACCGCCCCGCCTCTCCCCGACACCGCCCAGCCTCTCCCCCGACACCGCCCAGCCTCTCCCCCGACACCGCCCAGCCTCTACACGACACCGCCCAGCCTCTCCCACGACACCGCCCAGCCGCTCCCCCGACACCACCCAGCCTCTCCCCCGACACCGCCCAGCCTCTCCCCCGACACTACCCAGCCTCCCCCGACACCGCCCAGCCTCTCCCCGACACCGCTCAGCCACTCCCCCGACACATCCCAGCCTCTCCCCCGACACCGCCCATCCTCTCCCCTGATACCGCCCAGCCTCTCCCCGACACCGCCCAGCCTCTCCCCGACACCACCCAGCCACTCCCCCGACACAGCCCAACCTCACTCCCGAAACCGCCCAGCCTCTCCCCCGACACCGCCCAGCCTCTCCCCCGACACCGCCCAGCCTCTCCCCCGAAACCGCCCAGCATCTCCCCCGACACCGCCCAGCCACTCCCCCGACACAGCCCAGCCTCTCCCCCGAAACCGCCCAGCCTCTCCCCCGACACCGCCCAGCCACTCCCCCGACACAGCCCAGCCTCTCCCCCGAAACAGCCCAGCCTCTCCCCCGACACCGCCCAGCCTCTCCCCCGACACCGCCCAGCCTCGACACGACACCGCCCAACTTCTCCCCCGACACCGCCCAGCCTCCCCCCGACACCGCCCAGCCTCCCCCGACACCGCCCGGCCTCCCCCCGACACCGCCCAGCCTCACCCCGACACCGCCCAGCCTCTCCCCCGACACCGCACAGCCTCTCCCCCGACACAGCCCAGCCTCTCCCCCGAAACCGCCCAGCCACCCCCGACACCGCCCACCCTCTACACGACACCGCCCAGCCTCTCCCACGACACCGCCCAGCCGCTCCCCCGACACCACCCAGCCTCTCCCCCGACACCGCCCAGCCTCTCCCCCGACACTACCCAGCCTCCCCGACACGGCCCAGCCTCTCCCCGACACCGCCCAGCCACTCCCCCGACACATCCCAGCCTCTCCCCCGACACCGCCCATCCTCTCCCCTGATACCGCCCAGCCTCTCCCCGACACCGCCCAGCCTCTCCCCGACACCACCCAGCCACTCCCCCGACACAGCCCAACCTCACCCCCGAAACCGCCCAGCCTCTCCCCCGACACCGCCCAGCCTCTCCCCCGACACCGCCCAGCCTCTCCCCCGAAACCGCCCAGCATCTCCCCCGACACCGCCCAGCCACTCCCCCGACACAGCCCAGCCTCTCCCCCGAAACCGCCCAGCCTCTCCCCCGACACCGCCCAGCCACTCCCCCGACACAGCCCAGCCTCTCCCCCGAAACAGCCCAGCCTCTCCCCCGACACCGCCCAGCCTCTCCCCCGACACCGCCCAGCCTCGACACGACACCGCCCAACTTCTCCCCCGACACCGCCCAGCCTCCCCCCGACACCGCCCAGCCTCCCCCGACACCGCCCGGCCTCCCCCGACACCGCCCAGCCTCACCCCGACACCGCCCAGCCTCTCCCCCGACACCGGCCAGCCTCTCCCCCGACACCGCCCAGCCTCTCCCCCGACACAGCCCAGCCTCTCCCCCGAAACCGCCCAGCCACCCCCGACACCGCCCACCCTCTCCCCGACACCTCCGAGACACTCCCCCGACACTGCACTGCCTCTCCCCCGAAACCGCCCAGCCTCTCCGCCGACACCGTCCAGCCTCTCCCCCGACACAGCCCAGCCTCGACACGACACCGCCCAGCGTCTCCCCCGACACCGCCCAGCCTCCCCCCGACACCGCCCAGCCTCCCCCCGACACCGCCCAGCCTCCCCCCGACACCGCCCAGCCTCTCCCCCGACACCGCCCAGCCTATCCCCCGACACCGCCCAGCTTCCTCCCCGACACCGCCCCGCCTCTCCCCGACACCGCTCAGCCACTCCCCCGACACCGCCCAGCCTCGACACGACACCGCCCAGCGTCTCCCCCGACACCACCCAGCTTCTCCCCGACACCACCCAGCCTCCCCGACACCGCCCAGCCTCTCCCCGACACCGCCCTGCCACTCCCCCGACACATCCCAGCCTCTCCCCCGACACCGCCCATCCTCTCCCCTGACACCGCCCAGCCTCTCCCCGACACCGCCCAGCCTCTCCCCGACACCACCCAGCCACTCCCCCGACACAGCCCAACCTCTCCCCTGAAACCGCCCAGCCTCTCCCCCGACACCGCCTGCCTCTCCCCCGACACCGCCCAGCCTCTACCCCGAAACCGCCCAGCATCTCCCCCGACACCGCCCAGCCACTCCCCCGACACAGCCCAGCCTCTCCCCCGAAACCGCCCACCCTCTCCCCCGACACCGCCCAGCCTCTCCCCCGACACCGCCCAGCCACTCCCCCGACACAGACCAGCCTCTCCCCCGAAACAGCCCAGCCTCTCCCCCGACACCGCCTAGCCTCTCCCCCGACACAGCCCAGCCTCGACACGACACCGCCCAACTTCTCCCCCGACACCGCCCAGCCTCCCCCCGACACCGCCCAGCCACTCCCCCGACACTGCCCAGCCTCTCCCCGACACCGCCCAGCCTATCCCCGACACCGCCCAGCCACTCCCCCGACACAGCACAGCCTCTCCCCCGAAACCGCCCAGCCTCTCCCCCGACACCGCCCAGCCTCGACACGACACCGCCCAACTTCTCCCCCGACACCGCCCAGCCTCCCCCCGACACCGCCCAGCCTCCCCCGACACCGCCCGGCCTCCCCCCGACACCGCCCAGCCTCACCCCGACACCGCCCAGCCTCTACCCCGACACCGCCCAGCCTCTCCCCCGACACCGCCCAGCCTCTCCCCCGACACAGCCCAGCCTCTCCCCGGACACCGCCCAGCCTCTCCCCCGACACCGACCAGCCTCTCCCCGGACACCGCCCAGCCTCTCTCCTGACACCGCCCAGCCTCTCCCCCGAAACCGCCCAGCCTCTCCGCCGACACCGCCCAGCCTCGCACCCGACACCGTCCAGCCTCTCCCCCGACACAGCCCAGCCTCGACACGACACCGCCCAGCGTCTCCCCCGACACCGCCCAGCCTCCCCCCGACACCGCCCAGCTTCCCCCCGATTCCGCCCAGCCTCCCCCCGACACCGCCCAGCCTCTCCCCCGACACCGCCCCGCCTCTCCCCGACACCGCCCAGCCACTCCCCCGACACCGCCCAGCCTCTCCCCGACACCGCCCAGCCTCTCCCCGGACACCGCCCAGCCTCTCTCCTGACACCACCCAGCCTCTCCCACGACACCGCCCAGCCTCTCCCCCGACACCGCCCAGCCTCTCCCACGACACCGCCCAGCCTCTCCCACGACACCGCCCAGCCGCTCCCCCGACACCACCCAGCCTCTCCCCCGACACCGCCCAGCCTCTCCCCCGACACCACCCAGCTTCTCCCCCGACACCACCCAGCCTCCCCCGACACCGCCCAGCCTCTCCCCGACACCGCCCAGCCACTCCCCCGACACATCCCAGCCTCTCCCCCGACACCGCCCATCCTCTCCCCTGATACCGCCCAGCCTCTCCCCGACACCGCCCAGCCTCTCCCCGACACCACCCAGCCACTCCCCCGACACAGCCCAACCTCACCCCCGAAACCGCCCAGCCTCTCCCCCGACACCGCCCAGCCTCTCCCCCGACACCGCCCAGCCTCTCCCCCGAAACCGCCCAGCATCTCCCCCGACACCGCCCAGCCACTCCCCCGACACAGCCCAGCCTCTCCCCCGAAACCGCCCAGCCTCTCCCCCGACACATCCCAGCCTCTCCCCCGAAACAGCCCAGCCTCTCCCCCGACACCGCCCAGCCTCTCCCCCGACACCGCCCAGCCTCTCCCCGACACCGCCCAGCCTGTCCCCCGACACCGTCCAGCCTCTCTCCGACACTGCCCAGCCTCTACACGACACTGCCCAGCCACTCCCCCAACACCGCCCAGCCACCCCCGACACCGCCCACCCTCTCCCCCGAAACCGCCCAGCCTCTCCGCCGACACCGCCCAGCCTCGCACCCGACACCGTCCAGCCTCTCCCCCGACACAGCCCAGCCTCGACACGATACCGCCCAGCGTCTCCCCCGACACCGCCCAGCCTCCCCCCGACACCGCTCAGCCTCTCCCCCGACACCGCCCAGCCTCTACACGACACCGCCCAGCCACTCCCCCGACACCACCCAGCCTCTCCCCCGACACCGCCCAGCCTCTCCCCGACACCGCCCAGCCACTCCCCCGACACATCCCAACCTCTCCCCCGACACCGCCCATCATCTCCCCTGACACCTCCCAGCCTCTCCCCGACACCGCCCAGCCTCTCCCCGACACCACCCAGCCACTCCCCCTACACAGCCCAACCTCTCCCCCGAAACCGCCCAGCCTCTCCCCCGACACCGCCCGGCCTCCCCCCGACACCGCCCAGCCTCACCCCGACACCGCCCAGCCTCTCCCCCGACACCGCCCAGCCTCTCCCCCGACACCGCCCAGCCTCTCCCCCGACACAGCCCAGCCTCTCCCCCGAAACCGCCCAGCCACCCCCGACACCGCCCACCCTCTCCCCGACACCTCCGAGACACTCCCCCGACACTGCACTGCCTCTCCCCCGAAACCGCCCAGCGTCTCCCCCGACACCGCCCAGCCTCCCCCCGACACCGCCCAGCCTCCCCCCGACACCGCCCAGCCTCCCCCGACACCGCCCAGCCTCTCCCCCGACACCGCCCAGCCTATCCCCGACACCGCCCAGCTTCCTCCCCGACACCGCCCCGCCTCTCCCCGACACCGCCCAGCCACTCCCCCGACACCGCCCAGCCTCGACACGACACCGCCCAGCCTCTCCCCCGACACCACCCAGCTTCTCCCCCGACACCACCCAGCCTCCCCCGACACCGCCCAGCCTCTCCCCGACACCGCCCTGCCACTCCCCCGACACATCCCAGCCTCTCCCCCGACACCGCCCATCCTCTCCCCTGACACCGCCCAGCCTCTCCCCGACACCGCCCAGCCTCTCCCCGACACCACCCAGCCACTCCCCCGACACAGCCCAACCTCTCCCCTGAAACCGCCCAGCCTCTCCCCCGACACCGCCCAGCCTCTCCCCCGACACCGCCCAGCCTCTACCCCGAAACCGCCCAGCATCTCCCCCGACACCGCCCAGCCACTCCCCCGACACAGCCCAGCCTCTCCCCCGAAACCGCCCAGCCTCTCCCCCGACACCGCCCAGCCTCTCCCCCGACACCGCCCAGCCACTCCCCCGACACAGACCAGCCTCCCCCCCGAAACAGCCCAGCCTCTCCCCCGACACCGCCCAGCCTCTCCCCCGACACAGCCCAGCCTTGACACGACACCGCCCAACTTCTCCCCCGACACCGCCCAGCCTCCCCCCGACACCGCCCAGCCACTCCCCCGACACTGCCCAGCCTCTCCCCGACACCGCCCAGCCTATCCCCGACACCGCCCAGCCACTCCCCCGACACAGCACAGCCTCTCCCCCGAAACCGCCCAGCCTCTCCCCCGACACCGCCCAGCCTCGACACGACACCGCCCAACTTCTCCCCCGACACCGCCCAGCCTCCCCCCGACACCGCCCAGCCTCCCCGACACCGCCCGGCCTCCCCCCGACACCGCCCAGCCTCACCCCGACACCGCCCAGCCTCTACCCCGACACCGCCCAGCCTCTCCCCCGACACCGCCCAGCCTCTCCCCCGACACAGCCCAGCCTCTCCCCGGACACCGCCCAGCCTCTCCCCCGACACCGACCAGCCTCTCCCCGGACACCGCCCAGCCTCTCTCCTGACACCGCCCAGCCTCTCCCCCGAAACCGCCCAGCCTCTCCGCCGACACCGCCCAGCCTCGCACCCGACACCGTCCAGCCTCTCCCCCGACACAGCCCAGCCTCTCCCCCGACACAGCCCAGCCTCCCCCCGACACCGCCCAGCTTCCCCCCGATTCCGCCCAGCCTCCGCCCGACACCGCCCAGCCTCTCCCCCGACACCGCCCCGCCTCTCCCCGACACCGCCCAGCCACTCCCCCGACACCGCCCAGCCACTCCCCCGACACATCCCAACCTCTCCCCCGACACCGCCCATCATCTCCCCTGACACCTCCCAGCCTCTCCCCGACACCGCCCAGCCTCTCCCCGACACCACCCAGCCACTCCCCCTACACAGCCCAACCTCTCCCCCGAAACCGCCCAGCCTCTCCCCCGACACCGCCCAGCCTCACCCCGACACCGCCCAGCCTCTCCCCCGACACCGCCCAGCCTCTCCCCCGACACCGCCCAGCCTCTCCCCCGACACAGCCCAGCCTCTCCCCCGAAACCGCCCAGCCTGTCCCCCGACACCGTCCAGCCTCTCTCCGACACTGCCC